>NC_133576.1:9383867-9727525 GCF_964106895.1 Numenius arquata | reverse complement strand
AAGCTCACCACCCCTGCGTTGTGCCACTCCTCAGCACCACATCAGAAGCAGGCTCTTTACTTATGCAAGATCCCTCCCTGCTGTCACAGTTCAGTCCACAAACTTCCCACACACCTCCCTTACCTCCTGTGTCTGCTTCTCTGCCCACACTCCAGCTTACCTGTCTGACCAGCTGAAACAGCCTCCTGTCATACATCGTCCATAGTGGAAGATTTTTAGGATGATTTTTTTAATGTATTGGGTCACACTATCTCCTGCATAGCATGTAATTTGAAAGCTAGTTTCTTTGGCTCTTTAAGCTGAGACAGTCTTCAGGAAGGACCAGTTTCTCCACATCGCTTACCTGGTGAGTCCACCAAAGGCAAAGTCTTAACGGTGGTGCTTTGGAGTAGAGTTTGCAAGTCTCGGTATTTACAGTTGGAGGAGACAAATTTCACATCTTGGACCATAATATCCTCAACAAAGATATTGTATTTGCTGTGAATTTATGGACAATAAGGGGAAGCATATTAAAAATGTCATAAAAATAAGCATATTAAAAATGTCTACCAGGTGGATTCCGTTAAAGTGTTCTCAACACAGTTGCTAAATAATCTTCTGTGAGAATAACCAAAGAGGACTTTCCAACAGGATCAACACAGATTAAATGGATTTTTATTACAGTTGTATTCCAATCCATTACCCCTCACCACAAAAATACACACACATATATACACATGTATGTATGTATAGATATTTTATATATACATATCTATGTATATGATATATACTAGAGAGAGGAAGACATGCATATGAATTTTGTTTAAAGCAAACTATCCACATAAAATTATATTTTTTTTTATATTTCTCCACTTGCTGGAGAAAAAAAAATCCAAACCCCATTGAATTCAGAAAAAAATGGAAATGAGATACTTGAATTTTAAATTTTTAAACTGAAGCAATGTGGCAGTATTAATACATATTCAGTAATGTTGCAGATTATTTAAAGCTGCGCTTTCAGTGAAAAAACAGAAAAGGACTTTTCTCCATTTCTGTATATGAATCCTAATTCTACTTCTTGCTTTTTCTTGCCGCAGGCCTTTTTATTTCCTCTGTAGTACTATCCCCTTTTCATGACCTTTTATTCTCCCATGGTTTTATCCTCTTCTGCTTTATTTCTTTGCCACTCCCCACCTCCATCTCTGTTCTACCACTGTACCTTATGGGATTCCAGCCCAGGTCTGGCAGGTAGGGCAACTTCTTCACCTGGATGATGCTATCATAGAGGCTGGGCTGCAGACTCTGGGCCACCATGTTGGCAAGAATGACAGCCACCATCATGGGGAGGATGTGAGAGATCTGACCTGTCAGCTCGAAGCAGATCACAGCAGTGGAGACAGTGTGGCTCACTGCTCCTGTCAGAGCTGCTGCACCTTTCCCAGGTAGGGTGGAAAAGAAATAGGGAGAAAAGAAGACTGTACTAAAGAAACAGCATGTCATGTCAACCAGGAAAGTCACGGGGATGGGACTAGGAGAAGAAAAACAAAGACGTGGAGACTCACCAATGACAGCATACCCTCCAGGTAAGATTTGGTAAACAATACCATCAAAGAGGATCCCGTTGGGAAAAAGTGATGCCATGATTTCCCCAATAAGACGCCCAAATGCAGCACCTGGAAAATATCACTGACAATTATGGAATTAACATCTAAGGAACACCTAGTCTGTGCTGTGCAGCTGTGCTCAGCAATCACTAGAGTATTTCTAACAGAAACAAAATCAAAACTTACATTAAAATGGCACTGGGGACTAAACAGGAGTTCTCAGTTACAAAATATAGAAGTTAGACTCCAAGAAGAGTAAAAAGTACTAAGATATGTAAATACAATTGACTCCTTCCATTTAGGCGCATCAAAGCACAGCGGTATTTGTGATTCCCAGGTAGGAGGAAATATTTTTATAATATGTACAATGTCACTCCAGATCACAGTTGACGCCCTTCACATACTCATACTACGAATGTCCAAACACTAGAATCACAGCTCACAGAAGATTTTAGGTGGGAAGGAACTTTTTCAAGGTCTTGCTCTGACTCCTGCTCACAACAGGGCTAATTTCAAAGTGAGATCAGGTCACCCAGGGCCTTGTCCAGGCAAGCTTTAAAAGTCTGCAAGGATGGAGATTTTCCAGCCTTTCTGAGCACCTTAACCAAGGAAACAGTTTTTTTATGTCCCATCAGAATTTCCCCTGTTGCAACTTGTGCCTTTACCTCCTATTTACTGTGTGTGTCTAAGAGGAGTCTTTCTGTCCTCTCTGTCCCCTGCTGCATTAGGTGGTGAAGGCTGGGGTTAGATCCCCTCTTGGCTCTCTCTTCTGCAGGCTGAACAAGCCCAACTTCTTCAGGCTCTCCATGTTTGCTTTGTGCTCCAGCTCCCCAACAATCTCTGTGGCCTGCACCGGACTCATTGCATTTTGTCAAAATCTCTTGTATTGGTGGACACAAAATAGCATAATATTCCAGAATTGTGTCCAAAATACTGAATACAGGGAAATAACCAATTTCTTTCTCTTGCTGGCTAGGCTTTTCCTAATACAGCCTTGTTTGTGGTTAGCCTTCATCACTGCAAGGGCAGGCTACTGACTCATGTTCAGTTGCTACCTGCCAGAACTCAGAGGTCTTTAGTGCACACTATTTCATTTAAGAGCTGTGGGTATGTAATGCTGAACTTCATAAGCCTGTATACTTTAGCCTAACATAGGCTCTCATTCTTAACATTAGCATCATATTTTTTCTACTTTTTGGTGTTGGAATTAAAACCAGTTAAAAACCAATAAACTCCCGCATGTTACCATATTTCAGCCAGATGAAATGAGTAAGTGGTGGATTACATCGCAGGTGCTAGTTTTGAGGTTATCTCTTCTAGTTGGCCTTTAGGGGCAAAAGGAACAACTACTACTAATTGTAGGATGAAAGTTTCTCTGTAGGTGAGGAGACAGAGAAATTAGAAGGCCATGGCTCAGCATGCCTCCCACAGTGGGGCTTTCTTTATGTAAAAGGATAGGGCTTTCCTTCTCAGCATTTGGATTTGGGGAGTGGGAAAATGACAAAAGCACAGACTCAGAGGCTGGTATATGGACTGTTAATTGAGCTTGTCATAGACATCAAGCGATGACTCCTCATCCACTAGAAGAAACCTACTGGGTACGTACGCGATGTCTCTCTTATCCTCTCCACCTGTCAGACCTAAATGCTGCAACACAAAATTGAAACTCACCTAGAACAAAAACAGGCATGAAGCCTCCACAGGGGATTGGCATCGTGGTAGCAATGACAGACATCCAGAACTAGAACAGAGGCAGAGGGTGCAGTTGTTACCGAGCAGCAATAGCATTTCCTGCAGCCCTACTCTACTGCCCAGCGTGTGAATTCATGAGGAGACATGTTCTGAGGGCTCCAGTAGTTCAGCCAGAAAGTGAAGGGCTGTGGGGTGTAAAGGGGAGCTGGAGCAACTCCAACAAGACACCAACACTGGTGCAGAGGACCTCTGGGCGACCACTGTGGTGGTAGGGAAACTGAATCACCAAGGGGATAGGTGAACATGAGAAATCATTTGCCTTGGACCTCAGAACTGGAGATTTTCCACTGCTCCAAACAACTTAGCTTTTCATAGAACAAGGTTGTTAGAGAACAAGATTTCGGTATGAAGGGAACTCTGGAGGTCCCTCCTCCAACTCCCTGCTCCCAGAAGAGCTAATCCGTAAGTTAGATCGGGTTGCTCAGTGCCTTATCCAGGTGAGTTCTGAACATATTGAAGGGTGAGATTCCCCAGCTTTTCTGAGCATTTGTGCCACTGCTGACCCACACTCATTCTCAGGGGAGAATTTTTTCCTGAATTTCAACTGTCATAACTTTTCTTTATTCTAGCTTGTGTCTGTTGTCTTTTATCCTATCACTATGCTGGGCAAAATGATGAAATCTGTCCTGGTACTGCTAAGACCAATTCAAATGCTGACTTAGCCCAGCACATACAGACTTCTGTAGGCAACAGTCTAATCTTGCAAACACCTCAAAGGCCAAAACACTCAGACTTTCTCAGGCAACGTGACAAGAGATTTCCACAATTGAGGAAAACACAGAGAATGCTGCTGTTTCAAAAGTTTGTACAAAGAAGTGTACTGGCAAGATGTCCCTTGCTGCAGCAGTATCATCCATAGGACAGAGACAACCATGGTCCAGCATATCAATACTTTCAGGTATTTCGGGACAATATTCTCCTCAGAGTGGGCAAATCCTTCCGGTTCAAGGTCCACCTTTGAGAAGGTGATGCCTCTGCAGACATTGTTGTAGCTGTAGACAGATGAGATACTAATCTGTAGACAGTTTGGTGAGAGGAAATCAGCTTTTCTGCTGTAACTCTCATAGGACGGCTGGCATAAAAGGGAAAATGAAGCCAAGATATAGCCTGCTATTTAGGAAAGCCCTCTAAGAAGGTAACAAAGAGCCCACAGAACAGCATTTCTCATCCCATGGAAGAGGAACATGCTATGAGGATGGGTTGGACCATCAATTTGATACTGGCTGTTGCTCTTCCTTTCATAAGCCATTTGAATATTCAAAAGGAGAAGTTCCTGGCTGGCTACAGAGGCCAGCAAGCTGCTAAGCTCTGTGTTTGCAGTATCAAACCCAGACCAAATACATCTGAGATGTGGGACTGTAGTGCAGTGGAGAATCAGGCCAAGTCTTTGCCCAGAGCTGAAACAGCAGTTTCTTTTTTATGATGTGATGTATCCCAACTCTGAGTATATCCAGAAGAAAATAAACTTCTTGGAGCAGTTATCTAGTGAGTTGAGAAAGCCTTTAGTTAATGGGACAAGGTCAATAAATCTAATGTCTGAGGATACAGCTCTTCCAAAGGTGGAACGGGTGGACTCAGGATAGATACACTATGTAGTCCATTCCTCTTTTATTCAAGTAAATGTGACCTTATCTGCTTGGTACACTATAATCAGAATTATCACAGAAGCAGAACTCTTAACGGCCTGTCAGAAATTCGATACAGTGTTTTACTTTAGGTGGAATCAGCTGTGTCAATCAATCACTGATGTCCATTCCTGATCTACTGAAATGTTGAACTGATACTGCAAGGTGGCTTCAGCTCTTTCGCTCCTTTCAAGAAAAAAAAAAATTCAACATTTCTATGATATTTTTACCCTTTTATCTCCCCTCCTGCCTTCAGAAAACCTCTTTCTTGCTACTTGTATTTAGAACACTGGAATATAATGTTTTCTTCTTTCAAATCTCTTTTCTTGCTCTGTCATGTATCAGTTACCCAGCTGATCCCTTCAGAGGCTGAACAGTTGCAACTTCCACAGACCATGTCAGCTCAGAACATTTAATCTGCTCTTGCTTTCCAAGAAGTGAGCAAAAAACTGTTTTCAGCTGCATTTCTCCATCAAGTTACAGTACTTCTGACAAATCCTTGAGCCTCACAAAACTACAGATTGTGCTTCCATATTCTTATGTGTCTCCTATCTGTAGTCAGGAATATCAAGTAGACTGTATCAGACTTCATTTAGACCAAACATAAATTATCTGAGAGCTTTTTACTAAATTATTTATTTTTGTGGAACTTGAGAAATCTTTCCTGATGTAGTCCTCCCTACCAACTACTATGCAGTGGGTAGCAAGGGTCATTCAGTAGGATGCACGAGGAAGATGACCTGGGGATGCAGTGAAGAAGGTCAATAAATTAAGCCAGGGAAATATTCCCTAATAAATTTGGTAATCTTGCATTCAAGGTGGGCAAACATCACACCAAAAGATGTAAGAACCCACTGCAGTTGTAGTGCTTCATTCGATACCCAGCAACTCCTCATTGGCTGTTCACAAACTATTTCACAAAGGATCAAGAACATTCACTCTGAGTGGGGAAGGTTTATGGTGAGCTGGGTTTCTTACCTTCATAACAAAGAAGAGCAGGATGATGATGAAGACGCTGACTTTAGGATGGATCCAGGCAGCAGATTTCCCTAGGATCTGAGGGTCCCCTGTGAATTTTGCCCAGGTATAGTTATCAAAGAGAGAGCTGATGGCTTCCCGTGGCATCAACTAAATGGCAAAAAAACAGGCATGAGCCATGAGATTAGAACGAGTAAATATTCTATCTCTGTTCCAAGAAAGTGGAGGAGATTTTTACTTCAGTAATTCATGATTATGAGGCTTAATTCACATGTTTAATCTTCAGGAAGAGAGACAGGGGTTTACCTGAACTGGTGAAAGGATAACTACTTTTACACACAGGGTAACATCTTCCTTATTACATGCTTAGGAGAGTGGACCTTTTTCAAGTTTTATATGAAGGAGATAGCAGAGATCATGAGTCTCAGAATATAGTCCTTCCTCAGTCCAAACTCCTCCCATATCTTTCTTCCCATTTCTATGACAGAATCACAGAATGATATGGGGTTGGAAGGGACCTCTGGAGATATCTAGTCCAACCCCCACTGCCAGAGCAGGTCCACCTAGAGCAGGTTGCACAGGAACATGTCCAGGCGGGTTTTGAACGTCTCCAGAGATGAAGACTCCACCACCTCTCTGGGCAGCCTGTTCCAGTGCTCTGCCACCCTCAAAGTAAAGAAGTTCTTCCTCATGTTTAGGTGGAACTTCTTATGTTCAAGTTTGTGCCCATTTCCTCTTGTCCTGTCACTGGGCATCACTGAAAAAATACTGGCTCCTTCCTCTTGACACCCACCCTTTAAGTATTTATAGGTGTTGATCAGATCCCCCCTCAGCCTTCTCTCCTCCAGACTAAAAAGACCCAAGTCCCTCAGCCTTTCCTCATAAGAGAGATGCTCCAGGTCCCTAATCATCTTTGTGGTCCTCTGCTGTACCCTCTCCAGCATTTCCCTGTCTTTGTTGAGCTGGGAAGCTCAGAGCTGGACACAGTGCTCCAGATGGGGCCTCACCAGGGCAGAGTACTGGGGCAGGATGACCTCTCTTGACCTGCTAGTCACACTCTTCCTGATGCACCCCAGGAGAGCTTTGGCCTTCTTGGCCACAAGGGCACATTGCTGGCTCATGGTCATCCTGTTGTTCACCAGGACTCCCATGTCTTTTTCCTCAGAGCTGCTCTCCAGCAGGTCAGCCCCCAACCTGTACCGGTGCATGGGGTTATTCCTCCCCAGGTGATGACATAAGGTTACTGGGGCACAGGATAAGGGGAGACTGTTCCGCAGAATCACACAGAATTGCAAATACATATCCCACGCTCACCTCTCCTGCCATGAACTGCCCAAATCCGGGAGGAAAAGTCATAGTTGCTATAAGGAAGGTTATAACCCCAGGGTATATGAGGCGGCTGAAAAGAAAGAAAAGTTTATTGAAATATAAACCCACATTCTTTTATTGTAGCACTATCCCTTCAGGACTATAAATGCTATTTCTGTGAAAGCTCTCTGCCACATTTGTATCCATCACTTCGGAGTTCTGTTACTGTCAATTTAATGCTCTGCTCTACTGATCATCATCACTCATAGAGAGTTCAACTGTCAGCAATGACATTTTTCCCATCAGAATTAATGTCATGGGAGGGATGGAGGGAGAGAGGGATGTACGAAATGCATAAACTTGAATGCGTAGCAGGGTAGATGTGTATTTACAATGATGTATCGACCTATTGTCAAAAGCCAGCACCTCCTCCATTTGTCCTGATTATGCCAGTCTTGCTTCTTCATCACCCGTGCAATGTATCCTGTCCTAGTGTATTTAAATGTAGGGGGGTTTCCTACATTTCTGTGTGCATCCCCCACTGCATTAATTCTTATGAGAAAAGCTGCTTTTCTTTCCATTGCATTGCTGACCGTCCCAATTTTTGGGAAGGTGTCCTTGGTGGCCAGTGGATCTAACTATGCCAGGCCAGTCGGGCATAGCTGGAGAGCAGGGTGAAGTCATCTGTGTTTTCCTGCTGCTGTGTCCAGTCCCAGGATGGGTTTCTGGATGAACTGTAACACCTCATGGGCACTAAGACAACATGAGTCTAAGCTCCCTCCACATGCTGGACTAAGCCTGTCAGGTCTCCCCTGACAAACTGCTGTGTTCCCTACAGGAAGTTCTGGCAGAGATGCTGTGGTATGCAGGAAGACAAAATGTAACCTTTAATTTCTTTCTGTCTTAGGACCTACAAAATTCTGAGAACTTAGTCAAAAGTTTAAAGTAAATTCCCACTTTTCAGGCTTTGCTCCACTTCTCTATTAACTTTGATGGCTCTGCTGGTGCTTGTGAGTAATGCTACATAGTGAAGAAAGACAATTTTTCTTCCACATAATAAATTAAGTTAGTTTGAACCTCTTTTTACATAGTGGTTTTCTTCTGCTTAGATCTGCAAGTTGCTAAGAAATGTAGGTCCTCCACACCTCTCAACTTAAAAAATTCTCATAGTATCAGATTTCTTCTGTAAAGAGACTGAGTCATTTATACTTAGCAGATGTCACAGTTACCTTTTCTTCTTCAGGTTATAAATTTATTAGAAACGGGAAAAAATATCAAGTGCCCCGTAAAACCTTTATTGCTAAGATTTTTATTTTGTTTTGCATTTCTCTTCCATGCTGCAATTCTCACCATTTGGCTACTATCAGTTTTGGCTTTTGGTTTGTAAGTATGCAGTAATTGCAATACTGCAGCACATTCTTTACAATTTTTCCTACATTTTGGTTAAGAAAAAAATTAGATTTTAAAGACATAGTTAGATTTCAGTTGTATTTAATTTTCTGAAAATATAAATGAACTTGAATTTATTTTTTACAGTTTCTAAAACATTAAACAGAAGCAGCATGATCTTAAGAAGCCCGAGCATTGATTTTCTAATTAAAAATATTTTCTGTCCAATCAATAGTTTTCCTTGTCCTCTAAATGAATATTACAGAGTCTCCTTTCTAAATCCAGAAGCTATTTGAAACTATTGGGGAAGAAAATCCAATGCAGAACAAATTCTCTTGATGTTTGCAGGTATTTTACTCTCATATAATTTCAGTTTCTCATATTTTTACTATCTTACATGTGATCTAGTTCTACTAGGTTCCAGAAAGCATTTGTTACTCTCCAATACCAGTAGGGTATAAAAATCTGGTCCCTAAAGAGAGTATCTTCAAAGGCACTCACTATTTGGTGAGAAACTGGCTCAGAGCCGTATGACGCCGGATGCATAGGACCACTTGGCGATTGAGATAAACAAAAAATGCTCCAAGGAATCCAGAACATATCCTAAAGTGGAAGAAAATAAATAAAATCATACCAAACGAGGTAATACACAAACCACCAACCAAGAAAATGAATTTAAGTGTTTCTCATCCTCAGCTGTTTACGAAGCATTTTAAATGTCACCTAGAGGGTTACTCCTACAGCGACTCACTTGAAGACATTGACTCCCTGATGAAAGGGGAGAGATTATTTTTGACCTGTTTGTAACACACACTGCCGTTTTATCACTAAACTTTCTCTTGCTTAGAGAAGGAAATTGTATCTATAAAAATCTATAGAATAATCTATAATAATAATATATAAAAAGGGACTGACAGATCTTAGTGGGGGCTGGTGAAGAACAACTGGGCAAAGACCAGTATTGTCAGAACTTAGACATCAGGTTGGAACAGGAAAGAGTAAAAAATGAAGGGAGTTTAACTCCGATTCAGCAAAATTATACACCTACATCAAAAGCAATAGCAACTGTTGTGCCTTTAGCAAAGTATGCCATCTCTATGATCTTAATCACTTAGGCCTACGTTCCTGATCTTAATAAAGTCAAAAAAGTATAGTTATCTAAGACTGGTCTTGATCCTTATGGTCTGTAGCTTAAGAGGACCTGGAAAAATAGGGCCTAATACTCATAGGTGAAGTAAAAAAAAAAAAAAGTGAAAAAAAGACTGCATTTAGAATTGGTACAGGGAAGTATTATTTTATGTGGCAAATAAATTAACCCACACAATACTGAAGACAAACAGATAACATTTTCATTCTATTGATTTTTAAAATGAACAGAACTTTCCCTTTTATATATTATGGAGGCTTTCGCCAAATCTCATTAAAAGATTAATTTAGCTTGCTTTAAAAGCTGTATGTTAAAAAAATCCTGCTTGATCATTTAAAAAAATTACATAGAAACAAGTTTAAACTAAATATAAAGCTGTTCACAGACAAACACATCCAATGAATTTCTCTTAAATATTTTAAGCCAGCACTGTTTAGCACTAGTGTTAAAATAGACCAGTCCCTTAGGCAACATAAGCCTAAGGGCTGCACAGTGAACTGAATTTCTTTATACTAAAAAATAGATCCCTCCATTCCTGCCTATGAATTTGTCAATAAAACAGAAGTGCTTCTCCTGTATATATTTTGCAAATTAACAACATTTGCAGACACAGAAGAACAAGATCTACCTGTTAACAGTGCTTGGGCTGGCTCAGTTTTTTTGTCCTATCTGAAAGTGAAGAAATATGTTGGATAGAAAGAGAGTTCAGCTTTGAGACTTAAGAGAATTTGGAACATTCCAAGTTGGCATCAGGACTTTATCCAAGGACTTTATGCAAGTCTTTCGCCTGTGTTTTTAAAAATACCACATGGGACACCCAGGCATTTAAAAGCATTTCACAGTTGTCGTGTACTCCTTTCCTAGCTTATATGCAGTACTGAAAAAACCAGCTCTGCCAACTCTGTTCAAAACACACGAGGACAAGAAATTTTGCATTCTATCAGCTGTAAATCATAAGGGTTACATTCTTCCTTGCCAGTCTAAACAAATAGATTCCCCTGAGTTCAGCATGCAAGTCTATTTAAGGAAAAGAACAACGTGGATACATATTACTAGCAAAAGTTCCTGTATATTTATAGATTTTCAACATATCTGATGTTTTCAAAAAAATCTCACTTTAGCTCGTATTCAAGTAAATGAATATAAGGGCAGTTTACTAAAAGGAGCTGGAAACCCTCAAATATATTTCTAGTCTTAGATCCAGGCCTTGCAACAGAATATGTTCACAACATCAGCACAGGTATTTGTTCCAACAGTATATTCCCTTCACTACTGCTCTGCAGTCATTTCCCTTGCACTGCTCTCAACTTCTAACCCAAGACTTTTCCTCACAGCTATTCCAAACTCAGTTTTTCTCTAGTATTTCCCAATTCTCTTATCATTTTTCTTAAGTTCATTCTTTCATTTCCCAAAATTTCATCCATAAATGAAACTGACTCAGGTATCCCCACAAATAAAATAAAACACTCATCTTCATAAATTTACTGCTGTTCTCACTGAATCCAATTATGGTTCAGTTACCCTTGCCACCATGTTGAGTGTACCAACCTCTCTTGAAAAGGATAACCATTCTGACTTTGTAAAAGGGAAACTTCCTGGTTAATTCTTTTGTCCCATTTTTGTCAAGTGAAAAGGCTGTACTTGTTGGGTCAGTTCATTTGGGGATACCATCAAAACAGTTAAAGGGCCAGTCAATAGATCTATACCCAGAGCCTAAACCAAGTTAGACTTACTTTTTTCCCCAGAACTTAATTTCTGAAAAAGTTATGTGGAAATGAAATAACAAACAGCTTGATAATACTCCCATTTCCTTCCTTACCCATTGTGCTACATGGACATAATTTCTGAAGGAGGAATCTCAACAAGCAGTGGACTTATTTGTGACAATCAAAATGTCTAACAGAGATGTATGTAACTCTTTTTCAAAATAATTCCTAAGAGAGCTCACATGATAACCTTTGTAGAGCAAGGAGCCAGGTTCCATGGAACTTACCCTATTACAGCAAATGCTGGCAGCTCTTGCAGATCAAAGGGGAAATCCATGCGAAAGTTTGTTCTGAACAGGGCTGTGATGGTAACTGTGAGACAAGAAAAAGATAGAGGAAGAAAGGGAATAATGACATGAGAAGTTAAATGCCATAAAAGCTAAGGTTAGGGACAGGGGAACTAGTTTTTACACGCTCCTGTGTGACATTATATACAATATTACAGATTGGAATACTGCTCTGATTATAGTAGCGCCTATTTTTGAGCACTTGCAACACTAGCAGTCTAGATGGTATAGGTTTGTTTTTAGAGAATGTATATATTTTTTAGCTACAATCTCAGATTTTTAAAGGGTTTTCTTTTCTTTCTTTTCTTCTACCATCCATTCTCTAGAAAATAAAAACTTTTCCCACTATACTCACTGACTCTGAAAACTCCCTTTGCTAAGGCAGGCAGTGCTTACATATCTGGACAAGCTGTGTCACAAACAATTGTGGTTGCCTTCTAGAAACAAAACTGAGATCCTCTCTGAACTTATATCTGCAATATTTTTGACTGGCACCAAAAGAATGAAAGTCTTAGAAATCAGAAATGGAAAAGATCAGCTACACCTCATCTTCTCCAGCTCCTGGTAGTGTTGCACTGTGAAAATGACTCAGATATTGAAACCTGTCCTGCTTTTACATGGAGGTACCTAATTGTGTGGAAACAGTAAATATGTGTATGTCAACAGGCGACATACAAACTAACAATCTAGTGCAGAGTGGAAATGCAGCTGAATGAGGGTGGATGTAAATCCCAACTTGCTCTGGATGAAGGAATTATTTGCATAATGAGGAAAGAAAAGAAGTGGTGAAAATCTAGCATTATATGATTATTACAGGAGACAGTAATTACTTGTTAATTGTCCAGACGGGACTAGGTTTAGAGCAATGATTTAATCAGATCTCTGTGGGTTACATTACATGAGATACCTAAGCTTGTCTAACCACACGCTGCTATTCAAAACGGGAAGATCTTATTCCCTGCCTCTTCACCATGCTCCTTCCCTCCTGGATGCACTGTTCTCCCCTCCAGTCGGATCTACTCTGACATATGTCAAAGCCTTCACTGAGTTCTTTCACCTAATAAAAACCTACCCAAAAAAAAACCCCAAAAAACTACGGGCACTTTTTCTGGAAAAGTCCTCTGCCAGGGAAATGAGTTGAATGGAGGGGTCCAATGAACACAGAGGTGGTACAAGGGAGGGGCAGAAGAACAGTCAGGGACAGAAGACAGTGAAAAGCAGGATGTCAGGGTGTCCTCTTTTTTGCTAGATCAGCCCAAGAAAGAGATCATCTCAATTTAGTTTTAGGAAACAGATAATCCAAATCACTAAATGACAATGCATTAAAAAGTATAGTAGGGCTCACTTTCGAACAATTTTGCTGCAGGGCCGCAAAAACGACCAGAGCAAAGGGAAACAGTCACAGCACTTAGTCTGAGTCTTTCTAGGTTCCCTCTCTAGTCCCACAAGACAGAAAGAGAGTTCTACAGAAAGATTCATCCACCTATCTTCATCTTCTTTCCTGAGTGACTAAGCCATCCTGAAACTGAATGGCTAAGGCCTTTTCTCTCCATTGGCTACAAACTCTACTAGTTTAGAGTAGCTGTCCAACTCTTTACAAGGTGAAAGTCAAAAAGAAGTAAAAAGAAATGACAAAGTCTAGTTTATGGGAAAGTTACTTAAAAAAGCTTTGGACTGTAAAATAACACTGAGCCGTGTGTAGAAGTGATCAGAAGGAGCAAGAGGAAGGCAAGGTGTAAAACACTATGGCAAATAAGATGAAGGCTCAGAACATGGTGAAACAGAAATCCTGAAAATAGCCATAGTACCTATGTAGCAGAGTTGCTAATTGTTGTCTTGGGGGCCTGTGGTGTTGAATGGACTTCTTCAGAGGTCAATATTGGAACCGATTCTGTTTAGCATCTGTCCTAGATTATAGAACTCGCTCATCAGTGACCATACTGAACTGAGGAAGGAGAAAAGGGGGTGGTTTGTCACTTGGAAGGCTTCACTCAGAGTGGTCTCCACAAACTGGAAGAGCTGACTAGTAGGAACATCATAAACTCAACAAAGACAAATATTTAGTCCTACACCTGGAATGGTAGGTGTGTCAGTACAGCCTGGGGGCCTAGAGAACAGGAGAAACTCTGCTCTCATGCCAGTGGGTTCTGGTGGATACAATGCTAATATGTGCCCTTGTGGCAATGAAAGCTAACCACATAGTGGGCCACATCAGCAAAAGCACAACCAGCCAGTGGAGGGTGGTGATTATTGCCTTCTATATGGCATTGATGAAGCCACATCTAGAAAACCCAGTACAAATGAAATGTTGCAGAACTGGAGAGAGTCCAGTGGTGAGCCCCAAGATGGTCTAGGGCATGGGCACAGGGAGAGGCTGCAGGAGCTATGTCTACTCAGCCTCAAAATGAGAAGGCCCAAGGGGGTTCTAACAACAGTCTCCCATCATGGGGAAGTTGTAAAGCCACAGTGAAAGAAAAAGAGGCAATGGACACAACTTCCAACATAGGGATTTTGTCTACATATAATGAGCAAATGCTTCCTTTTGGGGAGGCGGTTCAGCACTGGAACAGGTGCCCAGAGAGGCAGTGGAAAGTTGACTCTGCTGTAAGCAGGATTTTGGAGTAAAGAGCTCCAGAAGTGTCCTCCAAACTAAATCTTTCTATGATTTTATGATTCAGAATTCTCTGTGGAAGACAGCAACATCTGCACGTGATACTGAATTAGTCTACCCTCGTTGGAAGCAGAGAGGATTGCATAAGAAAGGCGATGTTCTGTCTTGATGAATGCAAAGTAATGTAGTAGGGGAAGGTTGATTGATACATTAGAAAGGAATCTAATTTAACAATAGTATTTCAAGATGGACCATTGGATTAGTGTAGACAGCTCTACAAAAATGGTCTTTTTACCTTTTTCCTAACTGCAGCTCCTAAAAACGTGCAGAAGCTGCATAAAAATGATATCATAATTCACAGTATTGTATTGCAATATTGTAATGCCTTCCAACAGATCCATGCAATAGCCACACCTGCTTGGAACTCTGATCGTCTTATCTCAAAAACATTCTGGAAAAGAGGTGACTTAAGAAAAACCCTTGCATGAACCAAGACTGAAAAGACCAGGATTGTAACTTTCAGAAGGAAATGAGCAAGAAAAGACATGAAAGATAAGTTGGAGCAGGCATGATAAAAAATCATGAAATAATGAATTACTTTGCTAGACAAAAGATTCTAGTTCCTTAATACAAGGACAAGGACACTGCCAACACAGACAAAGAAAATTCAGAACTATGAAAATGAACTATTTTTCATAGACAATTGGATAATGGAACTTTTTAACCCAGTCAGTCAATGAAGCAGAACGTAAGGAGCCATTAGTGGGTATTAAAGCTGTCCAGATGATTTTTGAAGAAGGGATAGTAATTAAGATGTTTCAGAATTAAGCTAATTTCTAATGATTTGGGAGATCAGCAAGGGAGCTAGAGTAGATAAAGTGAAGGATAGGATATTATCTCCTGTCATCTGCCTTTGAATTTCTTATATTTTCCTCTGGAAAGAACAAAAAGATGTGTTTTCTGTTGCAAATCTGATGGTTGAATAGCCCTCAATAAGAGGCAGCGTTTCCCAAAGAAAGCTATATTCACTTTCTATATTCAAGTAGAAGTGTAGCCACTTTCTATATCCAAGAGAATATTCAAGCCAAATAATGTTTTAGCACCAAAAAATAAAAAAAAATCCAACCCTGTGAAGTCAAGAGAGATGTAAGTTCTAGCAGTTTTAAGTAAGGGAACTGCCCACATGGAGCTCAGATCAATAAAATAGATATAACTGTAAGAATAAAAGATAAAGACATTATAAGCAAGAAGTTTACAAAGAAATAACAGCCTTCTGCATCAGCTGGAACTCAATTCCCACAGTGTCCGAAATGCTCTCCTGAACAAGCTTGACCTGTGCTATTCCTCTCTGCACAAATCTTGCGCTCACACTTTGCAGTTACTTGAGACAGTTATGTTTTAAGGACCTTCAGTCAGACCCTACCAACCCTGCAGCCTCATAATCATTTTATCATCTCAGTTTTCTAGACTATTTGGTTTTTATGCTGCTAGTCAAGATTCGACCAAAGCAGACCATGGCATACCCAGCAGGTCACAGCAGCATACACTATGTATTGCATCCTCTGTGATGGGATACCTCTGTACTTGCAGCCTTGACATTATCCTGAATAGAGGTAAAAATCCCACCTCAGGGGGCCTCTTACTTGCTGAGGACTCTTATTTAGTCATTTTTCAGTCATAAGCCCAGCACACCTAGGAATAGGTTGGGTTATGCAATTGATGACATAAGGTACTTCCCTTTCTCTTTCCTTCTGTACTGGTGGAATTCACACGTCATGGCAGAAGTTTCAAACATCGTACAAGGTTGTGGTTTTGAGGAAGATGGAAAATCATAAACTAATAGAGCAACTTTTGTCCGAAGAGAGTAGGAATGGCTCTTAGCTTACCTGCATCCTTGTTCCAAACAGCAAGGACTCGGAAAATGAAGGCACTAAAGGTAGCTGCAAAGAAACCTCTCCAATAATTGCGCACAGCAAAGTAAGTGGAAGTGACCTCAATGCTGAAAAGGACCCCTAGAAAGAGATGGAAAGGGAGCAAAGTTAAAATCAGAAGTGAGGTGTTAGAGGCATGAGAGAGGCTTCTAAATAGTCTTCTAGAGCAGTGGTCTCCACACTTTGATCATGCACCACTACCAACAAAAGATTTTTGAGCAGGTACCCCCAAATATATGTGTATTTACTTAAAAATTATATAAATTTACTACTGTACTAATATATTAAGTACAATGCAAAACATACACATAAAAAAAGCAACTAAAAAGGACAAGGTAAAGATGAAATAAACAAAACTTAAAAAATAATTTGTTTTATATATTAATGGAACAAAATTTTTTTTGTTCTCACTAAAAATATTGATATTCTTTCTTTTTGAAAATCTTGATTTAACACTTTGTGATAAAGTGATTCAAAGGTCTGGTTCTATGCTCAGTTTATTTTGATATTTGGTCTAATGGCTGTCATAGCTGAAAAAGATATCTCACAAAGATACACAGATCTAAATGCAAGAAATGCATCATTGGCTGGGCTGACTAAATCATGATACTATTTTTTCAATCCCATTCACCACTTGTGCAAAGATTTTTGTTGAAATTTGGATAGTAAATTTCCATCTTCCCTGATGTCAATCAGTTGTTCTTGCAAACTAATCAGAAGGTGTTGAATTTGTATATCTTTAACAAATGGATTCAAAACCCGCAGAAACTCTTCACCTGGAAGATTTTTAAACAGGTTAGAATTTTCTGTTTCCAAGTCTTTTATGTCTACAAGTAGGAGGATTATTGACACACTTAACATTGTATTTGGCAACAAAATCACAAAATCTCCACAAGTTTCTATTGAAAAGCAGTTACTTTCTCAACTTAGAGAGAACTCTAACTTAGTTAGAACATCACTTTCACCTTCACATCAAGTATGTTTATT
Source organism: Numenius arquata (assembly GCF_964106895.1). Taxonomy (NCBI): domain Eukaryota; kingdom Metazoa; phylum Chordata; class Aves; order Charadriiformes; family Scolopacidae; genus Numenius; species Numenius arquata. Next base: position 9,710,161 of record NC_133576.1, on the reverse strand, counting down.
TTTTTGAAAATAACTGCTAGGTAGCGTGCTACTGACAGATGTTTGTCATGACAGAAAAGATCAGCAAATTCAGAACACTCATCTTTTTGTAAAAAAAAATCTGTATTTGGTCCTTAAAGTCAAAAATACTTTTAAAAGCTCATTGCTGTGAGAAAATTAGCAAATGTCTGTATGGTATAAAGTATTTCCATCTCATTATGAAGTACTGTAAAGATTCTACCATTTCAAGGTCTTGTTTTTTATTAAATTAACCACCTCAATGACATCCTGTTGCACTTTGTGCATGTCTAGCTCCCATTTCTTCACTGCAATAGCTTGCCTATGAACAAGGCAATTCATTCAGTGAATGAATTTCAGGCGTGGTGCTATCTATGTAACCTTACCACGCAATCTTTTCTTATGCCAGTCAAAGTAGTTGCTCCACTGGTTGCTACACTTGCATAGCTTTTCCGTAAAACATTTGTATTAATGAAGTAATTTACTGTTGAGAATATAGCTGCTCTAGTAGCTCTTTCCTTTAGTGGCTCACAGACTGTAGTTCTTCATGTATTTCACAATCGAAACAGAATTTAGCAAATAGCATAAGCTGACACGTTAGAAACATCTGGACTTTCATCCAGCTGCATAGCAAGCCTCTCACACTGTGTAATTTGTACTGCTACTTGTTTCTTCAAACCTCCAGCAACAAGATGATCTCTGAAGGTCCCTTCCAACCCCTGCCATTCTGTGACTGTTGTTTTGGTTGGGTTTTTTTTTTTCACATCTTCCAACATTGTTTGCTGATGAAGGAATGCATTTTAGTTTGCCACCATATTGCTTTCTTTGTATTATTGCAGCCATTTTTACTCTGGCAGGAAAAACAAATGTTTCCCCCGTGGCTTTTTGTCTTTTTCTATGAAGCAAGAAACCTCAAAGGAGGCTTCTAAACATTTAGCATTAAATTCAGTGAAGTTCTGTAAAGTACTGGATTGGATATCACATTGTTTGTGACACTGCTGAAAAAACTGTAGAGGTTTGTCTTCATGTTCTGGATGCTTAGCTTTTAAATGTCTTGCTAATTCTGATGGCTTCGTACCATCAATGGCTAACTTCTCAAAGCACAATCTGCACTTAGGGTGAGCTTCCTTGTTAATGATAGCAGATGTAAATCCATATTTAAAACAGCCTTTGATAATTTTGATTTTTTTTGGCCAACTTGTCAGACTTGATTAGCTGGTCATTGTTTGTACGCTCTAACATGGCTGATTAAGAGCCTGTACTAGGAGTAGGAGAAGTGTCAGCTCTGCCATTTTCTTGTCATTTGTCTGTGCTCGCATCATTAGTATTATCTTCAATCCACGGCCCCTTTGCAGGAATCTTTTTGAGCCACTTGTCCACACTGTGAGGATTTGTTTAGTTAACACTTGATAATACAATCCATAAATCCACTTAAGCCAGCACACACTGATTGCAATATATTGCAATATGCTGAAAGCAAGGAAATGAGTGAGGGCACCACTGTTAACCCTCCACGTTGTGAAGAGCTCTACACCCAGGACACCTCATGCACTGTATGGGGCAAGTGGCCATCTGACGTATGGACTGAGTGAGGGTACCACTGCCAATATATGTACTGAATATTAATGAAGCTTAATTAATTTTTTTTTTTTTTTTTTAGATTAAAAAAAATAGGAATTCAAGTATTTCCTTCCCACACCCCAATGGATCATCTTACGCACCCCCTGGGGTCTGCACACCCCCATTTGGAGACCACTGTTCTAGACAGCCTTCCCCTCTTGCCTCCTGAAGGCTGACAACGTGTGGAAAAAAGAACATGTCAGAGTAGATGACAGATCAAGACTACGGTGCAGGAACGGGGGAGAGGAGAAGAGGACTAGGCAGGAGAGGATTTAGGTACCTGAGAAAAAGGAAACAGAACAGCCACTTGCCTCCAAGTGGTGTCCCAAAGCAGCAGCCGACCCCCACAGCACAACCCACAGTCAGGACATCCGTGTAATAATATGGCTGCTACTGGTGAAAGAGACAAAGAGAGACAGACAAACAGAAGAAAGAAGGAAAGAAAGCAGAGAGTGAGTAACAGAATTGGCAGGTGCGGCCATGTGCTGTCACCTAGCTCTGTCAACCAGTCTCAGAGTTATAGCTATATTTATCCTACTTCTCCCTTCTGGGTGGCTTCAAGACATTCAAAAGACAAGACCTGGCACAAGAAAGGCATATACCTGCAATCGCATCCTTAAGACACGTGGAGGAGGCAGCATCTCATCTTTCATTGAAACATGCACGTTTCTCTCACTGTAGAAGAAATGCCTTGTGGAAAATCCTCCAGAGGGTGGAGGGTGCATAAGGGTGTTTTACTCCATCTCTTTCACTTTGGCAGGGAATCCCAGGATGAGCATGTGCCAGAGAGTGCCTCAAAACCCCCACCCTATGAGTCTGTGTGCACAAGGCACATGCATGTCTAGAACCGAGTGCGGACAGACGCCTGGTCCTGTCACCCGGGGTAGGTGAGTGGGTAACAGGTCACCCAGCGTTGTGCTGTCCTGGTGAAAGCAGGGAAATGGAAAGAATAAGGGGTAGAAACAGTTTTGAAAGACATGGAGCTGTTGAAAGGGAGAAAATGCTCTTCCGTTCTTTCTCCAAGATTTGGCCCCGAACTGCCTGAGGGTGGTGAAAGGTGAGCAGATAAGTTTTATTTTATTTTGTCTAAATCCTAGGTGATGTGTAATACACCAGTGTTAAAAGCCTGTGTATTTGGCACTTTCTACTATCATGTGTTCCCAAAGTAGCCTGTTAGATCTCCCGCAAGAGTTTTGAGAAAGGATGGTCTTGTGTTATGATAGGAATCTGAGCAGCCAGGCTGAATTCTAAGGCCAGAAGGTCATGAATTCCTGTTTACCTGAGCAGGTCTTTGATAGAGCCTTAACCAAAAGGTGTCTTAAGGCTACCTCTGCACAACCCAACAAAAATGGGCCACGGACCATTCCCTAACCCAGAGCAATGTGTCCTTATCCACAGATTTGTCCTAGGTAACTTCTGGGTCCTCTTAGTGCCCCTGTGCCTTAAGACATAATCAAGTTCAGACAGGGATGGGGTTCAGTTCAAAGTGGGGAATAGTGGGAGTGTTGTGTTATATAGCCTGCCAGCCTGGCGATTAACAGCTTGAAACTGAGGGTATGTGCAACATGGCCTGCAGTATGGCAAGAGGTAATTAGAGTTGTTTGAAGGTGCAAAGCCTGATGCGACAGTGTTGAAGAACAGTATGAGACAGAGAGACTCAGAGCAACCACTGAGAACTGCTTGTGGCATATGGCATCTTCCAGGACCCAGCACTGTGTCAAAGTGCTGGTGCTGTGTAGCAGCATAGGAGCAGCCAGATGGATCAAAACAAACAGACAGTCAAAGAGTACCAGAGTGCACTCAGAAAAAGTAGGCTGGGCACCTTTTTCTTGTCAAGGGCTAAAGTGGCTTTTCAAATCCATTTTGAGGGCTCCTCATTAATACACAGGGTGGTGGTGTTCACCAGCAACACCACCAAGAAGTTATGCACCATGGGCAATATGACATGAAGTTTCAAGCTATATCCTGGACAAAGGTTAGCTAAACATTACATGACTCCGGGGGAATGGAAATCACATTCAGAATTTTGGTGTGAATCCATAAGAGGAATGCAACGAGGGCTACAAAAGCTAAGATAACTTGCAGTTTGTTCCCATCCTACAATGTTATCACAGACTCACAGCAAGTTTTAGTCTGGAAGGTACCTCTGAATGCTGCCTCTCCAACTCTCTGCTCAGAGCTGGGCTAACTTCAAGGCTAGATCAGGGTGCTCAGGATCAAGGTGCTAGGTGAGCCCTGAGCACCTCCAAGGGTGGAGATTCCCCAGCCTCTCTTGACATTTGTGCCACCTGGAACAATCTTTGGGGCTAGGGGAGATTTTTTTTTTAATGCAAAGGTAGAATTTCCCTTGTTGCAAGTTGTGCCTGTTGTTTCTTGTCCTTTCACTGTTTTCTGAGAAGCATTTGGTTATTTTGTCTCTCTAACATCTCCTTTAGCTACAGAAGACATCAATTAGACCACCCCCCTTTTAGCCTTCTCTTTTCTTCTCTAGCCTCTCCTAGTGAACTATGTACGTGTCCTGCAGTGTCTGAGACTACATTAATTCCAGGTACAGAGAAAGAAACAAGAACTGTAGACTGTGTTATGGGAGGTTTTTTCGTTTTGGTCTTTTTCTTATTTTTTTACATTAAGAGAGATACCATTCTCCTGTATACTGCCAATGGTTCCACCTGACTGTGGTCTAACCCTTGTTTCTGAACCTGCTTTCTCTCAAGGTTTTTGGCAGACTTACAAGTTTTGCCTTGAAGCCTCAGACTTCAGCTCAGACTGTCTCCAACTTGCTATATTGCCACATATACACAGCTCTCAACCTCTCTTGCTGAACCTGATTTTCTTCCTGGTGCATCTTTTCTCAAGTTACCAACTGAAAAACCTCTAATTTGTAGCTGACAAACTATGTTACTTCCTTTTCTTTTTTTTTTTTTTAATAGCAAACCAGAGCAAAGATCATCATTATTGCTGATGAAAGACCATGTTGTATTTGTCAACTAACTCACCCATTTGAAGACTAACAGGAAAGTAGTGCATGGAAGAAACAAAGCCAACTTAGAAAAAACATCGCATTTCAAAAACGCTTTAAACTTCCAGGCACAATAACCATGGGAAAAGTGAAATGAAGACACAACAAAGAATGGAAAACATTTTAAGACAAATTATTTATGAATATATTTCCACTGGTTTATGAGAAGTTACCATGTACCTGTGGCAGATGTGCTGTTTAAGGAAATTCCATGAATCAGAACATTAGTACAAATGTGATAAATTTCCACTATTCTCCTCACAGCGCAATCATAGAAAAGTGGGAACCACTAGAGGTGTTTCCTCCAACACCCTGCTCTGAGTTGTATCATTTCCAAGGCTAGATCAGGTTCTTGTTCAGGTGAGTCCTGAAGATCCCCAAGGGTGGAGATTCCCTGGACCCTCTGGACATCTGTGCCAGTGCTGAACCATCCTAAAGGGAGGGGAACCCATTTTTCTTATATACAGCCAGAATTTCCCTTGTTACAGGTTGCGCCTGTTGCCTCTTGCACTGTGCTGCTCTGAAAAGAGCCTGGATCAATCTTTGCTAAAATACCCTTTTAGGTGGTTGATGACATCAGTTAGACCACCCCCCTTTAGCCTTTTCTCCTTTAGGCGGAGCAAACCCAGCTTCCTTAGCTTCTCCACATACACCATTACTCCAACCTCCCAATCATCTTACTGGCCCTTCTCATCTCTCTTACATGGGGAGCCCAAAACTTTACACGCTGATAATTCTGATCTCCGGTCCACTGATGAAGTATTCATACAGTAGGTTCCTGTTCACATTATCACTTCCTGTCATACTTGCCACCTTCTTCTGCCCTTAGATGTTGCTACTCCTTACGTGAAGGTTTTTTTCTGTTCTCTACTCAATCCTTATTGACTTTCTGGACAGCCCTTGGTGCTCTCCAGGTTGAACAACGTCCATGGCAGGCAGGGACTGAACAAGCTGCATCATTAGAAATCAGCATATTAGGAGGTGTCGCTTTTCCTATAGCCTTCCCTTTCTTTCACTGCTATCAGTTTCACATGAAAAGAAAGAACTTGTGTTGCTAGAGTGGAAGAGGTATCTGTGGAGAACCTTTCCTGAGAGCAGGAAATCTCACAGCAAGAGGCTAAATGAGTTGTACATTAAATGTCACATGTAGGAAGACACTTGCCTCCAAGAGGAGCCCCGAAGCAACATCCAGCTCCAACTGCGCAAGCCGCCACCAGGAGGTCGAACTGCCTATGCACATTCTGGAACAGAGAGTGCAGCCAGAGAAGGGCATGCTGGGGTTAGAGGGAGCAAAGCAAGGGGGTTAGGATCCAGAACAATGAAACAAAGCAACAGCCAGCAGCAGATTCGGCCACTGCTATTATAAATAGCAGGCTCTACACACTTTAGTGCAGTCTTTAGTACTGGCAGCTGGTCTTCAGCAGTGACATCTGGTCCTTCTGCACAGACAGGATCTACTCAAGTAGAACAGCACCTCCTATTGTTGTATTACACAGCCAGCTTCTGCTAAGAGCCTGTACGTAAAGCAGTTCCTACATTTAGCTATATAAGCAGTTAAAAGATATTTTTTTATACAACTAGTCAATATAGTGATCAGCCTGTAGAGGCTGTTCTGCGACAGCAAAAGCCTAGAGAGTGTCAGTGTCTATAATTAGCAATGCTGTATAAATTTGGCTTAAAGACAAATTGATCTTTGTCTGCAGCTACTTTTTTATACAGACAGTGATTACAGTGCAAAGGTATCAGCATCATGAGATTGAAAACTTATCAAATGCATATTTCTAACCAGCCTCTGTGTAATTGGTAGATAACACTGGTGGTCATGCACAGTTATTTGACTGTATATCTGGCCTCCCACTACTGTTTTCTTCGGCTTACATTTTACTGCTCTATAGCAGCACAGTGAACTTCAATCCATATGTTTTCTCTATGTTTTGTGGTCTACCAAAACTATCCTATGTGTCTTAGGGGTTCAACCTGTGGAAGAGCTGCATGCAGAGACATGTGCCTTACCTCATACACACCACAGAAGATTGACATGAACTTGCTGAGTACTGCAGCACAGATACTGGCAATATGCACAAAAGGACCCTACAAGAGAAGAGGAGGAGGAAATCAGAGAGGGTTACCCTCTGGTTACTGACAACCATTTAGCCATTGCAGATCTCATAATTTCTCTTTGGCCATCTCAGGCAGTCCTCCAATCTTTTTTTTTTTCCATCTCAAAGACTAGCTGACTTCAGTTCTTTGACGTTTTACGTATCAAGCCTTTCAAAGTGGAAGGAAAACGGCCAATGGAAGATAAGTGTTGCTGGAAAGAGCAGAACTTTAAGAGGAATGGTGGCAAAAGAAAGAAAACATTTATTGACTCTTCTTCCACAGACGATGACTCCTACCTCCCAGACCTAGCCACTACTGTACATGAAAACAGCAATATTTACCTCTTTCCCCACAGGCATGCCACTTCCAAGCCCAGCTGTGAGGCCCACAACTTTGGCCACAAAAGCTTTGAGAGTGAGATATTCCTTGAGGACCACTCCTCTCATTATGGTCTTGAGCTCTGGGATTCCAGACCCTGAAAACAACAGCAGAGCAGGGGATGAACAAAATCCGCAGGCAAACGGAATAAGAAAAACGAGACAGACACAAACAGATCTTGCCATGCCTTCTGCCCTCACCAACAGCCTGTGGAGAGACGAGATGGCAGAAAATGGCCGCAAACAGAATAAGAACAAGTGGGTATGTGACCCACGCCAGATACTGCAGAGGAACATTCGGGTGCAGCTCTCTGTACATCCACTTGTAGGCTGTAGACAAAGAAACAAAGAAGTCGTCAGTAACCACAGCTGCTCCAAACAGGTTGGTAGACATGAAAGAATCACACACTTGCTAAACCTGCCCATGCTAAAGCTCCCTGAGAAATGCTATCCTAAAGTCCTCATTTTCTAAGACAAGCCTTGTTACATTTTGAGTACAAGCTCCCAAATAAAACAGCCATTCTGCAGGAATGGGTAGAAATGGCTCTCTGTTCTTAAACACTACTAATACCTGTGCTCAGATGTGGCATAAGAGGTATGTTACATGCAGTTGTGAGGATGAATCACTGTACAGCGTCTTTTCATCTGGCAGCCTGAGGACCTTATGCAGATCCTGAAGGACAATAAAGTGGTCCACCAATAGCTAGTGCCCTCTCCTCCAACTCAATCACATGAAAAATCATTCCTTCATAAAAACTAGCTTAAGAGCTCTGATTATGATCTGTCTTTTAGACCAGCGGCATGAAGGGAGCTGTGCCAACTGTTAAAACAGCAGTGGTACCATTGCTCAGCCAGGTGCAACAGCACGACGAGCTGCTGAGAATCCAAACTGAACTGCAGCTGCTGTGCAGCAGGAGGAGGCTCTTTGCCTGAGCTGGCTCTCCAAACAGCAGGAGCCTGAGACTTGGTGGAGGGAAAGAAAAAAACAACAGAGGACTCAGCCACGGGCAGTATAAAGGACAGGGGCTCTCTGAGACTGGCAGGGTAAGCCAGATGCCTGGTAGATGGGGAAGCTCTAGAAGGAAGAACCCTGGGCTGAAAGAATGTTGGGAGCTCTGAGGAACTGCAGTGTCTGATGGACATCAGCAGCAAAGAGCACTGAGAGGAAAGGACTGGTGTGTGTGTGCAGGTCAGGATTGGGACAGTGAGGGTAAGGACAAAGAAACAGTGCGGTTAACAGAATGTGGGCAATGTTGTGTGTGCATGTGTGCACCCAGATGGAGCGTAGGGGGACTGAAAGATCTTGTAATTGTTACAGCTGGCAAAGGGGAGAGGGACCATAGGAAAAATGCAGGGAAGGGATATAAGACAGTGGTTAGGAGATCTGTGTGAAAAGAGCCAAAGGAGAGAGCAGTACGTGGCCAAGTAGCAGGAAACTGCAGGGCACTGTATAAATAAAAATTGGAAAGAACAATAACGGGTAAAAAACAGAAACAGTGTCAGTAGGGCATCCAAGAGCCCCTTCCCCTGCCCATCCCCCATGTGCTCGTTATTTCTGGCGAGGGTGGGAACCAGCACGACAGGAAGGACCACAGTACCACTTTCCTGTGCCCCTGCATGTTCAAGGGAGCAGGAGGGAAAGGGAGTCAAAATAACATGTTTTCTTTGACTCATGATACACATATCCTTTGTTTTTGCCCCCTTACTTCCAAATTTTTCTCTGCCGTCCCTTTAAAGCACTGCTCCATCGTTAACCTTTTCTCTACTACGTTGCAAGTACTTCAAACTTCCCAGGCAGCAAGGGGTGAGGCTGGGACACTGATGTTAAAGGAGGAAGAACATTGTCACTGGGCTTTGTAAAACATTCATATCATTTACAGTGTGTTTTTGCAACACCTGAATGGGACCCACCCTGTAGGCTCTTCGCACTGGCATAATCCATTCCCCAGCTCACCAACGCCATGACCAGACCCAAGAGAACCAAGAAAATCCAGTCCTCTCCAAGCTTCTTGGTAACATATTTCTGGATGCGTCTAGCACAGTCTGTGGAGGGAAGAGTGAACCAGAAAAACTGAGGGAACATAGATGAAGCCTGTGTCTGTCTCTCCTCTCCTATGCTGAGAACTAACTACAGTAAGGATTTATTTGGAAGCATCAGGGGCTACATGTTGAAGGACTGACACCCATCCCTCTCTCACACAGTCCTGCAAAACCATATGCAGTTTCAAAAAAAAAAAAAGAGGGGTGTGTGTGTGTGTGTGTGTAATTTACCATTTTGTGCACTAGCAGCAAAAATCTAACACAAGAAAGCCCATTTCTTCTTGTTACAGAGATCTGTTATGGAAAATATTATTAACTTGGGACTGGTCTTTTTTCCAAACAGATATTGGCTCTTCCTAGGATGAAAGCTCACATGAAAAAATATTTTCCATCCACTGTGATTCATTTTTCTTCCTTTCCTGCTTCTCCCCAGTCACAATTTTCTTGTCTTTTACCTTGCTAAAATTCCGTCTCTCTGGCTGGTCTACCCAATGTCTGGACATAGGGTAATGAAAGATGAATTGCCCCTACCTTGACATTTGGAATAGTGCTCTTCTTTGATCTCTACTTGACTCTCACGTTTCAGGGGTCTTTCATTGTTCTTTTGGGTCTGCTTCTTATACAGTAGTTTTGCTGCTTCCTTCTCTGCGAAGTCGGTTATCTGGTCTGTGTATTGGCCATAAAGCTACAGGAGCAGAAAGCAAGTGAGATCAAAAGGGAAAGGTAAGGGAAATGCTCCTTCACAAATAGAATTTAAGATGAAAAGGCAGATCTGCTAACCGTCCAAGGTGCAAACCCAAATGTACCCAAGCAGGGAGACAGAGACACAGAAACTCCCAGACAGATGCCATTCATCTTTTTTTTTCTTTTTCCTGTCTGGTTCCCTCTTCCCAATCTCTCCAAAATCTTTTTAAGCTTTTTGGGGGTACAAGATATGATCACAGAATATTAATTGCTTTCTAACATCCTGAGAAAGAGCTGGCTGTGGTCTGAAGAGACTGAACAGGCTTTCTGGAGGTACAAAAGAAGGTCAAAATAGTTCACACCAGACTGTCACCCTCAGGGCTGCCTCACAGATTTCAGCAGCACTGTAGAACATCTCTGAAGGTTTCGAGAGGTATTACACTATCAACAGGCTGCAGGAACATCCCGCATCTGTTCCTCCGGCTGCCAAGGAATGCTTAACAGGGCACACTGCTACTGGTGGTGCCTGCGGAGGAAAACAAGCAGCAGCAGCTCAGACATATCACAGGGTACTACGCACCTCCTCCCATTATTTACATGAATCATCATGCTAAGTCTTCTCATATCTCCAATTCCTCTGAATTTCCTAACTACCTAATTTAGTCTTCGTCTTCAGATACTAATCTTGAAATGCAATTGGTTATATGCAATTCACAACTAGCTACCTGCGCTTACCAATGCCATTTCATACATGGATCTGTAGTACAACTGGCAGTTGTGCCGCCTTGTCAACAATGAGATCTCAAGGGAGCTTGAAGGACCCTGACTGTGCCCCCTTGTTTGTTTATCAGATTCCCTGAAGAGCAGCTATCCTGCCTCACCCTTTCAGAATATAGGTGGGGAAGGTGTGCATTTGAGAAGCAGAGAGTAAGCCTCTCCTCCTCGCATGTTCTTCAATAAACCAGATTTGGCTTTACTTGAGGTCAGGTCACCACCTGAAGCACAGCCTGTGATCTTGGCACTTCCCAAGGTGACCCTTTGCTTCCTCCCCAGCTTTCTCCCCATCTGCTTCCTAAGATTTTCTGAGTGGCGGGAGGAGAGTGAGCAGTGCTTTGATCAGCAATCAGACACTTCAGCTGGAGAAAGACAAGACATATGAGAGATATAAAGCACTACCACGTGCTTAGGAGACATTTCTATTTGACAGCTTCATGTCTCCTCCTTTCAAAGTGACACAGGAGATGTTGCTCTTGTTGCCTTGAGATCTAATAGATTCAGAAACTCACAGAAAGATTTACACTGGAAGGCACCTCTGGAATTTTCTAGTCCAAGTCCCTGCTCACAGCATGGGAACTCCAAAGCCAGATTAGACTGCTCAAGACCTTGTCCAGGCAACTCCTAAATATCTCTAAGGGTGGAAATTCCCTGGTTTCTCTGACCACCTGTTTCAGTGCTCTACCAATTCATATTTCCACGTAACAAATATGACTGAAGGTCCTAAATCGTTTATTTATTTTCATATTCCTTGAGAGACACTTGAACCATGTGCAGTAGCTCCCTTTGAAAACCCTAGTGCTTTTTTCACAGAACACACATCTAGGCTTTTTTAAATCATCCTGTTCTTAAGGTGGCCTACCTACTGTCTCTTAAACAAATTGATGCTATCCGAACATCTGAAAGTATTCTTCTATATCGGAAGCTGACAAATTGAATGTAATTATTAACCACAGGATTATCAACACACTCTAAGAAAATTAAGCAATGCAGACTCTTTGCATTAAGGAATGGACATGCTCTGACCCCCATAATACAGACAGGACAGTGAAACATCAGGCTGATGAACTTCATATATAAGATAAGCTGTCACGTACAGAATCCAGTCGTAAATAGCAGACTGCTCCTTTTTTCTCTCACTGTGTCTATTTCAGCCAGAAATGCCAAGTATCAGCAGATTTTAGACAAATGCATCTTCACATCACCTCAGCTAATGTTTCATTGCCTTTACATGGTCACGAGGGATGGGTTTATATCAAATACAGCTTAATCCAAACTATGAACTCAAATCTGTGCCAAGTATGATGTTCAAATTAGATTCTTCCAACTGCCCAGATGGAATAGCATGACAATATAATAGTATGAATGGTAAAAGAGCTCATATGGTATTCTAGTTCACTGCTTCTATCTATCTGGAAAATGGTGCAGTCAGGATGTGGGGAAAAAGGAATTAGTTTCCAGACACAAAAATGAAGGTTCTGTCCTGAAGAACAAGTTAGTCTCAATTCACTTAAAGATTGTCTCATATGTGTGCTTTTCTTCTCCAGGACTCTGGCACTATTTAAAATGGTAGGAGATTGTGGGAGAGAGAAAGAATCCAGAAATCAGAGGATGACCTTAAAGCAAAACTAGGTTAGGCAAGAAATATCCACTCCATTAGAAGACATATAAAACTAAAAATATAACACAGTAGGACTTGGACTGTTCCTTCTTCTGATGCTCTCTCTCTAACACAAGGAACACAGGGTTTCCAAGCACCAGAAAAACTGGAATGTTAAAATATATCAATTACCACCTAAAGGGTTGAGCCAGAAAAAGTACTATCATGCCCAGCTTGGCTAAATGCTGAGTGAGAACATGATAATGGTACAAAAACAGCTGAAGGTATAAATACTGTTAAGGAGGAAGAAGGGGAGGGGAGAACCCCAAAAAACATCCAGGGAGAAAGTACAACCAGGGTAAAGTTCATTGTTTAACTGTAAACCAGCAGGGTTTGTCTTTCCAAAAAAAATGGGGAAGTTTCATTGCTTGAGTAATGGAGGAAAAGCTGCAGAGAATCTCAGGGGAAAAATATGTACAGCACCATAATCTCAGGAATTTTTCTGGGAGCTATTTTCTGAGAGCTCAGCACCTGCATAAAATTGCCTTCATCTCACAGTCCAAAGCTATTTCCCATGCCGTTCAGACTGAACAATATGTTCTTCACAACATACTCGAGTCCTGAAATCCCTTCCCCCAGCATTGCCAGTGCATACTGTTTTTAATCTGGTGCTCCTGGCCATTGAGGTGGCCTTGGGCTCTACTGCTCATCCCTCTCACTCCCACCTTGTAGCCATCCTGCTGTTCCTGGAATGATCTTCCTTAGGGTTGTTTTTTTCTGATGCATCACAAAAGAGTGTCCATATTTGGTCTCAAAGCTGAAACCTCCCAAATCTCACTTCATAAGTAAATAAATATCAGTAAAAGGTCTAGGCTCAACTGCTTAGACATAGAGCCAATGAGGCACGTGTGAGGGGTAGGGAGCAGTAACAAAATAATAGTTCTTCCTGAAGAATGGAAGGCAAAGGGGAGATTTAACAGCAGTCCCACCACCTGAACAGAGAGGGGGGTTGGAGAGAAACATCACAGCAATACTTCTTGGAGGGGCAGTGAAGGACAAAAGGAAAAAGGCATAACTTGCAAGAAAGGAAAGTCCATGCGAAAGGAAAATGTGTCCCCATCCACTCCCTCTTGAGGGTAGTTCAGCACAGGACCAGGTGCCCAGAGGAGCTGGGGAATCTTCAGTCCTGGAGATGTTCAGAACATGCCTGGACAACTTGACCTAGCTTTCGAGTCAGCCCTGCTGTGGGCAGGGGCTTGGGCTAGAGACTTCCCGAAGCCCCTCTCACCTACATCTTTCTGTGAGCCTGTTATTCTGTATTACTGCATTGCCTAATTACTCATTACACACCCCTCCCACTACACCCATCTGTGTATTGCCATGAACATCCTTTCTATAGTCATGAATAATACAGCTTCTAAATACTTCACCAGCTGTAGCTGTTTTCTCATGCAGAAAGAAAACAATACAAAATCCTACAGTGTGTGAGAATGTATATTTTTATCAATTACATCATCTATCATATACCTACTATCTGTTATCTTAATTGTCCAAAACTATGTATATATTACTATTATTATCCTACTACTATTATTATTTCATTATCTATTAACGATTATGTGGGTTTTGACCATCAGTTTGGTCCCGGGCCAAAGACCAAGATTTCACTGTTCTGAGGCTTGTGTAAACCCAATCAAATCACAAAGCTGGTCTAAAATAGCTTCCAACCTACATACAAAACAGAAGGCAAAAGAAAAGGGCACAACAGAATCAAAATCTCTCTCTGCCAATTGTTTTTTCACATGAAAGTGGGGAAAGAAATCTTAATGGTTACTCTGCATGGAAATGGAAGAAAACGTGCAGAAGGTTTGCACTGGTGAGGCCACAACTGGAGTATTGCATCCAGTTCTGGGCTCCCCAATTCAAGAGGGATAGGGAACTACTGGAAAGAGTCCAGCGAAGGGCAACAAAGATGATTAAGGGATTGGAGCATCTCCCTTATGAAGAAAGGCTAAGAGAGCTGGGACTCTTTAGTCTGGAGAAGAGAAGGCTGAGCGGAGACCTTATTAATGCCTATAAGTATCTCAAGGGTGGGTTGAAGGAGGAGGGAGCCAGACTCTTTTCAGTGGTTGCCAGTGAGAGGACGAGGGGCAACGGGCACAAGTTGGAACATAGGAGGTTCCACTCGAATATGAGGAAGAATTTCTTCACGGTGAGGGTGACAGAGCCCTGGAACAGGCTGCCCAGGGAGGTTGTGGAGTCCCCTTCTTTGGAGATTTTCAAGACCCGCCTGGATGCAGTCCTGAGTAGCATTCTCTAAGCAATCCTGCTTCAGCAGGGGAATTGGTCTAGATGATCTATACGGTCCCTTCCAACTCTAAAAAAAATTCAGTGAAATTCAGTGAAAGGTTGTTTTTCTTGCTAATAGCATAAGTGTGAGTGTTTGTACAAGGTATATATTATATATATATAAGGTATAAATAGTATATATAAGGTATAAATATGCATTAGCATATTAAGCATATATATTACCATATAATATATATTAGCATACCTTCTACATAATGCTTATTTATACCTTAATTTAATAAGGCATTTTAATTTAATTTAATAATAGTAAATAATTATTTTAATATATATTTATATATAGTAACTTATATATACTTGTATATAGTTATTTAATATTAATAAATACCTTAATTTATACCTAATGCATATTTATACCTTATATGCTTATACATGAATGGCTAGCAAAATATACATATGTGCAGCAAGCCTGGTTTTGCCAGAATATGTCTGCATGCAAAGTTTCATACATAAACGTACATGCACATGTGTATGCGATTCCTTATGTAAAAGTATTTCTAGGGCATGTTTTTCAGTAAATTTATAAATACACCTGTCTGGTTTTTTGATTGCAATTTGTGTTCACAAATGCCCGCTTGCTTGGGGACACTACTGCCCGAAGACACGCACAGGAATGCATTTTAAGGCCTGCTTGTTTGTGTGTGAGGTTGTCTATCTGCATATCTACTGACCAGCACAACTCCAGAGCTGAGCGCAGACACTCCTATCCCAGGTAGCAAGAGCAGGGAGGTGGGTTGTATTGCCTCACTGTGTCATCTGCATCTGCTTGTGATAGTGGTTTTAGATTGGGGTGGGGGACATATAGGGTGGATGCATGTGAACTGGGATGGTTTTGGCTGTGCTTTACTGGAGAAGCTGTTTGCATCCCACAGCTTCCCCCTCCTCGCCTGCCCGTAGCTCATGTAGCACAAGGTGCATTTCCTTTGCAGTTTCAGAAGAGAAATTCCCGAATATGGCCATGAAATTGATTCTCTAATCTTTTGCAATATGGCACATATAATCCTCATGGGGATGGTTATCTACTGGAAGAGGTTTTTCCTGGTGGCAAATGTGGTTTTGTTCCTATCACTAAATCACAAAGGTCTTCAGGAAATAATTAACGCATCCCCTCCCTCATCCCCCAATCATTCACCTAAGTGTTCATGCATCATGTACGGAGAAACATCCACTCTGTATGAATTCCACATTTACATGCTCTCTCTCTCATCATTTGACTGGATCCTTCACTGCTCTAAAGCCTTCTTAAGTCAGCTTAGCCTGAGCAGAGAGGTAGGAAATTAGACACCAGGACTCTGCTGTAGAACCTCCCCTTTGCAGGAGGTTGTCCCAAAAGGAGAGGTAGAGGAGATACAGAGGATAATGGAACAAGAAGCCATAACCAAAGTACATCTGTGTCCCAGGTATTTTTCTGAACTGCTGCTTGTGTGAACCAGAGCAAGAGTCAGGTCAAGTTTAAGGGTTAGAAAATCTCTCACTCACAGCTCCCATAAGAGTTACCAAAACTATCGATATACAGGTATGGGTCTGTGACCATGAAACGCTTTTTGGTCAGAGAAAAGTAAGAACTTCATGCATGACTTCATCCGTACAGCTGTGCAGATAGATACCCATCTACCTACATCACTGTTCTCTTTCTTTTTAGTCACTCTTCTGCTCTACTTAATATCACTATGCAGCTGAAGGCAGCTGCAGTTGCTCTTTGCTGTTACAAATACATTAATGGTCTGGTTGATTTTCCCCATCCCAGCTTGCCCATTCTGTCTCTCTTTGTGTCCATGGCAGGTGAAAATGACCCCTGACTCAAAATGCTGATAGCACTCCTGGATGCAAGTACAACCATGAAAGTCAACGCCTGACCTGGGAGTCATCAAACGAAGGGGAGAGTTGGTAGGGGTGGGAATGGACAGGGATGTGTGCTCTACCAGCACTGTTCTGGGAGCCCCAAGAGCTTTTGTGATCCCAGGGAGACCTGTGCTGCCACAAACATCCCAGTTGTCCAGCCCTACCTGCGGGTAGCTGAGGGAGGAGTTCTCCAGGTAGTGCTGGTCGTCCCCTGTCCCCTGGGCCTCGCATCCTGCCTCCAAAGGTATCCCGTAACGGGTGCATTTCTCAAAGCAGACATAGTCGTATTGCGGTGGGCCCTCCCACAAAGCTGACTTCGATCTGGGTTCCTGCGTCATGGTCTTTGAGCTCTCCATGCCTCTACTCTTCCTCACTCTCAGTTGTAACGGAGCTGCCGCTCTGGGCCTTACCTAGAACCACCTCATGTTCTGGCCAAGAGCATGGCCTCCGCACTTTCCTCTGCTCCTTCCTTCCTTTCTTTCTCTCCTCAGACCACTCTGATTTGTCCTGTTCCTTCACTCACTTTCTCTCTGCCCCTCATCCTCCTCCTCCTCCTTGTGCCTCTCTCTCCCCTTCCTGCCCAAAGGCAGTGCTTGCAGGGTTTAACTATATTTATAGCAACTTTCCTCTGCCACATGATTCCCCAGTGCCGTGTCTGATCTCAGCAAAAGGCACTAACTCTGACGGGATTGAATATCAGGTGTGGGCAAGAGGGGAACTCCTGAAGGAGAGGGAAGGGAGAAGGGGGAGGTGGAAAGAAGGCGGTAAGACAGACAGAGCTAGACGTACAGAGACAGAAAGCAGACAGGAGGAAGCAGAAATGATTATTCAGAAGATCTCTTCTTTCACACCTCCCCATCCTGAGCAAGCCATATTTGCAGTGAGAACAAAATTCAGTGGGCTTCCTTGTTCTCTTCCCAGATACCAGGTGTCCAAAAGACTGAGTGACAGTCATAAAGATGACAGCGACTATGGTGAGGTAGAACATGATGGATACACACTCAGTGTCCCACAACAATTGTTTTAAGTCCATGGCCCACCAGAGAAGAAGCAAGCCCTAATGGAGAAGTCAGGCATTGCTGTAAAATGCTGAGCATTACAGCTTAATTGCAGCTTTCCCGTGTGCCCTTATGGGGGAACACTTTACCCTTTTAAAGAAGGTCACCACACCTGTGGGTATTCAATTAGGGGTGTATGCAGAAATTTATTCTTCTTGATGTTCACTTTTGCGCAGGCTAGGGCACTCAACAGCTTCTCCTCTCCGCTCTGCCACTTGTTTCTCAGCCAGGCAAAAAAGCAATGAGCTCAGCCAACACCAGCGAGCTACCAGCCAGAGACAGGAATGAGAAGCATGTTCCAGCAACATGGTCTAGAGACACCTCCCAGTACTCTCACTGTGCTGAATGTAACCATATGTCTTTTGACGGCTATTAATCAACGAAGAGCAGCGAGTTCAAGATCCTAGAAATTATGTACAAGAAAAGAAGACCCCACATGCCTCAAACACAGTCACTGAAGAGCTGTTATTAACTCCTCCTTCATCTTGTACACTATCACCTCTCCGGAATAATGGTTTCCAATTTTCTCACACTGCAGGATAAGAGATTTGCAAGCAGGACAGGGGACAGAAAGAGGCAAAACATCCTTCTTTTGGGTCCAGAATGGTAGTCTCATTATTTCATTTTGCAGAACTCTGTAAAACATTTCTCTTGGAGGCTCATTTTGCTTTTTCTCAGTCTGAATGGTTCTCGAGAGTGGGATACAAAGAAACTCTCTAAGAGGAAGACACAACTGATTTCCTCCATAAACCACCTCCCCACCTCCTCTAATGTTTCTGCTAACCATATCCATATGGATACCCATTAGCAATAATACCCATATGGATATTGTTAGCCTGTACAACCCACACCTGGTGGCAGGCTGGGCAAGCTCTAAATATTTACAAAAACATATAGGATCATCTGTTTCATTCTCACCAGCACTCACTTTACTATCAATAAGCAATGTTCCCTGGAGGAAGACTGTGGCCCATCAGTAGGACAAAACTTGTAATGAACCACCTTAAAGAAGAGTTTCAAGTGACTGTGTCTAGAAAATTGAAGAAGAACATTTGGATACCCTAACAGTTTTCCATCATAAAGGCATTAACTGCTCCCAACTTATTGAGATGCTTTTGGAAAACTAATGTCACTATGGTTTACATAAAAAATGATGCACAGCATATACTATATAGTGTATAAAATACTAAAAACTGTATAGAATATAAGTGTACATCATATATAGAAAACCTAAAAACCAACCACAAAAAGCCCCAGCAAACATCAAAGCTGTAATACAGCACCAGATCTTCAGTTACTATTACATTTACTGGAGGAGAATACTCATCACAGCCACTGGAGAAAACTAATGGGAACCTTTACCCAAAGGTGCACTCTTTTAGCTCTTGTTTTTCAAGATGCACAAAAATACCACATCAGAAATTTCTTCAGTATAAAAAAGAAACCCCTACTGCCAGCTAATCAAACTCTACTTTCTGTCTTGCATCCACTGTGTGGATTTTCCATGGAAAATAATTATGTAATTATAGCCTAAAATAAGATGATTCTACCCTGAAAGGTTTTTTCCAAGAACTGTTCCTCTCAGCCTCCAAACTGGCCCCAGCCTCATTCACCTGATCCATAAAAGCATGAAGGACCCCAAGGCCAACATTCACCAAATGGCTCCAGACGGTCCTTGAAAAACAAGCCTTTACTATCCTCGTGAGGAAGACAACCCACCATAACCCTGCGCTGTCACTCGTACTTTCCACACACCTCATCCAGAGCACCAAATAGTAGACTGATAACTATACAGATGAAACTGAACCATCATTGTGCACACAGTGGTACATGTGTACACTCTAAGGACATCTGCAGCTAAGGACCCAGCAATTATCTAATTCCCAGTGGGACAGCACTTCTCATCAAACAATCTCTCTATCTCTGATCTCTGTACCCAGATACTGTCTACCAAGAAAAAAGACTGAGAGCTGAAATTCACCATTCCAGTGCATTACAAAATATATGCCATCTGTAGAGATACTGGATTTATGTTACATTATTTCCTGTGTCCTGAACACTAATCTTATCATGCTCCACAGCTTATAAATCACACATCTCCCTCTTTCCCCTAGGAGAAAAGCACTTTGTCAGCTCTCTGGGCACTATTAACATCCTCTCTGTTCCACAAGGTACCAATAATCTTTTGTCACAGCCTCACTGACACTAGTCTAGTTAAATTCAAAGAAGCTACTCTCAACTTGTATTTGGTTTGTGGTCTGCTGCTTCTATTTCAGACTCAAAGAACTTGTAGACCCAATAGCTTGTCCACAGCTGACCTAATGAAAGGTATTTTTCCAGCTCTACCCATTGTCTTGTCCGTGTTTTCAGACCACCAGAGTCCCAAAAGTACAGAATACTGAGCACAGCCTGAAAAAGGTCTGCCTTTCTGCACTGCTGTTGCCCAGCAGCTGCTGTGAAACCTCCCCTATCACTTTTCCTGAATTTTCCTGCCACAGTTCTTCTTTATGTATTTTCTTTGTTGCTCATCTGTCCTGTTTTCTACTGCCAAGGCCTGGCTCTGCCCTTCTACCAGGACACAGCAATGTAGCACTGCTGCTGCTTGAGAGGTTACCAACAGTCTCAGGAGACTAGCACAGACGTGGAGGAAGATGTAAAAAAAGGGGAAGATGTAATAACCATCTCGCACTAGTCACAAATACAGATGACCTGTATGTATGGCTTGACTCCTCAGGTCCACCTGAGCCTCTTGAAAGGGCTCACAAAAGTTTCTAGGCTGCCCTACAGCACACAAGAGGAAAGGTATACAACCTGCTCATATACCAGTTTTTTCTTTGCGTATTACAGGCCCTAGAGGGACTCCAAAGTGTGTTTCTGTGGTACTTCCTTCAGGCAGAACATCTTCACGACAGATGAAACTACAGCTACAGTCCAAATTACGGTCTTAGGTGAGGAAAAAGAAAGGAATAAAAGTTAGAAGAACTCTCACCCGAGATGAGTCTCTCCTCCAGTCAGTCATCTGTCTTTCTCCCTTCTCTTCCCAATATTCCCTTAGGTCTCCCTTTTCTCTGCCTTTAATTTTTTTCTCCTGGACACTTTTCAGGATTCAGAAATATAATTCCTAGCCTTCCCATCCTACTGCCTTCATAGGGAAAGTTCTGATAGTATGGGGGGAGGGATGATTGAAGGCTCGTGCTTCTCTCATGGTCCTGTCCCAGGACATTTATCACCTGAAATCCCAATACTTTTAATCAACAGTGACAAGCTTAATGTTGTTCCCTGTCCCCTGCCCACACAATTATCAGACATCATACTAACTTCTGAGCCTTCTGCCTATACGAGAGCTTTTTTTGGATGTTTCTCTAGCCTATTCATCCTAAAAGATCTAGACCAGTTCGTGACCTCCTTGTATTCAAACCTTATGGCCCACCGCCAGACTGCAGCCTCCTCTGGAATACAACACAACATCTATTTTTCAGCTGCCACCAGTACTGCATACACAGACATTATAGCAGATGGTGATGCAGAGCCCTCTACCACCCCAGACTGAAAGGAGTTGAATTTGTAGAGGTGGAGTTATTGTTACTCAGAACCGTGCATGCAAAATAGAAAAGCAGCCATTTAAGAATAAAGAAAAAATAATATTCTGTGCTTAAGAGAACTCAGTCCAATAAGGCTGTGAAGGAGATAATATGAAAGATAGGCTATGAGACCAAAGTAACTGTAAAGGTGAAAGAGAAAAATGGAGTTTTGAAGGAGAAGGAGGAGAAAGGTGACAAAAGGAGGACTACTTAACAGTAACAGAGGGTCTAAGAGATAAACACAGAGGCAATAAGAGACAAAGAAAGCACAGGAGGACATGAGGGGAAGAGATGCAGGACAGAAAGAAGTCACAGCAAGTGTACTTTGTCTCAAGCAATAGCTTCAGATGGAGCAAAAAAGAGTGAAAAGGAAGGAAAAAAGACGTCAGTAGACATAAGATAAGACACTGTCTTGTAGATGAGAACAAGGTGCTTGAATAGGACATTTTATTAGACAAGATACCCATGGAGGCTTCAAAGAGCTATAGGAGGCAATTGGAGCTTTTGGAGAGAAAGAATGCTGTCAAAAGGGTTAGGAATAGGAAGGGAGACTGGGAGAAAAGAAAGCTTTTATAGTGAAAGAAAGAAATAGACTGTGGACTAAGGATTAAATAGTAGCAAAAGACAGAAATTTAAGCTGTACCTGAGCATATTGCAAGCAAGGCTGAATATGGAGAGACGATGACAGAGAACTCTCAGAGAACACTTGAAAGAAGGGTTGAGTTCACAGTAAAAAGTAGAAAGAAAAAGTCCAGAAAGTTTAAGGGCTTTCATCATGGAGAAATAACAATATAACATGATGATATTCAAGGGGACACATACGGACTAGTACTAGACTGAATGGACAGAAACAGGGCAGATTTTGAGAATCATCAGCTTTTGATAACTCAAGTAGGGAGATGATGATGCTGCCAGAGGAAAGGAAGAATGGGAAAAAAAAGATGGATCTCACAACTGAAAGCAGATAAATACTTAGGAACACAGGGACATGAAGGAGCCATTGAAGTAGATGCTGGAAGAGATGGACTTGGAAGGAAACTTGAACAGATCATGATATGACATGATGACACTGTGGTATAACATAATATGACCTTATGAAATGCCATGACCTGGCAAAACCCAAATGAGCTTAAAAGGGGCAGGATTGTGTCCCAGTTCTGGAAACAACCCAACTGTCACAGTCTGCACTGAGCACTTTGTGAATTTACCCCAATGTCAAATGAAACAAAGCCATATCTGTGTTGATGCTAGTACCTAAGGTAAATTACTTGTTAATTTGAGGTTGTCTTATCTTACGTCACAGTGTGGTCACAGTTTGGAACTGAGAGCAAAAAGAACAAGCAGAGAGAACTTAACAAACCCAACAGAAAGAGCAAGACACAGAAAATCAGATGAAAGAGAAAATAACAAAATTAGGTTTTATAAATGGATCCCAACTCACTCAGAACTTTAAGGTGGATCTGACTAGATGTCCTGGTGAGCTCTCAGGTCACGACCAGCAGGCTTCAAAACTCAAAATAGAACTATCTTTACTAGAATAAAAATAAGATTATTTGATTTTTTTAAATAGAGAAAACTTCAGGCGTGTAAGTCAGGAAGCATGGAAATAAATATATAGTTTATACATAACTCTCTCCCACCCACTGCGGCCTTGGTTGCAATTAACTCAGTGACCTTCTGAGCTGCTAAAAATTTGTGCTTACACTCCATTGCCTAGGAGATTGTTTCTGTACCTCCACAGCTTGGATGGCTCCTCCCCTACAGCTGCCCCTCTTCTTAAATTGCAACCCTCAATTCCCTCAGTGACTCTCTGTCCTACAGCACTCTGTAGCCTCTGTTAAATCATTTCTTCCTTGCACAGGCTCGATGGCTTTCCAAAGGAAGATGTGTCTTGCTGGTGATGTAGAGATTTGATTCTCTCATCTTAGAATAAACTGAGAACAAATCAAATAGACACTTTGTGTATACAAATATCAAAAAGTTAAAGAAAAAAAAAAGATAAAAAGTAAAATTTGACTGCAGAACACTTTTAGTAACTGTATTATGCATCCAAAAGCAGCTAAAGAAAATAAGAACTAGCAAACAGTCAATGAACTGTTTGAATTGGTTCAGTGGATTTCTTATTTTCTAGGAGAATAATGTTGTATCACAAGCATTCTCTGAAGTAATCAGCTTGAAGACATTTTTAGCAGAGAGACTAAGGAACATCTAGGAAATATAAGTTGATCCCTAGTGATCAAAACATATTAGGGATGCTTTTAAGCTTGTGAATTTGTTATTATTCCAGGACAAAGAATCTACAAACTCTGGGAAATTGCTCCTCACCTGTGTATCTAGATGATGAGCTCTGATTCCAAATGGTGGATGTTCCCTAATAAGCCACCGGCACCATGACCTGTATGCTGTTGTCGTCAGCTAAAACCATCCTTGAGAGATGGTAGGCAGTTCATGGTACATAATTTCTTCCTCCCCTTTCTATAGATTGCTTGTTGCACAGGTAAAATTAATAACTGCAGATTCAATCTGTTGATCATGCTATTACACAGCAGCGTGACTGACATCATGAGTGGAAAGAAAATGCAGTGACGAGCTGTGTAGAAGTGGGCTGGCACAGGCTGTGCTAGGGCTCCTGGTTTTGTATCGGACTTGGCTAATTTCAAGAGAATAATTCTGCCTCTTACGTAAGCCATGGCCGACTAGGAAAAAATGTGATCTGAATAGCCGAAAAATTTTGGAAGAGGACTGATTTATGAAGCAAAATTATTTGGACTGAGATGAAAAGGGAAGGTTTCAAAGACATATTAGGAGTATGCTTGAGCTGGGATTGGGCAAGAAGTACATATGTATGTATATATATATATGTGTGCATATATATATATATACACACCTTGAGTACGGACAGATATCTCCAGGCCATGGCTAGGATTAGAGGTATGCAAGGAAAGAAATAATATATTTTATTTTCCTGATACGTGTTCAACTTTCAAATGCTTGAAAAGTTATTTCTTTGAGGCCTTAGAATCTCTTGATCTCTCTGAGAGGGTGATCACACTACTGGTTTAGGGGACTCAAGGAGCAAACTGATTGAAAAGGACAGTCCTAATTTGTTAGGTACTGGATTCATGATCAAGAAGCTAGATGCAACAAAAAATTAATTTTCAGCTTTCCATTCCAGCTGATGCATGGCCACATGAATGTTAGAAAAGCAGGGGTCAGGAACACTCCTAGAAAGGAGGAAAGGGACTGCCTTTTCTGATTGCACCAGAGATATAAGCAACCATAAACCTTTTCTCAGTAATACTTGGGTCTTGCTTACATTTCAGACTTTCATCATTATTAGATGCTATAAACTACTCACATGAACTTCATGGTACCGGCTGCTGACTATACTAGTGTGTCCTGTCCCGTCTCAGCTAACTGAGATAAATGACGTCAATATAAAAGTTGTAGCACAGACATGTTATCACTAACATTAAAGATTTTTAAATACCTTAGTTACTATCAAAGTTATACTAGTAAATCTTTTACAATTTTGACTAAGCTTCCTCTTTTCCTTCTCCTCCCCCCATCCAAATGCAGATACCCACACGAAAACACCTAGCCTTCCTGCACAGCAGGAGTCTTGCCAGTTTCCCATAAAACAATCACTGGTGGCCGTATGTGATAAAGAGGAAGGTAATCAGAGAGAAGTTCACTTGGCAGCCAGAATAGTAAATCCATCACAAACGAGGGCAAAGCAATTCCCCTGTGGCAATAACCTTTCCTGTTATCACTGGCTGCTGATACAGGGATGATAACAAGAGTCAGTATAACATTCACTGGACTCCCTCCCTCTTTTATCAGCCCCCTGCCTTGACTTGCAGGGAAGTGTTGGGAGAAGGGAAGAACTGCACAAAGGAAGTGCATCCAGGTTGAAGTACGACTGGGTCACACTTTGGCATGAAGGCTACAGAAAGTCTTTTCTCTGTGGAACTCATTAAACTAAAGTTGCTCTATACTTACCAGCAAGAGTAAATTTTGACTATCACAAGGGGAAAAAAGTACCCCAGGGCCATACGGGAGCAACAATCTCCAGTTCTCAGAGAGACAGGTAGACTAGTATTTCAAGCCCAGGACAAGATAAGTCAGTAGAAGAAAGTGCAGAAAGTGCCCCAAAAATGGCATTGTATCCCAGGGTTGACACTTAATGTCCATGCCATCTAAAAATGTTAAAACTGGAACAGAAATCCAGGGAGGGGCTTTAGATTAACATTAGAAGCTATTGACCAAAGTCAGGAGTGGCAGAGGGATATTGGACCAATGAAAAATAAAGTGCAGGCAATAAATGATGGGCACCATTCGAACTTTCATTTAACTTGAGAACTGAAATTAGTTCTAGAAGCTGCTAACTCAGATTGTTTATGAGAAATTACTGATTTTTGGATGCCATGTTCGTACGTTTAAAAACATTACTCACCGTCTTGCTTATGTGCATTATTTGATGTTCAGAGTCAGCAAAAATCACTGAGAGTATTTGTGGTATTTTCTTCAGACATTGCTCTTGGTCTGGAAGTAACTCAATTTTTGCCTATCTGTATCAGAGCCATATTCTATTCCACAAGTAGTATTATGTCTATAGCATATTTTGATAGCGATCAGTCAGAAAAAAAGCAGAGATGGTCCTTGTGAAATTTTTCAAATCCTACTCCCTCTGCTGCTTTTCCTTGTGTCTGGGGGAGAGTTGTTACTCTCTGCCAGGTGCACTGACTGGGCTGGGCAGGGGACCTTCACTTAGTCCACAGACTTTTGGGCACTACAAGGACTGTCAACTCACACAAGTCTGCAGGCTCCTCAGACCCATCATGCTGAGACACAAGCTGTGTCATCTGCTGAAGACTCATTCCTCTGGGAAGAAGATGCAGCTGACCCTTGCCAGGGCAGATTATAGCCTCATCTTCAGCAGTAAGGGCCCTGTTCAAGGAGGAAAGGTGACCCAGAGGGCAGAGTCCATCCCTGTACTATGGGGATCGCAGCTCTGGCTACAGAACTTGCCTGGTATACAGCACTGCTGGTACCACTGGCACCACCACTGCTGGCCAAGCAGGTTCCTCAGACCCCTTCTCTCTCCCTCCAAGTGAAACAGCTCAAAATCCCACCATGAAACCCCATGAGATGGAAGGATGTTGTCTGTAGGGGCAGAGTATTCTCCTTGCTTTGGGTGGGAGGGTTCTCCATTGTGTTCCTACAGGAGACCTTCACCTTGGCAATCCAGCTGTACATGGCAAGACTGCTTGGACAGACATGTCTGTCTATACATTCTTATACTGAGTTTTGCCACACTGATCATTACAACCCTGTCCTCTCTTGAGAGTCTTGAATGCTGGGGAACATGATTGTTGTACCTGCACATTCAGATCTGCTTAGAAATGCATTAACGTCTTTAATATCTGTGTTCTGATACCAGGTCTGCAATGTCATTTTTATCAGGATGCTTTCCTCAGCAGTATCAGTCCACAGGAGTGTCTGGCCCTGCCTGTAAATTTTGCTTCTGCCCTGATCACAGAAAATAAGAGGCAGATATCATTGGGAAGGCAGGAGGTCAGCACTCCTTAAAGGATACCTGGTACCACCTCCAAACAGATAATAATACTTTTTTCACCTACATCCAAGTGGAAGAGATCAGGCTGAGCCACTCCTGATTAGACAGAATCTGCATCTTGCACTGGAACACCTCACAGACAGCCTCTGACACTGGACTGTTGTCCTTCCCAGACAATCATGTGCTCTCTGTGAGGGTTGCTGTCATTTCTTGCTGGCCTACTGGCCGTCTTAAAATGGACATTGTAGGACCTATGGAAAAACAGGGCCAAAGGCTTTGGGAAATGGTGTGTACCTGGCTATCTTGACACAGATACACATAGAGATGGCTGCCAGCAGAACGATGTGGCAACAGGGCAGCTGTAGCAGGAGGTTTTGGAACTGGATGGGTGTTTGCCTTTCTTGTGATCCATCTTTCTACACTGAGTATTGGGAGCTGATGATTGCTCATTCTCTTTAGACAAGATTCCAAACACACTGGTCTGGGAAAGTGGGGAGAAGGAGAGAGAAGCCTACACTTGCAAATAGCAGTTGTATTGGAAGTGGAAAAAACTAGAGGTTCTGAAGTAATCAAAAATCCTTGTGGAAGGATTTGGAAAGGGTATGCCAGAGTATCTTAGGGCGTTTTGTCAATACGTTATACTAATATTATACTATGCGCTTGCTATAAGGATATCAGGTTCCATAAGGTATCAGGAGTTAGGTAGCTGTGTAGAATATAAAACAAATGAGGCTGGAAGAAACAGCGCATCAAGAAATAATTATCAAGCTATACTTACTGAATCTCTTGCTACCAACTGAGGATATATGAATTCCTTCTCTTTCTTTCCCACGATAGGCACTTTTGAAGAAAAAGGTCAATTCAGTAGTCGTCCAACCCCTGGGGTTCTTTTCCCTAAGATGCTGCTGAGATGAAGGAGTGAGGCAGAGCTCAGGAGAGGTGACCCAGTAGGGCACTTTGGGCAGTTGTTGGTACTGCCTCACAAGTTTAAACTGTTGTGATTCATGCTTCGAGGGTGGTGGTTTATAAATAGTTATGCCTACAGGTAGCCTATGTAGCATTTGAGCAGCTTCCCACAGGGATGGAACAGTAAAAGTAAAGAATAAGGGTGACATGGGCTAGAACTGAATGGAGAGTGAAAGGTACTATGGGGAAGGACTACTTCTTGCAGATATTCTGTCTTTCTGTGGGTTTGTGGTTAAGGGCTACTAGCCAGGCTGGAATAGCCAATGCTACCTAAGCCCTACACAGAACAGGCTGCCTGTCACACTGTGCACCTGCCTAATCAAAAGCCAGTAAAGCATCAGACCTTGAACTTCTTAGTTTCCCTTATTCCACATTTCAAAAGTCTCAAGTCTGGTCTTTTGTCTTTTGGTATAAAGGCAGTTAAAAAAAAAAAAAAAGAAGGAAAAAAAAGGAACTCTTCAAGGGTCATGGGGTAAGAGTAGCCCAGACTGCTTTTGAAAGGTAAAGAAGAGGCTGGATTAAAGAAGACAGAGCAGACAGTAATTCAAGATTTTTCCTCATTGGCCTGAACCTTCACAGCTGCCTCAAAATTGTGAGCAGCATAAAGGACAGTCACATTCCCTTCCTTGCACCAGCTCTGATATGCCTGCCCTTGGCATTGTGAAAGGTAAACTGATGGAAAAACATTCACGTCTTTATGTGGTTAATTTCTCAGTGTCGTGCTCCTAATGAGTTCACCATAGGTCGGGGAAGCAACATTTAAGTAAAGAAGCTGTTACATGTGGTGGTCAATAGATCATGTCAGCTCCAACATACACCCTCACATGAAGCATTAAAACACATGTTTAGGCAGCAGCAGAACTTTACGTAGCCCTGGCTTAATCTTCCCAATAGAAAAATTTTCAAGTACCTCTGGAATAAAGTTCCTACACCACACTGCCTATTTCCTCTGTCACTACTATGTTGCACAGCTGCCATGTGTTTAATCTTGCGTTTGCCCTTACCATTCCTGGAAAGCTTAAGTGAACCTGCAGTTCTTTTACATTACAGGCCTGGTGCATTATGGACTTCCAATTAATGGAAATAAGATTTCCAACATATCCTGTTTTTGTATGGAATTGGAACTAAAAGCAACATACTCATACACAGAGAGCCTTGTTATCTAGCTCTAATAAAAAAACTTGATGCCAAGCAGTGTAATATCAAATACCTCTCTGATCTTGAAAAGGGCTCACAGTTTGTTGGTAAGTTATTCAGAGGAGTAAATACAAAGGTTGACGGAAGAACTGTATAAGCACCTTAACAGGATGACTGAGCAATAAAATCACCAGTGAAACAGTCGCAATAAATGATGACTGGGAGGAGGAACAGGTGTTCTAGTTTTGCATACAGAAGAATCATCCAACTGTTGCTATTTAAGCTGGCTTTTACTATTTAAGAATAAGGTCTTGAGGATAAACAGAATGGTCATGATAATGACTACCTCAGTATTTTTTTAGAAACATAATTTAAGAAGTAGGAAAATAAAACTAGATAAAATGAATGTGCAACTACATCTTGAGTAATATTTACATTTCTGTTTCCCTCAGTCTCAAAAAGAATATAATAGAACCGGAAGAGTTTCAGAGGATGGTCAAAATTATGGAATAGCTTCTGTATGAGGAATAGCTAAGCAGGCTTGAACCTCCCAGGCTGGAAAGGGCAACAAGGGCTGGACATGAATAAAATAATGAGTGATATGGAGAAAGTGAAGTGAAAAGGCTTGTTTTGCTATATCTTGGGAGCTAGGCAGTGGGTTCAGAACCCAGTAATATCTTTTTAACAGTGAAAAGTTTTGTCAGCTTCTGCAAGTGATCTTCAGGCAAATTGTGTTCTCTTCCGTGTCCCAGTAGAGCTTTGGGTAGCTCCAAGTCTCAGGTTATAGACATCCATAGTCACTATAGAGGATCGGTGTATGCTAGATTAATGCACAGTTAAGACTAATTGGCCTAACTTCAATCTGAAACAAAGCTGAGGGTCCACAAGGTACTGAACTTAAACACTGTTTCCTCACATCATCAAATCAGAAAAGAACACACTGCATGCAATTTGTCAGAGTTTTTAGAACTGCAGGTAATGGCTTTCTTTGAAAAGGTGCCACTCAAATTTGCATTAGCACTGTGCAATAAATACAGTGAAGTTGCTTTGAATTTTCCCGTGCTTTCAGAAGCTACTCTCAATGCCAATAGCTGATAGACAAACATTCCTGATCCATGACCTTTTATAAGTATTTTGTGGAAATGGGTGACTGTCAATCCCAACAGTGACTTGGTTCCTTTAAGGACACGTAAGAATCAATACTTCACCAGGAGGCGGGAATTTGTTGTAGAGATATATGGCTCAGTTTTAACAATGTGAGCAAATCATAGATTCATAGATTGGTCAAGGCCGGAAGGGACCTCCAAAGGTCACCTAGTCCGACCTTCCCGCAGTCAGCAGGGACACCACAACTAGACCAGGTTGCCCAGGGCCTCGCTGAGCTTCACCTTGAATATCTCAAGGGAAGGGGCCTCAACCACCTCCCTGGGCAACCTGTTCCAGTGTTCCACCACCCTCACAGTAAAGAACTTTTTCCTAATATCCAATCTAAATCTCCCCTCTTCCAATTTAAAACCATTGCCCCTCGTCCTGTCACTGCAGGCCTTTGTAAACAGACTCTCCCCAGCCTTCCTGTAGGCCCCCTTCAGATACTGGAAGGCCCCTATTAGGTCTCCCCGGAGCCTCCTCTTCTCCAGGCTGAACAACCCCAGCTCCCTCAGCCTGTCCTCACAGCAGAGGTGCTCCAACCCCCTGATCATTTTAGTTGCTCTCCTCTGGACCCGCTCCATCAGGTCCATGTCCTTTCTATATTGAGGGCTCCAGACCTGCACACAGTACCCCAGGTGAG
The DNA here is from genome assembly GCF_964106895.1 of Numenius arquata. Lineage (NCBI taxonomy): Eukaryota > Metazoa > Chordata > Aves > Charadriiformes > Scolopacidae > Numenius > Numenius arquata. The sequence goes on along the minus strand of NC_133576.1, from coordinate 9,679,632 downwards.
GTCTCACCAGAGCAAAGTGGCAGAATCACCTCTCTGGATCTGCTGGCAACACTTCTTTTGATGCAGCCCAGGATGTGATTGGCCTTCTGGGCTGCAAGTGCACATTGCCTGCTCATGTCCAGCTTCTCATCCACCAGCACCCCCAAGTCCCTTTCTTCAGGGCTGCTTTCTAATACCTCATCCCCCAGTCTGTATTTATACCGAGGATTGTTTCGGCCCAGGTGCAGAACCCTGCACTTGCTCTTGTTGAACCTCATGAGGTTCATCTGGGCCCACCTCTCCAGCCTGTCCAGGTCCCTCTGGATGATATCCTGTCCCTCTGGATGACATCCCATCCCTCTGGTGTATCGACAACACCACACAGCTTGGTGTCATCTGCAAACTTGCTGATGGTGCTCTCAATCCCTCTATGTCGTTGATAAAAATATTAAACAGTACCGGTGCCAGCACGGACCCTTGAGGGACACCACTTGTCACTGCTCTCCATCTGGACATCAAGCCATTGAGTACCACCCTCTGGGTGCAACCATCCAGCCAATTCCTTATCCATTGAACAGTCCACCCATCAAATACATATCCCTCCAATTTGGCAAGCAGGATGTTGTGAGAGACCGTGTCAAAGGCCTTACTGAAGTCCAGACAGATCACGTCCATAGGTCATCCCTTATCTATTGACCTAGTCACTCTATCATAGAAGGCCACTAGGTTAGTCAGGCAGGACCTGCCCCTAGTAAAGCCATGCTGGCTATCTTGAATCATCTCCGTGTCCTCCATGTGCCCAAGCATGGCATCTAGAAGGATCTGTTCCATGATCTTCCCAGGCACGGAGGTGAGGCTGACAGGTCGATAGTTCCCAGGGTCCTCCTTTCTACCCTTTTTAAAAATTGGTGTGATGTTTCCTCTCTTCCAGTCCGCAGGGACTTCACCTCACCGCCACGACTTTTCAAATATCATGGAAAGTGGCTTGGCAACTACATCAGCTAGTTCCTTCAGGACTCTGGGGTGTATTTCATCAGGTCCCATGGACTTGTATTTCTTCAGGTTAAATCCTTCAACCCTGCCTATATCCTTAACAATGTCCTAAGATTGAAGTGTCTGTTGCAGTAACAACTTGTGGAGAATCTCTCTGCTAGTCCTATGGTCAGAATGGAGACTTGTATAATTTTTAAATACAAAAGCACAGTATGCCTTCACATGCAGATAACCAACAATGAATTCTGGTTCCCCAAGCAGTTCTAAGTCACTTAACAGTAAAGGAAAACACTTTAAATAAGCAGGTTCAGATAAGCTAGTTTCCAACATTAACAGCCTATGTCTGTCCTCCCCCTGTGTTAACAAGATGGGTTAACAGAGTTACCATGGTATCATGCAGGTATGTGGAAGCTCTTCTATCGGTATTAACAGCAGCAACTTCCTGCTACTTCACTAAAGCAAGCATTGACAACTGATTTTTATGTAGTATAAATTGTCAGCGTCTCTCCAGAATGTCCAGGTTCTTCGCTGTGATTTTGCGGAGATGCACAACAGTAGCCAAGTTTACCTTGAGGATTTATATTTGCTGTACATTTCTGTATTGATGCATTATTTCTCATGTACTGTACTTTGTATGCCACCTGCTGTACAGCTTGGGCAGTAACCTCTGTATTCCAGTTTCCCCTCTACTGCTGTTATAGACAATTTTACTAGCAACAGGTCTAAATTTTTGAAATATCAGGAATGCTAGTACACGGTCTTTCAGCCCATCCCCTATTCCCCCCATCCCCAAACTTGCCTAAAATAATTTAATGTGCTATACTGCCAAATTAGCATGCAAGTATCAGCTGTTGAAACAATTTCTTTCTTTTTCCATGTGAAAAAACTTACGGCATGTAGCCTGCCCTATTAGGTTTCAAACAAATGTGGAATGCCCCCTTATGCCATTTACACACAAGCAGGCTATTTTACTTTTTACAGCACAAAATCAATGGCAAGAGTTAGATTATCAGCATGCTGCCAGCCCTTGGCATTTATTTGTTTGGACAGGAGCTCTGTACAATTTGTGGAAAAGCATAAATTTTATAGCATTATTAGTAAGGGACATGTAGTTGCACCAACTCACTGAAGTATAAAGATACTCTTACTCCTACTGTGTTATAGTTGCGACAGCTCTCTCAGGAACAGACAACTGCAGTGCTGAGAGACACCACCACTGCTATTCAGCTAGCTCCTGCTACGCAAGATCTCCACTTTGTAGCTGGACACCTCGGATTGTTTGGAAATAACATATTAAAACACATAATTTTGGACACCTTCACAACAGAACCCAGTATCTGAATGATGCTGGAAAGGGGTGAAAAAAAAAAGTTTTTCTGCAAGCAGCAGAAAAGCCCCCTTCCAGCATCCTGCCAGGACATAGGAAGTTCCATCTAAACACAAGGAGGAACTTCTCTACTGTGAGGGTGGCAGAGCACGGGAACAGGCTGTCCAGGGAGGTGGTGGAGTCTCCGTCTCTGGAGACATTCAAAAGCCACCTGGACATGTTCCTGTGCAACCTGCTCTAGGTGGACCTGCTTTGGCAGGTGGGTTGGACTAGATGATCTCCAGAGGTCCCTTCCAACCCCATATCATTCTGTGAACTGGCACCTGTGAGGCTGCAGCTTCTCCTGGCCAGGCAAGGTAGCACCAAGTGGGAGGCAAAGTCTTTTGTGCCATTTCTGCTGCACGTGTTACTGTTAAATCAAACTTTCTCCATGGGACAAGCATTTAGGTCAGCACTGGTATGCAGCTGTGGGTGTCACCTCAGGAAGTCTTGCCTGGGTTGTTGACTGGAGAGGCTGAAGGAAGTGGGTTTATTCACCCCAGAGAAGAAGAGGCTGAGGGAGGTCTACTTACTGTCTGCCACTACCTAGAGGGAGGGTATAGACAAGATGGAGCCAGGCTTTTCTCAGAGAGGCACAGGGAAAGTGCAAGAGGCAACAGCCATGACTTGCAACAAGGGAAATTCATGACTGAGCAAGCGGGTTGGACTGGATACTGACAGAGGTCCCTTCCCACCTAAATCTTTCTGTGACTCTTTTTTTTTTTACTACAATAGAGACAAAACCAAAAAACTGACAGACAAACTAAAATTATGAATAGAACTACGAAGACCAGGTCTGCTAGCACTACAAACTGGAAATGAGACAATTTCTTCAAGAAGCTCGTAGGTCTCACAGTAGAGCTTATGTCCACAGCAAAATATATGAAAATTTCCTATCCCCATGTTTTAAACAGCTAGGGCAGCCGTGAACATCTCTCCATGCAGTGATGGACAGAGCATCACTTTATTGTTTGGGGAAGGTGTTCTTACCTAAGTTATTTGTAAACAGGGTGGATAGGAGAGCTACGAACTCATAGCTTGTCTCTAGCGCCTGGCAATCTGGAAAAGTAAATCTATACTCAAACCACCCTTTAATCTGCGTCTAATCCATAATCAATGAATGCCATGTGTATTCCACCTTACTTAATTAATTTTACTTTAAGAAAAAGCTAGTTGTTAGTAGGTCTGTTCTTGTTTCTCTTTTCCTCAGCCTTCCTCCTGGCATGCTGGGTGGCACTGGAAACATGCTGTTACTCACCAAGACACTGAAACCAGCCCATCCCTCAGCTAGGAAAGGTCCAGGCACAATCCCATGGTGAAAAAGCAGGAGGCCTGTTTGCCCAGGGACTGACTGACAGTGAGAGAAGAGGAGCACTACTATGTGTATATTGCAGGGGAATGTCTTTCAGCTCCCCAGGCATTTGTACTGTGCAGCCAGAAGAAGACCCTATCACCAATTTCTGCGGCCAATTTTTGACAAGGTATTAGTTCTGTGATCCCACTAACAGGAAGAGGGGAGAGAAATGAATGCAGATCTTCAAATACGCCTATAGAGCTGAGTCAGTAGATGCCAAAGAAAGGTGAACTAGATGGCAAGGTAGATATGGTGGATAAGTGAATAGGAAGCCTTTAGTTTCAGTAGATATTAAATTCCAGTCTGACTTACGGGAAGATGGGCAATAGACCTCTTCTTTTTGCCTCTGTTAGTTTCAGCAGGGGCCAGCCTGTGAGCCAATAAATACTGCCAGTATACAAGAGGTGACTCCCTCCCTGCAAAGACTGAATATTAGAAGCTAAAATTGTTCCGTAATAGCAGTAGGTGATGCTTCTAAATGCCTGCACTTTTAATCAGACAGTAAGAAACTAAAGAATTCCTTTTTTTTTCTTTTCTACTGTCATTGTCAGCAGCCTACATCTTGCCCTGTAGAGCTTGGCCCTGTATTACTCGGCACCTCGTGTCCTCTCCAGCCTTGGAATTAGCAATAGAAATCTCCACAAGTGATCTTTCTCATGACCTCAGTTCTCCAGGTCTCTTCTACCTTCTAACATTACTTTCTGTATGATTGACATCATCTTCAAAAAGAAAAAGAGGAGAGGGGGGCTGTGGAGAATCTCCCCACTGCCTTGGGACAGCACAGGAAAAGGGTCACACGGGATATTTTTAGAACAGAATCCGATGGCACTGATGTGAGGAAGGCGCAGAGAAAAACACAGCTGTGAAACCTAACACTTGGCCTCATATATACTGAGAGCAGGAACAGTAAAGAAACAAACTGAGGAGACCCAGCAGATGACAAGAGGGAGAAAAAGGCACATGAGGATAACAAGAGAACATTAAAAGAATAAGTGATGAAGAGGTAACGAACATCTGTGAAAGAAATGGCTAAAAGAGAATATGGGAGAGAAATAGCAAAAGACTGAGCCAGGAGGAGAAACTTTTAATAAAGTGGCCATGTTATATAAATAAGCAGAGAGACTTTAATCACAGAAGGGATTGAAGGACAAGAAATGGCCAGCTGACTCATCAGCACTCTTATGTACATGATTTGTGACCTTGAAGGGTGACCAGCAACTACCCAGGCTACCATTTCTCCTCATCCTGAGGCATAAGGGCTTCATAAGTGACTTAGGTTTTGGATTGTGATACTGCAATTGATTTTCTAAATCAGAGGAAAATAGTAGGCATTCCTACAGTCTTTGAAGTCAGGTGATGAACTACCATCTCTCTTTTACTATAGACCAGCATACCCAGAGAGCAGTGAAATACTGCTTTATGTATGAAAACTAACAGGTGTATCATTAGTTTGTAAGTCCTCTTTGCTACTGTTCACTCACTAAACAAGAAAGACCTAACATAACTGAGTACATGGAGTGGATGGCGGCAATGATTATACTTGATAGGAGTATGCTCATAAAGATAGCATTTTAAGGTGTAACCTGCTAAGACACTAAAGTCCCAAAAGTGTCTGGGATCCACTTGAGACACCTACATCCAAAATTACAGTCCCTTGTTCATTTGCTACATAATCCTTAGAACTGTTCTTCATTTTTCATGTTTTGAGAAATAATTTATCCTTCATCAAGGTTAGTGATTCAGCATCTACTTAGCACTGATGCCTGGATTAGATACAGCAACTAGCTGCTCTCAGTAACTAGCTGCTACTCTGCCTGTGATCCCTAAGGACTCAAGTATATGATCATTCTCTAAGAATTCCTAAATTTACAGCCACCTTTTTAATGTAATAGTTTGAAGCACAGTTGCCCCCTTATCATAAAGCTTATCTGGGATGTGGGTGACTTGAATTTAATTAAAGAACAAAGTATTCTGTTTTTCTCCATGCAGACACTTGAGGGACACATGCAGCTACCATTTATTACACAATCCTGTCCTGTCCAGAAGCCAAAAAAGCTCTCAGTGGCAAATATTTGGGATAAATGTATGAATAAATGAAGATAATGCAGCATATTGTCTTGCTTTCTCTCCTGAGCAGCTATTCAGTAACGTACAAATGTTTTATCAAAGAAAATTTGCCTTAGCTCAAGGCATTGAGCTCTTTGAACTAAAGAAACCCAACACCAGTTGTCTTCCCACAAGCATTCAAGAAAACTGTCACTATTCTAACTACTCTGACTAGTCTAGTTCTAAACTAAAGAATCTAAAACTGAAAATTCTAGAGATTCATGAGTTTGATACAGTTACAGAAGAAATATAGCCATTTTCCGCAAGTAGCATACTCACTATTTCTGCATATTTTCTGTCTCTTGCTCTCTTCTTTACCACTGTTCTTGCTGAGTTTCGTAGTATTTCCTTACAGTTCAGTATCTCGTGCAATTTGATCAACTCAGAAACCAACTCAGTTTGAATTTTTGGTCTCGGAAACCGACTCTTGTTCTCCCTTCACAAACCTTACATGCTTGTATACTGTGAAAACAGGTCACTACAATCCCATTATGTCATATATTAGGCCCAGTCTCAATGCTCTAGTGTTGGTTCTACTCGATTCTGGCACTGAGGATGCTACAGAAAGCCAGGCCAACAGACATGAAATATTTCATAATCCAGCCTTTCCACTGTAACGATTGGCTCCTTCAGCAATGTTAATACTTGACAAGTGATAAACAGCATTCTCAGTAAAACACTGTGGAGCTGAAGCACATCACAAGCACACGCCTTATGTAGAGCACTAAGAAATTTACATTCATTACCTAAGTCTGGATTTGAAATCAAGCTTTCAGTCACATAGGGCTATACGGTCACACTAAAGATCATAGAATTCTTCATTCATCTGTAAGACACCATGTCATACACAAGAGCAGGGCTCAGAGGCAGAAAATGTTGGACTGAAAGCTACTCTTCATCTCAGCTTTCTGTTCCCAAAGGCAACCATGTATTTCCCTTGGTAAACTAGGTGTTCTGGCTTCTATAAAGAATCTCTCCATCTTTCTTTGCAGTAGCTCAAAGAAGATGAGATTTCAGGTTTTCCTCAGCCCCAACAGTGTTATCTGTCTCCAAACTCTGCTCCCAAAACTTTCCATGCCCAGGTACAATAAACAGGCCACCATTCATTTCTAGAGGCTATGATTCCACTCATGCTGTTCCTTAGGCAATCTGGAGTGTATGATGCCAATTCTCACTTCAACTCCCAAAGGAAGTGGCTTTTTAGATACAGTACAAACTGCTACCTCAGCTTGTCCAGAGAAGTGTGAGGACTCATGAGTTACAATAAATCTTGGTTCTCCTAGCTGGCAGTAATCTCTTAAAGTACTTAAACCAGAAAGTGGGGCAACAGCCTGCATCCAAATACCTATAAAGCAAAGCAGTGCAAGGCTCCACTGGGATGTGCCCAAAAGATGCCATAGATCAACATGCTGTGCGCTCTCACAGCACCCATTAACACCCAGCATGGCAGGATCCCAACCACATCTTCTTGGAGCTGTAGCAAAGGGTAGGGAAAGGTTTCAGTGCCCTATCTGTGGTTGCCTGGAAAAAGGAAACTCATTCACAATCAGCCGTTACATTTCCATACAGCTCTGCAGACTAGGCATCCCTACCAACTCAGCCCTGAGCGTCTCCAGCATTTTTTACCTTGTCTGGTAAATTCAGTGATGTAAATTTTTCACCCATAGGTATTAGGAACTATTCCCATTTTCATACTGAGAAAAGGAGAATATGGCCTCATTCTCTCTTGTAGAAGAACACTACTGGGGCATGTGCTCAGGCCAAGCTCTCACAGATTCTTCCTAATAGAAACAGGGAAGTTTATTTGTAGGCAAAGAAAGTGTTTAGCCCCTTAAGCAGAGAAGGGAACAGCTATTATATAGGAAACATTCTGTTCTCCTGTAGGTATTATACTCACCAGAGTTTGTTGGTATCGGAGCGCTTTTGTTGGAGAGGCATCCCCAGTCATATCCCCAGAGACAACGTCCTGTGGAGTAGGGGTTATTCAGGGCAATGTCTTCCTCCTCTGCTCTCCACGGCAAAATCATGGAGCAAAACAGACGCAAGGCTTCAGCTAAAATCCCACAGAGCACCCTGAGAGAGAAGGTTACTGGTGAGGGAAAGACAGAGAGGGAGAGTGTAACCAGAGACTCCCTGCCCCCTCCTGTTCAGTCTGTGCTTGGACTCAGCAGCCGCTTCCCTGCTTTAATATCTCTCTGCTGCCCTGGCACCAGGACAGCTCAGTAAATTAACAAGAGGTAAGGTTTCCCTCTCCTCTCTCAGGCAGTATCCTTCTTCACTGCATTTGGAAGGGGTCAACGGTGGCACCATAGGAAGAATGGGGGTTGATGACAAAGAGAGACGAGGGAAGAAGAGGATGGAAATAAAAAATTACCAAAATTAAAGACAAGAGAACCATCCTGCAACTTGAGCAGGATTAATTCTACAACCTGTTTCAGGGACAACTTTGTGAAGTGTCAGCATTTGAGAGGCCAAGTTCTCCTAGCAGGCCTTGGAAGACTATTCCTTATATAAATTACATAGTGTCCTCATTTAACATAATTTTTCTTAAAGCATACTCATTATAGCTGATTCCCTGGCCACAGTACCTCACCACAAATAACCAGGCTTTCTCACAGTCTTTCTGCCATCATGAACTTTCAACCACTGCATAACTAACACTCTATCTTTTCCATACAGAATCACAGAATGATTGAGGCTGGAGGTCATCTGGCCCAACTCCCCTGCTCATGTAGGGCCATCTAGAACAAGTTGCCTAAGGCCACGTCCAGATGGCTTTTGAGTATCTCCAAGAATGGAGACTGCAACCTGCTCCAGTGCTCAGTCGCCCTTACAGTAAAACTGTGTTTCCTACTGTTCAGAGGGAGCCTCCTGTGTTTCAGTCATGCACGTTGCCTCTTGTCCTGTCATTGGGCACCACTGAGAAAAGCCTGGCTCCATCCTCTTTGCACCCTCCCTTCAGGTGTTTATGTACAATGACAAGATCCCCCTGAGCCTTTTCTTCTCCAGGCTGAACAATCCCAGCTGTCTCAGCCTCTTCTCCTACAGAGATGTTCCAGTCCCTTCAATCATCTTTGTGGCTCATTGTTGGAACTCTCTCCAGAATGTCCAAGCTTCCCAGCTGGGTGGCCCCCAGCACATATTGGTGTTGCTTTTCCCCAGGTGCGGGACTCTGCATTTCTTGTTGAGCTTGATGAGGTTGACTCTACTCAGCACTTGTCAGGCCACACATTGAATACTGTGTTCAGTTTTGGTCTCCTTGCTATACAGGCTGGAGAGGGTCCAGAGCAGGGCCACCAAGACAATGCAAAGACTGGGAAGCCTGTGATATGAGTAAAGGCTGAGAGAACTGAGTTTGTTCAGCCTTGAGAAAAGACTGAGGGGAGACCTTATCACCATGTTCCAGTATTTAAAGGGTGGCTACAAAGAAGATGGAGACTCACTTTTTACAAGGAGTCATGTGGAAAAGAGGAGGGGTAATGGTTACAAGTCACTCCTGGGGAGATTCCAATTGGACACAAGAGGAAAATTTTTCACAGTGAGAACAATCAACCATTGGAATAATCTCCCCAGGGAAGTGGTGGATTCCCCGACACTGGACACTTTTTTTCCATTTTCTTTCTAATTTTTTCCTCATCATCCTCAGAAGTGAATTTCAAGTTTTGAAACATTTTGTGAGACAGATACACCAAAAGAATGTATATTCTAACATCTAAATATATGCCATTTCATTCCTGAGAACTACCTTAAAAAGATCTCATATTTTCCTCTTGTGTTAATGTTGGGGCTTTTTTCTTAATCTCTGACTATAAATGGCATGTGAATATAGAAGACAACAAAAATTTGTTATACCTAACAAATTTGTTATACCTAAAACCAGTCAGAGCTGCTCAACAGCACAGCCAGGAAGGGTTCATGGGATATTGAGGATCCTGGAACATCAGGAGTCTGTGGGATTATGCAAAACTTCAGGAAAGGAGCTGGGGAGGAACAAAGTGGGAGATCGATGTAAAGGGGCTGGTTTTGTGGAAACCAAAGCTGGACAGTGTGCTTGTCTGATTGAGCACTGTTCCTGATCTCCACAGTCTGTCCTACCTCCTCATTAAATCCTATCATTCTATGAAATGTCACTGTCTAGTGTACCTGAGTAAGGATGAGGTGCCAGCAACCGGTGAGACTGGTGTGGAAGGCGAGGTGGCTGTCTGTATCTATGCTTTGATTCCTGGTAGCACTGAAGCCAGGTGAGGCTGAAGGCAGTGCCTTATCTGTTGCAGCCTGTGTAGCCGGCCACGTCAGTGTCCTCCATACATCTGCCTGTTTCTGAGAAGCCTTGCTACAGTTTGAACCTGCAAATGGAAAATCTCTGTAACTATTTATTTCTCTTAACTGCTTACTTCTATGTAAAATCAATTTAGAAAAGTTAAGTCTATGCTCAGTGTGATCTTTTTCCCCTCACTCTTTAAGTCACTTTACTGAATACTAACAGCTAGCTAGATTGTTTTGGTTTTTGTTGTTTTTTTTTTTCAACCTAAACATAACAGATCCAAATCTAAATATTTTCTCACTGCAGCACGATGCTAACCTTTGTCAAGACATGATTTCTATGAGAGGTGTTACTGTTTCTCCTTACTTTGCAGCTGAAAATCACAACTTCTAGGAGTGACAAAGGAAAAAAAAAAGTTAAAAAATCAACAGCCTAAACCACAGCAATTCCAGTTATTTTTCTTAAGCTAGAGAAGTCTGAATACAACTCCAAGCTCTTTGAAAGACGTAGCTGATTACACAGGAGACATCTTAAGAATTTGTGCATGCAGGTGTAACAGTTTATGCAAAACTACAGTCTGGAGACTAAGTTATACATAACAGTAATCATAAGCAAGGTACCAAATGCACTTGAACGGAAACAGAAGCATACCAAACCTTCACAGGAGAGAATTCCACAAGTAGAATTGGCAACAGCAGCAACACAAGGCCAAATTGCATTGAGCAGGACCTAGAACTCATGCCTACTGAAACAAGTCTCACTTGGGTTGCTGACCTTGTGACAACAGTTGATTATAACTTCTCTGGAGATTCTTGTTTCATTCCTTTCCTTTAAAAGAAACTGTTTTCTGTATGCATATGCTAATCATATCATCACTGTGTAATGAAGATGATCTATTACATAACAATATCTTATTTTCTTCCTTTTCCTTCTCCTAACTTAATAATTTAGTGTTGTGATGTAGCAAAGAATTCTTACACCCTGAAGACAACGGTAAGAACACATCGCACAACACAGGTACAGTGTATGTTAGGGGTCCCAGCTTAGCATAAATTTTATTTTACAAGATGTTTTATAGATGTTTCGCTAAATCTTTTAATGTTTTGGAAAGCATGCCCTCTTTTAATACTATTCTGTACATCCTAATTTTTATGGAGATCGACGACTATTTTTACAAAGTCAAATCCTCTGAATATCTATTACTTTTCAGAATGGCAAATAGGAAAACAAAACCAGGTTAGGATTACTACAATTGTATTCATTTACTGAATTGTTCTACTAATACAGTGATTTTCATGCAACTCAAGATTTGTTAAATACCTTATCTACATCCTGTTCACTGTTTTCACTCCCTGTCCCACAAAACAAAATTTTGGCCTTATTATTCTTTTGGGTTTGAGCCAAAATGTGAACCGGTTAACATTTCCCTGGTATCCAAGCTGTTAAAGTTATTCCTTAAACTACGCCAAGTAGCTCAAAACTTATTTCTCTGAAAATACAAACATCTTGCCTACTTCATCTTCTGTACTACTGGAAACACTTTCTACACAGGTCGATGTTGGTAATTCCACTGATAATGTTACTACTAGATTTTCTGTACCAGAAGTATTACTGAAAAAACAACGCACTGTTTCCATAAAACAGGCAACTCGGACAACAGGAAACAGTCTTTTAGGTGTTACAAATGAGAAAGAGTAAATGGCAGCCTCTAGTGGATCTGTTTACTGGAGTTCATTTTAGAACTAATGAGAACAGAGCTTTTACCTGCTTATTTCACACTCACCCACTAGCTTCCTCCCAGGTTCATTACCTAGGTCTCAGCTTCTCTTGCCAGCAGTGAGATCATTGCTGGTCTGTGAAGGTGGAATAGAAAGTTGCGTTGGTTCTGTGCTGCACAGCTACTTGCAGTTACCAGTCTTGGGTATTACAAGTCAATGTAATAAAAAGTCAGAAGTCATAAAAAGTCAAGGCCTCTGGGCATCCCCAGGCAGTCATTTCCATGCAGCTCTGATCCCCTGCATCTTCTTCCGCTTTCAGGATCTTTCCTGCAGCTGGTACCTTTGCCTTCTTTCTGCACCCTTCCTCTTTCCAAGAGTCCTTCTTTATTTCAGGAACCCTTCTTTTTGGCACCAACTCTTCTTTCGAGAACACCAAGCCCACAATTTTCCCAGTCTAAAGATTTTATATGCCAAAACACAACATCGGTGTCCTAATTGGTGGTTCTGCCTCATATCTCTATTAAAAACGTATTAACTTTAGTTTAGTCCAGGTGTTACCAGAATTCACAAGCAGCCCACGCTGGTTGCAGCTAGCAAGTAGCAGGCTTCTACCTCAGAGCACAAAAGAGCCTCTGGGAGGTACTAACTCAAGAAATTATGCAAAATTCTCCTTATATAGAAGTTCCAGTTCTTCACAGAAGTATAAGTCTCCAAATGGAAGATACTGCACAGATTAATCAAACCAGAATTCTTTATTTTGGCACCTCAAGGCAGTAAAATACAAGTATACAAAAAGTATATACGAAAGTGGCAGTGATAATGCAACTTGATGCAATCCTACAGAAATCTAATCCATCAGACTGGACAGCTTCATCAACATACATATCTGTAAAATATTGCACCATTTCAAAGAGGGAGCACTCAGGAAGAAAGTGTTTATACTCCAGGGAGGTACAACTGCCCCTAAACTGATATCTTAAAACTTCAGAATAAGGCACCAATTGGCAAGTATGATCCTTGTTCTCTTTATCGCATTGTGTGTAACATAAGTGCAAGATGCATGTTAATGCTGCACCTTTGTCAGCTGTAGGAAGCACAGCCTTCATTTTCCCAGGCAGAACAATAAAAAAAAGCACATGCCTAGTTTTCCAGCCTCCCTCTGTATCCCTTTGTGCTTCCTATTCATAATTCTATCCTGAAAAAATATTTTAAAAGCCACACTTACATAAAAAGAGTAAGCCAGGAACTATGCCGATTTACAGCTACAAAATAGAGAAGATCAAGAGTCAAGTGAACAGACTGTAGTCCACATGTAACCCAGTACAGCAGGATTTAGGCTCTACCACAAAAAGAGAACAATGCCCATCTCCCACATCATATCAAATGGGAGTAACTGCAACTGGAAACAAGCAAGAGACAAACTGCAGCATGAAGAGACTATGTAAAAAATTTCCAAAATAAGTGATGGATTATGTCACAACATTTCTTATTGCCCAGTTGAAATGACACTTTCCAAACAGTATTAGCTGAACAAATGCCTTAAATGATCATGGCTGAAGAAAGAAAACTCACCTAATAAGGTAATAATATGAAACTCTTCCCTTTCATTTGAAAGGGAAAAAACCTGCAGTGATAAATAATCCAAGCAACATGCTTAGATTGTAAAGAGCTGCCTTGACTATTTTTGTTAATTAAACAAAAGACAAAAGATCCTTTTGTACAAGGCTGTAGGGTTTCACGGATCCAGTTGTACAGTGCAATTTATAGACTCCTGAGAAGCTGGTTAATTTAATGCTATGCCTGTTGTGACACACAGGCACTATGGCAAACAAATTCCTCAACAGTAATATTCCATGCAGTTCACTCCTGGGACTAAGGGGAGCCAGTCTAGAACTTCTAGATTCAAAACTATTTCTGGGGCAGTTTATGGAGGCTTATTTGTCTGTATAAAATTCCTGTATCCTCTTTTATTGATAACCTGGGATGTCTCTTAACCACTTGGCTACTGAAGGAATGTGCAAAAATAGACTTAAGTGATCAAGATGGATAGAAAAGCGTCAAGCACTGAAAACATCAACCTTCCTTTTTAGAGACAGGAAGGATTTTCCTTCACAGGGGAGCCCTTTTCTAATATGCACAGGAGCTGACTGTCCTACATGAAGAATCAGGTAGAAAGCATTTAAAAAAATCTTAAAATTCAAGATAAATAGCATTTTATGAATAATCACCTTTCAGAAAGGCTAGACTTTTAAAAAGATTGTACGAATAGTCTGTTTCTTACATTTACTTTGCTTACAAACGTCCTTATGTCACCTTCCAAAGGATGTTCCCACTTCTTCCCTGTTCCAGTGCTGATCCTCTTTCCATCAATTTCTATACATATGGAGTAAGTCAGGATATTAGAATGTTAAAGCCTGAACCGAATCAGGTTACAAAGAAAGTTGCCAGATCGTTTTAGAAAAAGACATCAAGAATTGGACTGGCCAGATACAAACAAGCGTTCCTTGTTTGCACATCTGATATCACAGCCCACAAGAATGAAAACACAGACATCCATACTCGAAGTTCAGCTTTGGCAGTATCTCTCTTCCAAAATAGCTGGCAGGGTTATTTTCCTGGCAGATAGCCAGGAAACAGGTAAAGGTCCCGACAGAGAGTGCTACAGTATTCTGACATTTCCTTGCAGCGGTGAAATTCGGTGCCTGGGGCATAGCCTTCTCGTTGCTTGATTTGCCTATTCACCTAGATGTGAGATTAAAAAAAAATAAAGTGACTGGAAGGATTAAGAAGACAGAAGAAAAACGTCATTGCTTTCTGTACTCATAGATTATTCTGTTTAACTTATCAAGTAGTACCCTATGTATTGTCTTTCTAAATTACAAGAATAAAGAACTAGGGTGCAGTTCCAAGCCTCTCAAGTTGTCATGGTCATCCTCCTGTCTTCACTCCCTCTTCCCTCATTTTCTTAATCTTTACCTTATGTGAGTGCAAGTGCTTGTGCAACTATGTGGTAAACCAGTTCAGGGAATGAATCCACCTGAAAAAAAACCCTATTTCTACACAAGAGAAGCAATTCCTGACAAGCCAGATTAATTCTTCTCATAAATTCACCACATGTCTACACAAGCAAAGTGGAAGAGTAAAAGAAACAGCATTTTTACTTTGGTTAAACTGCTGCGGAACTGTATATAAATATCTATACACACATAATCTTTATCAATGGTATTATTGATTTTTTTATCTTTATCAGTGATCTGGATGAGGGGATTGAGTGCACCCTCAATATGTTTGCAGATGACACCCAGTTGGGCGGGACTATCGACCTTCTCGAAGGTAGGAAGGCTCTACAGAGGGATCTGGACAGGCTGGGTCGATGGGCCAATGATATGAGGTTCAACAAGGCCAAGTGCTGGGTCCTGCACTTGGGTCACAACAACCCCATGCAGCACTACAGGCTTGGGGAAGAGTTGCTGGAAAGCTGGCCGGCAGAAAAGGACCTGGGGGTGTTGGCTGACAGCTGCCTGAACATGAGCCAGCAGCGTGCCCAGGTGGCCAAGAAGGCCAACAGCATCCTGGACTGTATCAGGAACAGTGTGGTAAGTAGGACTAAGGAAGTGATCAGCCCTCTGTATTCAGCACTGGTGAGGCCCCACCTCGAGTACTGTGCCCAGTTTTGGGCCCCTTTACCACAAAAAAAGGCATCGAGGTGCTGAAGCAGGTCCAGTGAAGAGCAACAAAACCGGTGAGGGGTCTGGAGAATAAGCCTTACGAGGAACGGCTGAGGGAACTGGGGTTGTTCAGCCTGGAGAAAAGGAGGCTGAAGGAAGACCTTATCGCTCTCTACAACTACCTGAAAGGAGACTGTAGAGAGGTGGGCATCATTTTTTCTCCCAAGTAACAAGCAATTGGACAAGAGGAAACTGCCTCAAGTTGTGCCAGGGGAGGTTTAGATTAGATATTAGGAAAATTTTTTACACTGAAAGGGTTTATCAAGCATTGGAACAGGCTGCCCAGGGAAGTGGTGGAGTCATCATCCCTGGAAGTATTTAAAAGGCGGGTAGGCATAGTGCTTCGCAACACGATTTAGTGATGGGTTTTGTCAGTGTTAGGTTGATGGTTGGCCTTGATGATCTGAAAGGTCCCTTCCAACCTAGACAATTCTACGATTCTATGATATATATATATATAAAATAGAATGTATGGTTATATGTATTTAAATGGGAAAAGAAGTCATAATTTTGTTACAAACAAGGCAAGAACAATTACTTTAATAGTAGATTAATACTAGCAATCTGAAGCACTGAAAGGCTCTTCAGAAACCAAGTGAGTGATGGAGAGGAAAGACACTCCAGCTCACCTTCACCAACATGTCAGCCACATGAGTGTCTCGGGCGTCCTCTGCAAACACAGAGGTGAGAGCCTCGATATACCAGGATCCACGTTTGGTGTTTCTCATGGCCGCAGTGCCTGAGAAGAAAGCAAGTATGATGATGATTCTGGGAACACAGACACATAAAAACTCCTTATGCCCTAGTAATTAGGGCTTCTCCCCAGTACCTTTCAGACAAGCGTATCCACAGATCATATCAGAGCACGTAGGCAGACGCAGCTTGAGATTTTCCTCCTTGTTTGCATCACTTTCCTCACAGCCTGGGGAATCTGACCATTCTTTCCCATCTCTTTGATCCACTCCCCGGTCCGTCTCATCTTGGGGGGAGGCAATAAACAAGGAGGGGGAGGGGCAGAAAAGGAAAAAAAAAAAAAAAAAAAAAGAAGAAATTATCCTGAACTACTGGATGTCGTTTTTCTGTACTTCCTTAGTTTTGGGGTCTTGTCAGCAATGCCAGAACTACCGTCAAGCTGAAAGCTTTTGCATGAAATTTAAAGCTTTTTCAGCTGTTTTTAAAACTCATCTGAATGTTCTTCTGCACAAACGAATGCAGATAACAAGTGCTGAACCTCTTCAGCCTAACAAGGCTGTAACTCTGCATGCTGATTTATATTTCCCCCCCACCCTCTTCTTTCCTATACAGATCATGGGATAACCAGAAAGCAAAGAAGTTTCTGATAGTTCTTCACCATGCATGGAAGGATTTGATGCCTAGCCCTAAAGTTATTATGTTCCACTTTTACCTACCTTAGAAGTGTCCAAAAATGTCTAGTCTTTTCTCCAATGCTAACTACCTACTTATTGCAGAACTCAAATGAGAGCTGTAATTTTAGTTGCTAAGGTCTACCTCCAAGATACCAAGAAAACATGGACCAAATATCTCACCTAGTTCTAAATCCTGGCTATAGTACTACTTGTTTCAATCAAAGGCATAAATTATGCAATAGTTAAATGCAAAATACTTTGACTCCAAACATGAGAGAGAGAACTCCAGTACATGGAGATTAGTTTAAAACCTGGAGAACATTTAATGTCCTTTCCAGGATTCATTAGTATGTATTATGACAAATGTAGATATTCTCAATGGCTTGTTTACATTATGCAGAATTTCCATTTTAACCTAGACTAACTGCTCAGTGGCAATAACTTTTATAGTCCAACTATGTTGTAAGAAACATAAAACTACAGTTTATAGGTTTTCTACATAATTTTGCCCTTTTGTTCCTTTGTTATGAGAATCTACTATTCTACTTACTTCCTAACATTGTGGGTCAGATTCTAGTCTTAAGAGGTGTATGTGTCCACTTCAGAGGCCTTCCTCTTATGATGGCTCTAAGTTTTTGTTGCCAGGTTGTGTCTAAGAAATTCATTTGGATTTCTAATCCTTCTACAGGGAGTGGCACTGGTGGCATCTCATAATTATGCACAGGAAATGGTCAGTTCATAAGTCAGCAATGTTATTCTTTGCCTCCAAAATAAAAGCAGGGGTGGGAAGGGTGTGATTGTCTGACTGGCTAGATGTAGCCTATAGTTAAGGCTCCATAGCTCAAAATTTAATGAATACTTCCATCAAGTTCCTTCATCATCTCTTTAAGGTAGCAATGCAAATTTTCCCATTTTTAACCACATTTTTTTCATGCCTTTTATCACACTTCTCCAAAACCTTTTAGTTCTGTATCTTAAAAATTTAGAGTACGGTTCACAGTGTATGCTATTTCAGATAAGACTCAGGTCATTTTACAGTCAAGTTATATTATTCACACTGTCGTCACCCCATAATGTACAAAGTCAAAACCTTTTTAACTGAAGCTTCAGAATTAGATATCTTCCCCATGCCTTTGTCTTCAAACACCATTCTATTCAACTTAACAAAATAACTAAAAAGTGTAAAGCACTAAGCCTATCAAGATACTCCTCTGTATACTTAACTTCTAATTTATATCACCAATAACTGCCACCCAATTTGATCTATTTTGTTTAATTTTTACTGAAGGTCCCAGATCTCCATTTTCCCAATTCATTTAAATAACTGCCAACTACCTATCAGTCATTATTTACCACAGCTCTTCACTTTTCTGGATCAACTACCATATTAAATACAGATGTTAAACAGCTTTGAAGTCTCATGTCACGGTGAAATCTGACTATTTGTCTTTTCCTGTTGGTTTCTGTTGCCACTGGGTTTTGATCCATGACTGTAGGCGGACTACTTCAAATCTTCAGTAGACTCCTGCCAAAGGCTCTTTGGAAATTAAGTAGACTGTACCAACTCTTCTTTATCTACATTTTTTTTATGCGTCATTAATAGCAGATAAATAAGCCTTATTACATAAACTTAGGGAAAAAGAGTAACCTATACATTTCTCATTTTGTTTCAACTGGTTCCAGATAAATTGCATGGCGTAGAGATTGACTACTAATCTAAAATTGTCTACACTATTTATAGCCTTTTAAATGCTGCTTTAAAAAAAAAAAATAATGTATTGGCTAGACCTTTGAATGCTAACATGAAAAGGCACATGTTTTTGTTGACAGCTCAACTGCGTTGCAACTAGCTTTCCCCTCCAACTATTAATAAAGGTTTAAAATAGAGGTTAAAAAAGGCAGGTTTGTGCTTTTTTTTTCCTAATTAAAGAAAGATTTTTCCCTTTCAGTTGCTCAAGTCTCAATCCTTTGCCTATTGCAGTATCCCAGTTCTGCAGCATTTTGCATAGCTTTCTTAACTGAAACCTTTTTGGGAATCGGAAGGCCAAGCCTGATTTGTTGATGTGAACAGGCCCATTGTGGCACCATTGCAGTCAAATAAATCTAATTACCTAATTATGTCAACTGCCAATTCTGGCTTATTAAATTTATTTCTACACTATTGTAAGTCTGCATATTCACATTTGTTCAAGAGTATCTAAAGGTTCAGTAACATAAAGGAAAGCAACCACATTTAATTCATATTGTAAACACGCACACTACAGTATTTCCAAATCCTTAGAAGGATCAAATATTTTTGATACCCAAAATACTTCATGTAGACTTTAGGTTTTTCTCTGCATTGGGATTAAACATGAGTAGGTAACAGGTGAAACACTCTCTTGGCTAGAGAGCAAACTATAACGCTCAGTTTAAAATGAAAAAGAAAGGAGACAATTGCAAGGAACAAGGGGAAAGAAGGGGGAGAAGCATACGTGCTAGAAAAATTTCTCTTTCACATGGGAAAAAGCAAAGCTTTCTAAGACAGAACTTCTCTTTGGAATATCTGCAGTTTCACAGTGATCTCAAAGTCCAAACACTTTAGGGAAAGATTTGGTCATTAGCAGATCTGAAAGGTAGTTAGTTACAGACGTGTTTATTTACATAAGGAGGGAAAACGAATAGAAGAATTGGAAAAAAAAAAAAAAGGAATGGAGAGAGTGGAAAAAGAACCAATCCACAAGAATCCAGAAAAGAATTCAGTTATTATAATGTTATGTGGAAAAGGGTGCAAGGAAAGGTCATTTGGAGTTTGAAAGCAGGATAGGGTAAAGGGAAAAAAAAAAAAAATAAAAGACTTGGAGCCAACTTTGATGGCTCGAGAGACAGCAACATAAGAGACACAACACATCCAGGATCAAGAAAAAGACGAGACCTCAGACAAGATTCCAGTGCTAGTGAACCACTCCATGCTGTGCTGCAATTTGATGCACCAAAAGCCCCACTCCCCCTACTGCAGGCATGGCAAGAGAAAGGCTCAATATATGAGTGGGATATGATAGAGCTTTATATCACTAAGGTGCTCTGGGGTCTGCAAGTCAATGCACACACCTCATGCAGAGCAAAATACACTTACAGAGCAACAGATGCAGTGGCAGCAGCAGGGCAGAGGGAGGTGACTATGGGTCCCACTTACACCTGAGAGAAGCAAAGAGGAGAGTTGACAGCAAGTTGAATGTGAGGGTGTGTATGTGTGTAAAATGAGCCTTAATGGCATGCCAAATACATGTCTCTTAGTATTTGGGCACTCACCTCCCCGGCAGGCCTGAATAAAGAACATTTTGGGCTTATTCTGGAGATTTGGACAGTTTGCATTATCAAAGAGCCGGAAAGCCTCCTGCAACTGAGAGAAGAAAGAAGATAAATATATTTTGCAGCAGCCTCCTGTGAGCCAAACCGAGTCTCACCTTGCTTCCCTGTATTTCGGTTATTACCTCACCAGTCTTAGTATTTTCTCCTTTATCTCCAAACTCACTGTGTGACAAACACATCCCTTCCCCCGCTTCTCCCCCAGCTCCTGCTAGTTCGAGTTTATGCACTCTACCTAGTACTTATACAGAAAGAGAAGATGAAATAACTTCTCCTACCTGCCCTATTTCTATGCCATTTTTTTATCTTACAGACCTCTCAGACAGACCCCTTCCCTTTTCTTCCCACAAGCCCTTATTTTTTTCTTTGCAAAACATGTAAATCCTCAGTCTCCCATCACTTCACCTTCTCTCTCATTTTTTTTCCCCCCCACTTTTTTCTTCTTTCCATTGTTACTTTCCAAAATATAACCTACAACACCACATCAGGTCACAGGAATATACCTGTAGTAGTTTGCCATCACTGCCATAAACCCCACCCTCCACACCATGGGAAAGTAAAGCTACAATAGAGGAATCCACATCCCGATGATCTGGCAGCTTAGAGAATCTCTCCAATGCATTCTGCATCTCCTGGAAGAGAGAAAAAGAAGGCTTTCCAGACTCGTACAGGGAAAGTGAGTCAATGTACAGCAAAACCCACTAATGTACAGCAAAACCAAAAATGGTC
Organism: Numenius arquata; assembly: GCF_964106895.1. Lineage (NCBI taxonomy): Eukaryota > Metazoa > Chordata > Aves > Charadriiformes > Scolopacidae > Numenius > Numenius arquata. The sequence goes on along the minus strand of NC_133576.1, from coordinate 9,658,680 downwards.
CTCCTGTTACGAAATTAATCCTATTTACATCAAATGTAGAGGACAATAGACATGTTCCATTTAAAGAACCAGCAAAACATTCTTCTTTTATGCGATATTCAGTCTTAAGTATAAGATTGTGAAGTAGGAATCACTCAGGACATCTACATTTCTATACTGACCAATGGGGTAATGCAGCAAGTATCTGAGTTGATACATATGGATTCAACACAGGAGAAAAACTGTTATCTTATAGAGGTTTTACATTGACATTTGAGTCTGGCTGGGACATTGGAGCAACTTAACAGATACTTGCTCTGGTACTTCAGGTATTCAAACGCTAGTGATCAAAACACAACAATTTACAGTGGAAAACTTTAGGAACTCTGACAACATGGCAGGTGCAAAGGTCTTATTATAATATCGAATAAAACACTCTTTAACACGTTCTGTAACACTTGGTTTCATAGGGATTTTTTAAATCTTACTTTAAATCTTACTCCTTTTAGGAGTAAGAACAAGTGAGGCTGGAGAGGGCAGCAATTGCATTTCTAGGAAACGAGTGGCTTGATTCAGTCAGCTATGGAACACTACCAATTTTTGTAAGTGAAGCATAGCTACTTCTCCAGCAAAGCAAAGACTGAAAGAGTGGAACTTAATGGCACAGATACTGGAAGACTGAGAAATAGGATGGGAGTTGACTTTGAACATATCATGAACACATCACTTACACTTGCAAAGACTAGGTCAAATATTTGCAAAGTTAGACTTTTCCAGTATTCTGCTATACTAAAAGTTAATCTAGAGTAAACCAGAGACTTTATTCATTTGTGGTTTTAGCACATATGCCAGGTGTGGTCTAGAAATTCTTGCTCCTTGCACTACAAGGGGTGAGACTACAGGAATACCTCTTCTGGTCCTTTGTAATCCTACTTTCCATTAAGTCCACTACCTTTCAAGCTTCTGCATATTTGTCAGTATGCTAGCAGACATCATCTCATTTAGCCTTATTTTCTACTCATAAGTGACAATGCACAATTTCCTTTCCAAGCTTAGTTATACCAAAGGGAATCCCTTAAGATGTTCATGTAACAGTTACAAACTATCATCCATATTGGTTGTGAAGTACTGGGATCCCCCTTACCTGTGCAGTTTGATCATGAAAGACAGTCACTCGATACCCAAGATGCTTGAAAAGCATCTCCAGGGAAGTACAGTCCACATCTCCCCCTGCGCGATACTCTAAGTCCTTCTCACTGCTGAAATGGACGTTGCTGAGAATAAGTGCTAAACCTCGGGGCTCTGATACCAGTTTATATGCCTGAGAAGAAGATTTAAAATTGGTAAATTTAGACTACAGAAGGAAATAATGGAGTGTTAGAGTAAAACAGGAATCCCCATATACCAGAATTTCTTGATTGAGAAGGTGCAATAACAGTAGAGGTCAAATTTTTCAAGTTTTTTGTTGCTTTGGTTTGTTGATTTTTTCAAATAAATAAAACAAATGTTTGCATTGCAAAGGGTCTCAAAGACAATTGCATTTGCAAGTCTTCACAATTGATGATCCTACAACACTATTATTAATGTGTTATACTAGCTTGCCTTATATCGTGTTTTAGAAGAAACACAGCTTATACATTTCGAGCTGTGAACTACATCTTGCTAACTTTTTTCCCTTTCCTCACCCTCACCCCAGCCCCGTATATTTCCATCATCACCATCAAAGCCCTTAGGACAAGATTATGTAAAATTTAGCTAATATTTTGTAATTGCTGTGGGTGGTAGAGACAGATGTAAAATACCATGAGCGCAATTGTAACAGCAAGGGACTGTCAGTGACTGATCCTGAAAGTTATGTGGCTGCCAAAAGAGGTTAACAGGGAAAGAACTAATTTAAGAGGGGTGTCTTCAAATTAAGTTCCCTCTCTGACCCTCCCTCTCTAACAACAAATCAATAGTAAGTCAGTTCCTAACACTCCTGTAAATTGGAAATTAAATTTAATACCAAAGGAACATATCAAATAGGGTGTATCCAGGCACAGATGTAAAAGGAGCCAAGTACAGATCGCACTGATGCTGTCTAATTAGGTCTCCCCAATACACAGTTAAAAAAAAAATAATCTGTTCTGCCGTACACAGAGCTAGTGACAGAAACGTTAATTGTTAGCACATCCTATAATCCTAATAGAGCATCTGCCCCATAAGAAAAAAAATAATTTTTTTCCTTAAGCCCACCCTACCTCAACCTATGCTTTGCAAAGAGAATAAACAAAAAGTAATTAGACTACCTACATAAGCTCAAATGCTGCAGAAAATTAAAAACTCAGGTTGGGTATAACCCAGCACAGAATCCTGATCTGGTTCTTGAGACTAAGGAGAGACTCTTGGGGCAACAGTTGGCAATTGCAACAGCCAAGACTGTGACTACCAGCTGAAACAGTTCTCATATTTTACAGTCATTTGCAGGGTGTGTCATCACACAGAAGGAGATGAGGATGAGGGCAAATAAATATGAGGCAATAATATTGACAGCTTACACCGATCAACAGAACGGAAGGCATTTCATGAAGCTCTTCATGAGCGAATACCAGAGGCAGAGATTTGTATGGAGTTACAGAACTTCTCAGAATTTCTTGATGCTCATAAATGAGAACTACATCAAATTGAATATGACTGGTAACATTTCAGTTACACAAATAGCACAACACTGATCTGCATCTCAATGAAGCATGTGTTTCAACTCAGTTTTTGTAGCACATGTTCAGCTGACATATCCAAATACCACACGTCTTTCACATCTTAAGGACATTTTCTCTATCAACTACTTACCAAGTGCTGATGGTCATGATAAAATTCAGGAGTGCAGTACTTCACTGGAGGAACTGGGGGACCATCTCCATTATCCAAGGAATGTTCAATTGGTTCTGTGCAAAACAAACATATCAATAACAATAAAAAATTCCAACTACAGAGCCTCTGCATTAAGGTAGTAGCTTGCAAATTCCGAAGTATGTGGTCTTCAGGATACTACCGTATTATGCGATTCTTACCTCTAAAAATTTTGCTTGGTCAGGGACTACAGATACACAATGAAACAGGAGAAAAACCAAAAAGTACTGGAATGGCATTCTTATTTTTGTTTATAGTTTTAATTGGCAACTTTTTTTTTTTATCTTGTATGTGGGTTAGTCTTATCTAAGGCCTAGTAAATTTGGTTGTATCTACAGAGTATGAAAAATTCTCATCTAAAATTAGATCCATGTACTTTCTGTCATTTTATACAGTATGCTATTCCTTTCACAGTTAGGTTTACAAACCATTGCTAGAAATATTCAAATAGAATAGTGCTTTTCCTTTCATGAGAGGCCTCCCATGCTCACTGGATACAATTATTTATTTTTGGCTGAACACACGCATAAGTGATCAACCTAGACGTTTCTAGCTTTCATAAAGTGCAATGTCCTTTTTTGTTTATCTGTCTCTGAACAACCCTTTCCTCTGTGTAATAGCAGATGAGGGGAATGATAATCTAAACTATTTGCCACAAACACTCACTCCCCTGTCCTGAAGAAAGGGAGGTAATAACATTCATGATCTCCTTTGAAATCCTTTTTCAGTCTTTTGAGACATGGCTCTCCTGAATGGAGGAACATATGCTCTAAAAAACCAAAAAAACTCAACCCTAAATCCTCTGCACCTAAATAGTAAAAAGCCTTCAAAATCTAGACACCTGTTCTCTAACACCAGAGAGAGCTTCTGGTAGCCAGCACACAATTAAAGCTGTGGTTAGGGAACATGAGGCATTCCCAGAGGCAACATAAAAACTAGCAAGAAGATTCATTCCAACAACTAGTTCCCTGATCTCAGTCACAAACGCTTGCTAGATAAAAGCTGATTCACTGCACTTGAGAGAAGCTACAGAAATTTATGTTGGGCCCATGTAACGTATATAAGCCTTTGCACTTAAACTTATTTGCCAATACAGAAGTCTAAGTTAATGAATACTGCCCCAAATCAGTATCTTTTCACAGCTCTAGTTCAATTAAACTCCATTACAAATCTTAAACAAAGAAGAAACTATTTGAAAAATCTAAAATTTTACTGATGTACTGTTTAGTAACAAAATTTCTAAGGATAAATGAAGCTGGCTAGAAACTGATTTGGTTCTTTCTTCCTATATGCTATTTCACTTTTGTTTTCTAGCCCAATTCTGTGGCCTGCACATGATCATAATATAGTAATTCACTGACATATAGTCATTCACTGTCAAGTTTGTATTATTGGGATAAGCAAAGTGGTAGCAAGATTATTTCTAGAATTAAGAGAGTATTAAGAAGTTAGAAGCAACTAACCAGATCGCCAATCAAGTACTTATGGTGTCATGTACGACTCACCAATCCAGCGCGGTCTCTTTGAATTACATGACTCACTGGCAGCGAATGGAAGATTTGATCCACAACAGTGTTCAAGCTACAAGAGATCCAATAAATCCATGAAAGAGTAGCATAAACCAGCTCTTTTTTCTCTCTAAAATACAAGCCCGTAGGTATCATGGAACAAAAATACATGTATTTACATACACACATACATGACTTAAAAAATAATATTATTTTCACATTCAAATGAAACATCATGACAAGATAGCACCAGCATTTTCTGTCAATGCAAAATTCCCTTCCTTCTTTGCTCATCTCTACACTTCTACTCAAACCCCCAGGTTGGAAACCTTACACTGACATCATCATATCCTCCTTGGTTTTGCCAAAAATTGATCTGTCTAGTGATTCCTACCTTTTTGTTTGCTTTCAGGACTTCATTGTTTGTATAGTAAAGCACAATTGAAAACAAAGAACAGAAAGGGTAGTCTAATAAATCTCACATTTTAATAAGTGAACATCTCTGTTCAAAAATACTCAGTCTTTCTTCTTTCCTTTGTATAAAATATGTTTATTGCGAGTTTCCATCGTTGTCAATGCACTGACAATACTGAATCTTTACTAAATTATTCCTTTAGTCCAATGCTAACAACTGCAGTTAGTGAAAAGGGGGGGAAATAAAAATGACAAAATAAAGAAACTCCCTCTCTCCTAAACAGACAAGACTAGCTTTTAGTAGCTTTCTACTTCAGAAAATCGTATTTAAAACGAAATCGTAAGATTTCAGAGAAAATATTTTCTTTGCAGCTTTAGGGTTCTTGATGACACATCAATTAAGAATATGCTGGATGTAAGAACATCCAGGAACCTTGTGCAACTCAGCAAAGAGAAGCACAGAGTCCTGTGCCTGGGGAGGAACAACCCCATGCACCAGTATACGCTGGGGGCCGCCAGCTGAGAAGCAGCTTAGCAGAAAAGGACCTGGAGGTCCTGGTGGACACTAAGTTGAACAGGAGCCAGCAGTGTGCCCTTGCCACAAAGAAGGGTAATGGTATCCTGGGCTGCATTAGGAGCAATGTTGCCAGCAAATCAGATCAAGGGAGGTGAACCTTCCCCTCTACTCAGCTCTGGGAAGTTGCACCCAGAGTCCTGTGTCCAGTCCTACCCTCCTCTGTACAAGGGAGATACAGGCATAGTGGAGAGAGCCCAGCAGAAGGCCACAAAGATGATGAAGGGACTGGAGCACGTCTCCTTTGAACAAAGGTTGAGGGAGATGGAACTGTTCAGCCTGTAGAAGGCTTAAAGCAATCTTATCAATGTATATAAAAACCTGAAGGGATGGTGTAAAGAGGATGGAGCCAGGCTCTTTTCAGTGGTGCCCAGTGACAGGACAAGAGGCAGTGGGCACAAACTGGAACACAGAACGTTTCCCCTGAACATCAGGAAACACTTTTTTTACTGTGAGGTTGACTGAGCACTGGAGGAGGTTGCCCAGAGAGGTTGTGGAGTCTCAATCCTTGGAGACATTCAAAAGACATGGCCCTGGGCAACCTGCTCAAGGTGACCATGCTTGAGCAGAGGGGGCTTTACCAGATGACCTTCAGAGGTCCCTTCCAACATCTACCATCCTGTGATTCTGTGTGAAAATCCTCTTCTTCCCAAATTCCTTCTCCTCTGCTTTTACTAAGGCTACTACAAGTTTCAATTTGCAAGGAAAACCCATCCTGTCCTTCAGAAACGATTTTTTTTCCCATTTGAAAAACATCACTTTGTGCCCAAACCCAATCTGAAATGCAATCCGTCCATTTTATCTTTTTTAAAAACTGTTGTACCCTTGCAATCCCATGGCTCAGGTTGGACATTGTCTTCAAGATCACTGCCTCCAGATGTTGCTGTTTGGTTTCTCGTAGAGCTTCACAGAAGGCTGAGAAGGCATTAGGGCCCCTCTTAGGCAGCAAATTGAGGAATTCCACATTTTGGCTGAAGCTCCCAGACTTGGCCTAGATCCAGAGAAAAAACAAAATCCACACTCAAAGTAACACCCCAACACAATTCACTTTACTCCATGTAAATGTTTCATCACTCTGCTTAGCTGTGCTAGACCCATTTTTATCGCTTTTCCTAGTTGATTTCCCACCCACTCCTCTGTCCCAAAGGGGATAGTACACAACAATCCAGCAAGCCAACAATTCATACGTTACCACACACAGAGATATTCTTCCCTTCTAACTTCTACCACACACAGTAATATTCTTCTCTCTAAACTTCTGCTTCCAGTCACTGTTGGAATAGTATCTATTTCCCTTCATTGAATACACAAAGCCCAGAACACGTTTCCACTACTACCCAATGGCTTATGGCCTCATGCACCAATATGCAAATCCCTCAGAAAGCATTATAAATTATTTATTTTATGCAATCAATTCCCAAAGATAATACATATGTACATACTGCAACTTATAGAACAAAGCAATACATTGTTGCTTTTTCTCATATACTACTACCAAAAATGTATCTGTAAGACACTCTCAGAAGTTCTAACTGAACATTTGCCAACAAACTGTAATTTATACAATAGTCTTCTCTGTGAGATCTAAAACACACCAAAACACCACATACTAAAAATACTGGGTATCCAAAACAAATTTTACTAATTCTATGGAATCCATCCTATATGTTTTCAATTACCATGTAGATCCAGGATATCTTCTTTTGGTGGATAAGAAATGGTTGGCGAGTTACACATAATCAAGGCTTAACACTACATTTGCAATCACAGGAAAATCAGAAAAAAAGCCTCAAGTCACACGTGTAAATCCTCTCCTTTCTTTCATAAAATTTATCAAGCTTGGTGTTGAAAATAGTTTGGCTTTTTTCCCCCCATCACATTGTCTGAAAGAATACTGCAAAAGCTTGTTGATCAATGCTTATGAACCTATCCTGAAATTTCAGAGCTATGTTCACTCATGACTGATTAACAGCATTTATTTTTGTATCAACAATGTCCCTTGACTTCAGTGTTCTCCTCTTCTTTCCCTTGTTTTTCAAACTTCTTTCTATAAATTGGTCCCCATTTGCTGCAGTAAACAAGCCACTGTCTTTCAGCCTCCTCACAAGTGACCTCTTCCTCTTGACAATGCAAGTACCTTTTCCTATTCCCACAGAAACCACAACTTTCAGAGCATTGTTGACTAAAAGTGAACACAGTCATCCCACCTGTGCCTTTCCAGAAGTATGAAAATACTTGCCCCTTTCTCCTGGTAACACTTCTCCATTAGTCCATAGAAGATAACCAGCTCCATATACTTGTATCCTGCTGTAAGCCCACTGAATTTTATTTTACCTAATAAAGTAAATTGACAGCTGATACTTTTAAGTACTTATTAATTGTTTCTTCCTGCAGCTGTTTATGACAAGCTTAGGATCATTAGCGTTCTTCACTTTATATTTCTCCAGTCTATGACTCTACACCATAGATCATAATTAAGAACACAAGCTGATCTCAACAATTGGATCTTAAGTTTTATTGAAAAGTAAAGAAATTTCCATAATGTTCATATTCTGCACTTTGTATGTACAGTGGTCAGCTTTTGACGCTTCTTCCTTAATGCTTCCTTAAACACCCAAAGTGCTGTACCTCGTCATGTAACTTCCACATCAACACTACATTTAGGTTATACTAATGTTCAGCAAACATTCAGAAGTAAAAACTTTCATAAGACAGACTTCTTTCATTTTATTTTCTAATATACCTTAATTTATTTTTGTACCCTCACAGATGAGTTTGATAATCTGCATACCAGGAACTGGTTGCTCTGAATCCCTGTCAAAATCCATAGTATTAGTCTTCTTACTGAGTCTGAATACACCCACAGAATCTGTGGAGAGAGCATATATACTTGACAAACATCCTAATCAAATTTATGTCACTTTGTCAAAGTCAGTGTTCCCTTCATTACTGTCTATGGGTAGACACAGAGCATTTAAATCTCTGTATCTACATGATCTCATAGCCTTCAATTACAGTATTCAACTTGTTTAAAGAGCAAGAGAAGGCTCTTGCTACCATATCTGCAATTTTGAAGGTCCATCCCAGAGCTCTGAAAGAACATTAGATGCTCTGACAAGAAGGCATTACTGAAATGGATTTTGGACTTCATCTTAAAAATGGCTGTTTCCACTGTCCCTCTTTATTTCCATTATCATTTTTGCTCTGTGTTTGAAAATCCTCTCTTCTGAGCCTTCACCTAGATAATTATATTTACATCATCTTCACTACACAGTAACCACAGTATTTTTTTTATTCTTTCTTAAAACTGTCAATAATAAAAAACCCTCAAATTGTTAAGTATCTTTCTGAATGACCCAATTTAAATTCATTCCTGTCAGTTGCTATTCTCACTCCTCATTTCAAACACCAAAGGAAGCTGCTCCTATTTATTAATTCTTCTCCAGTGTACACCTATAAACTCTTTATTTCCTCCTCATATTTACTATCAGGTCCTCATCCAGCTCAACCACCTTTGTCTTCAGTGGCTCTTCCTGCAACCTCCTCCCCTCCACACTTTTTTCTTACTTGTGGTAAAGTTTCAGCACTGGTTTAGCACCTCACACTTGAGGAAATTTCAGCCTTCCTTCATCTCCATAAGCTCCTTCGTTTATTTCACCTTCCTTAGATTACAGAAATTTATTTCAGTAAAGTACCCTATTTCCAGGACGAATTTGTTTATTCTTCTGTTTAGTATAAATCAAGCCAACAGGACCAGTACAATTGTTGTGGTTTTAAGACAAGATGATTTAAAACATCCAGAGGGGCCTTGACAGGCTTGAGAGGTGGGCCTGTGCGAACCTCATGAAGTTCAACAGGGCCAAGTGCAAGGTCCTGCACCTGGGACAAAGCAATCCCAAGTAAAAATACAGGCTGGGCGGAGAATGGATTGAGAGCAGCCCTGAGGAGAAGGACTTGGGGGTGTTGGTTGATGAGAAGCTCGATGTGAGCTGGCAATGTGTGCTGGCATCCTGGGCTGCATCAAAAGCAGCATGGCCAGCAGGTCGAGGGAGGTGATTCTGCCCCCTACTCTGCTCTCGTGACACCCCACCTGGAGTACCGTGTCCATCTCTGAAGTCCTTCCAACAGGTCCATGTCCTTCCTGCATTAACGGGTCCAGCAGAGGGCCATGAAAATAATCAGAGGGATGGAGCACCTCTCCTATGAGGACAGGCTGAGGGAGTTGGGATTGTTCAGCCTGGAGAAGAGAAGGCTCTGGGGAGACCTTATAGCAGCCTTCCAGTACCTGAAGGGGGCTACAGTAAAGATGGGGAGGGACTCTTTTATCAAGGAATGTAGCAATAGGATGAGGGATAACGGTTTTAAACTGGAAGATGGTAGATTTAGATTAGATATTAGGAAGAAGTTCTTTACTGTGAGGGTCATGAGACACTGAAACAGGTTCCTCAGAGGAACTGTGGATGCCCCATCCCTGGAAGTGTTCAAGGCCAGGCTGGATGGGGCTTTGAGCAACCTGCTCTAGCGGAAGACCTTTGTTCGCATTTGAGCCGGAGTTGATGACTATTACAAATTCACAGAGCTACTTCAGAAAAATGAAAGGTAAGACAAACTAGTTTTGACTCAAGTAATCTTTTTCTAATGCATGGTACTTTTTGTTTATCTACAGCACATACCCTGCAACAGTAGTTCAAGTCACATTGTTGCCTTGCTCAGGCTGCTATTGCTATTTATATACATTTAAGCTCTTGGTTATGTGCATATGTTGTTAGGCATAATTTTTCCACTAAGCTATTACTATTTACCTGACTTATCCATCATAACACCTTTCTCCTTACTGTTAATCCATTACTAAGGGTTTTTGCATCTTCTTTTACCCAGTTACATCTGGACAGTAAGATTCTCTTAGTCTTCTTCCCCTCTGTCTCAGTTTAACACTTCTTACTGCAGCAATATTTTCCCCAAAAGACTATTATGTCTGGCATTATCCTACCTTTGAGAGGGCTTTCTTTTTCCTCCTCTCCTTTTCTTCCCCTTCTCTCCCTCCTCCTTCAGTGACTACCTGCAGGCTGGCAACTGAACACCCCTACTAACCACCCATGCTTTAGTAGTGTTGTTTTTTTGTTTAACCTCCATGGGCTGCTGAGCACCACACAGCTGCTCAGTCACTCCTTTGCCAGTGACAGAATTGAAAGGGTAGAAGTGAAAGAACTCATGGGTTGAGACAAAGACAGTTTAATAAGTAACACAAGAGCCGTGCAGGCAAGCAATGCAAAACTAGGAATTCATTTACCACTTCCCATCAGCAGGCAGGTGTTCAGCCACCTCCAGGAAAGCAGGGCTCCATGACGTGTAACGGTTACTCGGCAAGACAAACGGCATAACTCAGAACGTCCCTCCTTCCTTCTTCTTCCCCCAGCTTTTATTTCTAAGCACAACACCATATGGTATGGACTATCTCTTCGGTCAGTTGGGGTCAGCTGTCCTGGCTCTGTATGTGTGTGTGTGTGTGTGTGTGTCCGTCCCCAACTTCTTGTGCACCTCCAGCCGACACACTGGCAGGGTAGTGTGAGATGCAGAAAAGGCCTCGACTCTGTGTAAGCACTGCTTGTCAATAACTAGAACATCTCTGTGTTATCAATATTGTTTTAATCACAAATCTAAAACACAGCACCATACAAGCTACTATGAAGAAATTAACTCTATCCCTGCCAAAATGAGCACAATCAGTTCTTGATGCATTCTCTGACTTCCACTGTCTTCCTGTATCTTTGTGCTCTTTCACCAGGGATTGGACCTATTTCAGGTAAGACTACCTGCAATTCCCACAACTTAGCATAAGTACCCTTGACAGGCCCACATGGTATTTCACATTACCTTTGACACGCAATGAGTCAAAATTCATCAGGAAGTTACTTCTTCATTGCTTTCAAAAACCTTTATCAGTCTCGGGTTCATATCTTCTGCACTGGTGCCCAGGAAATAGCTCATAATTCTATTTTTCAGCATCTGTTCTTATGACAGGACCATCAACCTTACTAAGGGAGTAAAAAGTCCCTCAGCTGCTTACTTGACTCCTGAGATGCGCACACGCACCTTCAGTCATTTCCTTTCCAGTTTGCTTTCTCTTTGAAGACCTGTATCTCCATCCTGCATAGTCTTTAGAGCACAACCATACTTCTGGGACCAATCCCAAGCTATTTCCAATGACTTCTCTTCATAGTACTCATCACTCAGGATAACCAACAAAAGCCCATGAACAGCATTTGTCATCTGAGAGTGCGAGTCTTGGATCATGTAAGGTTCTTCATGTAATTAACAAAAACACGTAAGAAATACAAATTCTTCAAGTGAAAGGTGCACAAGCGCCACAACAAGCCAGTTTATAACATATTCCTTTACTTATTTTCACAGTTTTCTTTTGGGAATAGGTATTATTCCTACTTTTCTGAATGGAAAAAAGAAGAGAGGCACAAAACGACAACAAAGGATTGGAAGATACCACCTGACTCGTGAAACACAGCCTGCTGCAAATACATACCAGCATGCAAGCCAACGGTTTAGTAAGCCTCAGACAAAATCCATACGGCCAAAAGCAGCTTACGGGTTCTCCTGTGTACTGCAGGCAAACCCTGTATCGCTTTGCACGTTCTACAAGCATAATCACATTAAAACGTGCAGGTAACACGTAGATGAGTTTTACCATGCTGCCACTGCCAAGAACGACACTGAGCTTAACTAGAAGTAAAGCTAACCGCGCAGTCCAGCATAACCCCCGTACCTGTATCATTTCCATCATCTCCGGGGTGATGATGTCTTTCTCTATCATATGCTCCATCAATTCCTTTAGAACCAGCTGCTTCGCCAGCATCACCCGGTTCTTCTTCAGCGCTTCCTGATGACACCGCTGCATGCCGCAGGCAACCAGCATCCTGGCAGGAGAGGGGAGACCAACGGCCAAACTCAGCGGCAAGAGACACCCTCACACACCCCTGACGACTTTCAGCTCGGGGGGAAGCAGGCCGTCTCCGCCAGCAGCAGCCGCCGCCGCCTGACGAACGAGCGGGAGAGGCCTCCACCGGCGATCGGCGGGAAAGGGTGCGCGGCCGGGGTCGCGAGGGCCCAGGCGGCGGGGCCCAGGCCGCCGCGCGGCCTCCCGTGACCAGCTCCCGCCTAAACGGCCCGCGCCGCGCGCGCGCCCCTCCCCACCGCTCACCCACTCGCTTCGCCCCGCCCCGACGGCCCCAGCGATTCCAACCGCGAGAGACTCCCTTCCCTCCGGTCACGTGGCCAAGCCGAGAGAAGGAGGGGGGGGGAAAGGGGGACCGCGCCACAGCCCCGCCCTTCCTTTGCGGCGGCGAAAGTCAACAAGCCGTCGGCCGTCACCCTTTGTGCGCATGCGCGGGCGCGCCTTCCCCGGCGCGCCTTCTCCCCGGGGGTTCGCGTCGCTTCCTGCCCTGGGCTCGGCTGCGGGGGGGCGGGGCTTCTCCCGCGGCCTGTCAGCGCGTGCTGGCCCCGCCCCGCCCCGCGGCGCAGGGTGGGAGAGAGAGGATAGTCATGGCGGAGAGTGTGAGGGGCAGGCCTATCAAAAGAAGCCCAGAAAGCGAGCCGCATCCTGGGCTGCATCAAAAGCAGCGTGGCCAGCAGGTCGAGGGAGGTGATTCTGCCTCTCTGCTCTGGTGAGACCCCACCTGGAGTGCCGTGTCCAGCTCTGGAGTCCTCAGCAGAAGGACGTGGGCCTGTTGGAGCAGGCCTAGTGGTGGGCCACGAAGATGATTAGAGAGCTGGAGCACCTCTCCTGTGGGGACAGGCTGAGAGAGTTGGGATTGTTCAGCCTGGAGAAGAGAAGGCTCCAAGGGGGCTTTATAGCGGTCTTCCAGTACCTAAAGTACCTTCCAACCCACACCATTCCATGATCAAAGTAGCAGCAGGGGTTCTTCCCACAGGTAGAATTAGCAGGTATGCAGCTTTCCTTGCAAATATACCGGTTCTGGCATTATTTTTTTTTTTCTTTTTAGGTTTTTTTTTGTTATGATATGTTTTGTTGGCTTACGTTTCAGCTGAAATCGGCTGAAGTCGTAAAAGGGGTCAAGAAACATTCAGTAATTAAAAGGGAAGAAAGGGAGCACATGCACCGTGAAGGGAAAAGCAAGTGAGCATCCTTTTAGCAGAAGCTAACATGCAGCTCTTGTCATGCAAAAATGCAGATAGTCGCTCCTTGGTGCACAGGAGTTTCACGTGCTAAAACTTAACGCAAGTCCCGAGGCTTGAGTTACCCTTCCAGATGTGAAAACAAAGTTCTGGTGATCGTAACTGGTGACGGTTTTGGTCCTTGCTTTGGCTAGTTTTTATCTGTGCTGCTCACCTGAATTTCTTCCTGACTCCTGGCAATTCGGAGCACTCGTAAAGGTGCCAGGTTGCCCATCTTAGCCCCTAAGTTTCTGTTCCTGTGCTGCTTTTTATTGTGGTTTGTTCTTTTGTGTTTGCAGATACAGGTAGGGAAATGCAAGAAGTGATTTGCTTTAAAAAAATCACATTGCTTCTGTCAGCAAGTTTATCTCTCATAATACTTTTATGATATAGGTATCACGGCTGCTTCATTGTTAATGATATTAAAGCGATTTAGCTGTAGATTAAGAAATGGAACTCTTCTCCCTTTTCTAAGTCAAAATTAACAAATAAGCAGAATGCAAGCAAAAGCATGGCTTTGTGGAGTGTTTCTTTTGGGAGGAAAAACTAATGATGCTGCCACGTATTTTTAACACTCTCCTTTTTATTTATAAACAACATAAAAGATATTTTTTTCTTTGAACTATAAAGAATCAAACAATAAGAAATAATTTATTTGCTTATAGCCTATGGTTTGGTGGTTCCTCGTATGAATTAAAAATGATGCGGTTGTATGACACCAGGCTGTGATGATTGTGGCTCTCCTTCATAGGATATTCAGACTGGCGTTTTTCTTTTTTTTTTTTTTTTTATTTGGACATTTGCCAGACATGAGTGTCTCTCTGCATACTGCAGACCACTCTAACACTGCAGAGCCCATCAGTTTAACTCATCCATTTTAAAAGACCACGTGGCATGACTGATCAGTGAGGGCTAGTACCTGGCTCCAACCGAAAGGCATCATGATGAAAACCGGGTGTGCCTTGGGACTGTTCTTCTCAGATGTTCTCTGCTGCAGCCGTGGCCTTGGCAGATCGGCCAGTCCTTTCCAGAGTCCATATAGAACGCCCCCCGTGCTCAGCATCATTATGGGGAACTGGAGGAGCATTGACCTTTCTGTGCAAATGCTTGCCATGATGACAATAAAGTATCTCCGGTGATCTCTTTGGGGCTGTAGTACAGCAGAGAAATACACCCTCCTGTAGAGCTGCCAGAGGATACATATGTGAGTATCCCACCGATGGCCTTTCTTGCAGGAGAAAAACTGCTATTATCTGCTTCTTGTCCACCAGTGCAGGCTGTGTGGGATGAGAACCCTCTGAACAACAGGAGTCATTTCACAGTGCCATGCTTGATGTCAGCCTTTCAACCCCCAAGCGACAGGTATCGATCGGGTGGTGCCGGCTTCCAGATAAAGACAGCCACCCTCCCCATAGTCACGCTTTGGTGCAGCACAGCTGAGGACGTGGAGCAAGTACAGCAGAGGGGTAGTAAGAAACAGCGCAGACCATAAATTTGTGTTGCTGCAAAACATGGCTCGGGGAACTGCAACTTCAATTGCTTATTAGGGATTTTAGGGCGGCTGATGATCGCACAGCTCTCGGCAGTACTGCTGTTAGTAGTGCACAGGCAGAACTTACTTAGTGGTGTTTCTGCTCCCCTCCTTCCTGAGGCAGCTTCTCCTGGCTGCATCCTACAGTCCTTTTACAGAGTTCCTTTGGAAACCTTGTCTCTTCTCATGATTCACTTTCCTCCCTCATAAAGGTGTATCTCCAGCTTGAGAATTGTTGCTGTATATAACACAGCTTTCCTCACACTGGTTTTATGTATCTGCCAAGGCAAAGCATTGTGGTATTGCATTGATTTATATTTCATGCAAAAAGATTCCAGTGAGATCAGAAGCTGTGTCTGTAGTTCAGCTCTGGTTCAAAGGATGGTGAGGCAAACTTTTACAGCTTCAGGTGTGAAAAATCTCAGCTCTTTCACCTTCCCTCCAGGAACACCCTGAGTTGGGATGAGAGTTTGGTTCTGCATTCACAGAAGGTGAAATTAATCATAATACGGAGGGCTGAAAAGCATCTTCAAAGACCTCATCGTTGATGGCATTCTCATAAGCTGGTGGTGGAGTGAGTGGCTCCAGTGGCTCAAACCGGTCTTCAATACCTTTCACTTCATGGATGTCCGAAACAAACCGCTGCAGTCTTGGAGGCAGCACCAGCTGCAACTGCATCCTGGAGCCTGTGTCTGTCTCACAGATGTGCCTTGTGTCTGACACCACTGACACCCTGAGAGCATCCACCATAATCTCTTCTTGGGCAGATGATTCAATAACTACATTGTAAGGAGGCGGCTCATTCAGCGGTGAGGGCACTAAGCCTGGATTGGATGCAATCGTCCATATTGCTGGAACTGATGTGGTCATGACCTCCTCATAGGTAGGCGCTTCATAGGCAGCGTTCACCCTATACACAAAGAGAGGAATGGCAGTTACACTTGCTAATTTACAGCTTAGTTTATGCAGAGGCAGATAGTCTGGATAACATACTATAGGCTACAATCAATAGATGTGATTGAGAGAGGTTATCTCACGTGGTATTATTGTATGTGATATTCTGCCACTGGATCTGCTCACTTGCCCGGCTGACTTAATTTTTTGCTTGCTGGTCTGGAGAATGGCTCATTTGACCATTTTCCCACACTCCCCAGAATATGCAAAAAAAACCCCAAAAAACCCACACTGGGTTTCAGTGTTGTTAGGCTTAGCTTTGATCATAGAATCATAGAATATCTCAAGTTGCAAGGGACCTGTAAGGATGATGTCCCTCATTTAAAATCTCCTACCAGTTAAGATGTATTACTAAGAATTACAATCTACTAATTATTTCTCAGAATAAAACAGGACCTTGCTTTTTTAATACATTAGGTCAGTTTTCATCTATTTTTAAGAAGTGGAGAAGATTAAATGTTTTCATTTAGTTTAAACGAGGACTAAGTATTCTGTGTTAAAAACAATATCTGCAGGGAAAAATGCTACTTTAGAAACATTTTCCTTTTTTCCATCACATTTTTAAATAAACAGATACTATTTTTCTTCTAGTATGCCCCCAAGCTAGCAAAGCCCAATATAGACTTCTTTTTATGTATTCTTTCTAAAAATAAACACAAACCAACATTTTTGCACTCCTGCAACTCACTGTGGATGATTATCTGAATTATACAGACAAGCAAAGATACAAATAAAGTTAAACTCTTCAACTACAGCAGACAAATTGGAGTTAAATAGCTGATGCTGAGAACCTGCAAACATGCATGAAGCCAAAAAGATGTGGGAGTATTCAGAGTCTCACAAAATCAGGGCTTATTAGTGTCAAGTTGGGTTTTTAAGACTGGAAACACACCCAGTTGCAGGTTTCTTTGTAAAAGTTTGCCAAGGAACAGTTGCTGTGGAGATAACGTTTATAGAGCTAAACCCAGCTAAGATTCAGTACTGCTTCAGCATTTTTTCTTTTTTTCCGTGTCTGACTCACTGTTTGGCAAGACTTGATTACTCAAAGAAAAATAAAACTGGGCCTGGATCTGTTTAACCTTGGAAACTGTTAGCGGATCAGTTCCCGGGGGAAAGAAAATATATATTGAACAAGATGCAGGACATGCGTGGCATAGACATTTGCAACCTCCACCTGAAGAAAAACAACCTAAAAAGAACTTCTGTCTTTTGAAATGGAGTCTGTGTTTGGTGCCCTAGGGGAAGGGCAGCAAAACAATATGTAAAGTGGCCATATCTGAGGAGAGAGAGTTGAAGTAAGAGGAATAACCAGGTTGCTGCTTACCCTGCTTGGCTTTGGCTGTTTGGAGGTATCTCATTTGCATCGTGTTGGTGCTGATTCTTCAGGTAACACTCAACAAACACACTCAGCAAATAGCCGACCAGGCACACTCCCCCTACCCCTAGGAAGAAATAGCCTACTGGATTGATGTTAGATGAAATGGCCAGCATGGTGACCCCAATGAGAAGAGCGGCAGTGAAAAGAAGCAGCAGGGCTTGGCGGATGTTTTTCCAGTGTGTCTCTAACCACATGGTGGTACAGATGGTGATAGCAGACCGTTGAGAACAGATGAGCAGTTAAGGGGACAGACATCTGTGGAAGACAGAGCAGGTTTTTTAGCATGAAACATGAGTGTACAAACACTTTGTCAGTATCATGACCAAAATAAGAACATAGATACTCAAGTACATGCCAACATGAGAACAGGCAGCTATGTGCATATGTAATGAGCCTGGGAAATCTATGCATAAATACATGCCAATGTAAATGTACTAGAATTTCCTATGTGAATGCATTTTGAATAATAGAGACACTTAGACACACAGTTGCAAGACATAAAATGCATAAATAGACCATCAGCACTTATTGCCAGGCTTATCTAAAAGGGTCTAGCTGCTTAATAGAAATTAGAGCAGTCAAGGAGGCAGATTTGAGGTTACTATGAAAGTGAAACGCAGAAAAACTTTAAAGGTTAATTCTAGGACATTTGTACATTGCATAATGAAGGTTCAGATAATGGGTCAGATCCCGGAAGAAACGTAGCCTTATTAATGGGGCTGTCTGGCCCACTAAATGGAGCGTCTAACTTCAGTGTAGCATTATAGCAATAACATTACTTCAGGTTCTAGATACAGCTGGGATATGCCTGTTTTTGCAAAATGTAGTATGCGTTTGAATGTTTGCCTATATCCTCAGTTCTTTTTCTGTTGATGTGCTTCTCTGCACCATTTTCAAACATGAGAGCCCCTCCTGTTCCCTGTTCCAAACCCCATCTCCGTGAAAGACACAGCAGTTGTCACTGTGTGCAGTCGATATGGAATGAATACCAGGGATCCGTGGTATTCAAGAAATACCATAAATAAGGAGTCATCTTGCACATATTATACTAACCTACATATGTCCCAGTTTTGATGAAGACCCCGTTGAAGGAAAAGAGCATGACACAATGGGCATATTTTTTATGAATATGCATCTCCAAACAAATATACAGTTTTATACAGTTCCATGTTACATTGTGTACTTTTGCACACTAAATATGTTCCCTTGTTACAGCAAAAATAGATAAATTTATATATACAAATGCCAGAATAAGAAACACACTCTTTCTGAATAGGTTACCTTCTTGCTACCTTTTTTACTGCCAGCTTTCAGTGTGTACTTACCAGAAAGAAGTTTTGGTAGGTAGGAACGGTCATGTTTTAACTTCTCTCTTCATCACAAGGAAAAACGTGCAAGCTCTTTTGTCCCTGCTCCTTCCCCTTCTGACCTGAGGCTGGGACACCAGTAAAAACTCTCCCTTCCTCCTTTTGAGTTTTCTTGTAGGAAGATAATGAAGATTTCTTTTGAAACTAAAATCCAGTAGCTAGTGAGTATGCGAAGGTACCAAATGATGGGAAGATCCCGTTGTCCAAGTTTTGCGTGGGAAGCTAGAACTTCATTTTTCCAGGCTGTGAATCCAAAGCGATTTCTAGACGATCACATACTTCTACTCTTTCGCAGCTCTTCTGGGTCTGTCCCACAAAAGCAGGAAACTCATTAGGAAAGAGGGCGGAGTGAGCAGGGGGGGAGTGCTTACCTGTGTGAGATCTGTTTGGTCTGCTTTACTTTAATGAGGGAAACTCTGCCCTGAAAATTATGTTCTGCCCCCCAACACGTAGCAGGGGAATCTTGATCTCTGCCTCACAAAGCAGGAAGGGCCGCCGGCCCAGCCCACATCACATGGCCCACACATAAATCTATTTATGAGTTCTGTAAAATGTAAATCTACATGTTTTTCTATCTTGATTGGGTGCTGTTTGTCTGATGTTGGTTTATGCCCTCTTTGATTTTACAAACAAAAGGAAAAAGGGGGGCAATGTGGTTTTTTTTTTTCAGAGGGCTGAGTTAAAATCTCTTTTACTCCCTGATGTATCTGGGAATAAGGAGTACTGATAAGCAACACAACAGGTACTGAATTAATTTGTGAAATAGAAGTTCATCTGAATTTTTATTTTGTGTCTGAAAACAGAATAGAATAGAATAGAATAGAATAGAATAGAATAGAATAGAATAGAATAGAATAGAATAGAATAGAAGTAGGGTAGAGTAGAGTAGAATAGGCTATTTCATTTGGAAGGGACCTACAATGATCATCTGGTCCAACTGCCTGACCAATTCAGGGCTGACCAAGTTAAATCATGTAATTAAGGACATTGTCCAAATGCCTCTTAAATGCTGACAGACATGGGGCATCGACCACCTCTCTAGGAAGCCTGTTGCAGTGTTTGACCACCCTTTCAGTAAAGAAATGCTTCCTAATGTCCAGGCACAGCTTTAAACCATTCCCACACATCCTGTCACTGGATCCCAGGGAGAAGAGATCAGCACCTATCTATGATAAGGCGGGTGACCTTATCATAGAAGGATGTAAAATTAGCTAGATGGGAATTTCCCCTTGTGAACCTATATAGACTGTGCCTGATGATTGCATTATTCTTTCAGTAGTACCCAGTATAATCTTCTCCATAATTTTTCCAGGTACTGAGGTTAGACTAACAGGTCTGTAGTTTCCTGGGTCTTCCCTTATGCCCTTTTTGTAGATTGGAATAACATCAGCTAGCTTCCAGTCAGTAGGGACATCCCTAAACTGCCAAGACCTTTGGTAGATGATCGAGGGGGGTCCTGCCATAACATCTGCTATGTCCTTCAGTACTCTGGGATTAATTCCATCACACCCCATAGATTTGTGAATATTCAGCTGATATAGCCACTTTCTTACAATTTCAGTGTTCGCAAATGGAACCACACTCGTGGTCCTTCAACTCAGGGGACCAGGCAGCCCAAGGTCTATCAGTATTATTACAGACTGAGGCAAAAAACACATTGAGTGCCACTGCTTTTTCTTCATCCCTATTAGTCAGATGAACATCGTGAACAGATATCAGTCCAGTATTTTCTATAGACGTCTTGCTATTAACATACTTCAAAAAGCCCTTCTTGTTATCTGAAACAGCACTGACCAGTTTCAACTCTAACTGAGATTTGGCCTTTCATGTTTTTTCCCTGCATATACGAACCATAGCTTTGTGACCTTCCTGCAAGGCCTGACCTCGCTTCCAGAGATCATACAATTTCTTTTTCCTCTTGAGCTCTCCGAGGAGTTCCCAGTTCAGCCAAAGATGGTCTTCTGCCCTGCTTGCTTGACTTACAACACAGTGAAATTGCCTGCTCCTGTACTTCTAAAAGGTGGTTCTTAAAGACTAACCAGCATTCGTGGACTCATAAGCCCTCAAAAGCAAGTTCCCAGGGCACTCTGGTA
The DNA here is from genome assembly GCF_964106895.1 of Numenius arquata. Lineage (NCBI taxonomy): Eukaryota > Metazoa > Chordata > Aves > Charadriiformes > Scolopacidae > Numenius > Numenius arquata. Next base: position 9,637,806 of record NC_133576.1, on the reverse strand, counting down.
AATAGCTCCATGAATAGCTTAAAGTTTGCTCTCCTGAAGTCCAGGGTAGCAACTCTGCTCTCCTTCTTTCTTATTACACTGAAAATTTTATACTCAGCCATTTCAAACTCACTGTGGCCAAGACAGCCACCTCCCATCACATCCCTGACAAGTCCTTCTCTATTCACAAACAGCAAGTCTAGAAGGGTATCTTTCCTACTTGGCTCACTGATTACCTGTGACAAGAAGTTATCTTCTACAAACTTCAAGAATTTGCAAGACCTGCTTGTCTCAGCAGTATGATATTCTCAGTTGGTGTCTGGGAAGTTGAAATCTCCCATAAGGACAAGGGCTATCGATCCTGAAATTTCTCTTAATTGCCTATAGAATAACTCTTCAATGCTTACATCACTGAAAGTTCTCAAACACTATAGGGTGAATTACCTCCAGGAGCTGGCTGCAACTTAAGTTATTCTGTAATAGAAAGGTGTCCTACTGCTAAATATTTATACATAGTATTCAGGTTGGAAGACTGGGCCAAGAAGAACGGCATGAGGTTTAACAAAGATAAATGCGGAGTCACGCATGGACAGAATAATCCCAAGCAGCAGTACGGGCTGGGGTCTGACTGACTGTGATGCAGCTGTGCTGAAATAGACCTGGTGGTCATGATGAACAGAAAGCTCAACAGGAGTCAGCAGCATGCCCTTGAGGCAATGAAGGCAAACTGTGTCCTGGGCTGCATCAGTAAGAGTGTAGTCAACAGATCAAGGGTAGTGATTATTCTACTCTACTCAGCACTTGTTAGGACACACCTGGAGTATTGTGTGCAGTTTTGGTCCCCCCCATTTTAAGAGAGAAATTGAAAAATTGGATATGGTCTGGTGAATTGTCACCAAGATGATTTGAGGGTTGGAGAACTTTGACAGCTTAAGGAACTAGGTTTGTACAGCCTAGAGAAGAGAAGGCCTGGGCAGGTGGTGCCTACTCACGGTTTTCCAATGTCTAATAGGCAGTTACAGAGAGGAGGGAGGTGCTCTTCATGAGGGTACATGGTGACAGGACAAGAGGCAATAGGGAAGAGGGTAAGTGCCTCTGGATATAAGAAAAAAAGTCATCAGTGTGAAAACAGCAAAATGTTGCAATTAGTTGCCCAGAGAAGTGGAGGAATCATCTTGGCTAGAGATATTCAAGACGCAGCTGAGTCTAAGGCTCTGCTTTCAGTAGGAGGTTGGACCAGATGATCTCCCCTTCCTGCGTAGTCTTGTCAATGTTTCTATGCTTCAAGTATTTTTCCCATATAATTGCCTTTTTGGCTGTTGATGGATAAAGGACCTTTAGCTCTGATTGTTATCCATTCTTGGCTTTCAAGAGAATTCCTTTGAAGATGGCAGACTTAACATCCATGTAAAGGGCAGGAAGTCAGGTGTGTAGCATGTCATTTTGCAAGACTATCATTAAATGGGAAAACTGATTTGTTTCTTACTTCTCTTTCCATTTGGGGGTTGCCTAGTGTTAAGAACACCTTAACTGCTAAGAAAGATTTGAAAAAACTGTTTTCACAGCCTCTCTGCACAGAGGGCATCACTGACTTATGGTGGAATCTGGATGCTTTGGTACTAACAGCAACTTCCTTCTAACCAGTGTAGCTGGTGGTTGTTAGAATTGTTCCTTGGAGATAAAAGATTTATATCCTACTGAGTTGAGGAGGAAATTAAAATACACTACAGACCGTGGCTAAGTGTTCTCTTTACTGAGCTTTTGTAATAAAAGAGCATCACTACTATAAGAATTACAGCAGTGAATTTTCAAAGAAAAGGGTTCTACTTTTTGAAGTAGTGAGTGAAAAGTGTGATTTGACAAGGCAGCTGGACAAACCTAATAGAGAATTGCTGCGGCATATGTAGGTCGTTTCTCTTTACTGCCTCCTCCATCTCTCCCTGTCCTCCTCGCAGTGATTCTAGTACTTGGCTCAGCTGTCTCAGCTAGTGTATTTAAATTTTTCCAGAGTGAATTTAGTGGGCTGAATCTGGTCACCAAAGTATTTTCCCACCACTAGATCCTCACTCAAGTGAAGCAATGGGAATTCATAGATAGAGAGTTGGGGAGGAGGGACGGGAGAGTGAGAATAACTTCAAGGGCTGCTGTGGGTGCCAATTGATCAACAGTCCAAACCATTGGAGCAGAAGGAAGTTCTTCCTTCTTCGACTGAGCAAGCCCTGCAGAAAGGTGTAGAATATAAGACCCATCATGTCCTCAGCAAATCCTATTAGTTATATTGGGGATTTCTAGCTCAGCCTGATGACTTGAGGCAACTCCCAGCGCTGGTACATACACTGAGTATTGTCAAATCCCGCAAACAATCTGACTATTGTTGAATCCCCTTTGCAAGCACCCATAGAAGATACTTATCCTTCTCTGAGCTATGTAGAGGGAGCTGAGGCACTTCACTTGTCTGCACATTCTCCTGTGGGAAGTAGGCTCATAAAAACTGCTTTGGGGCTAGACCTTTTTGCTAAGTTAGGAGAATGTCAGAAAGGTGAAAAAAAGTCTTCATTATTTGATGGAAAACTACCTCTGTGATTGGAAAGACTGTATTTGATTTGTGGATAGATAGAAAGGTTTTGTTGAAAATTTGTATAGTACTTTTGATTGGTCAACTGTTTTTAAAAATATTTATAGACATAGGAAATATCAGGATGAAAAAGGCTAAAAATGGCAGATATATCTGCTGCATTAGTTGTTGCTTGTATTACTTCAGTTTATTTCAGTTGAAGTTCAGAGTTCAGTAACTCCTGTATATTTTGCCCATGGAGTTGAGGGCTGAATCTTTAGGAATGATCTTTATGCATTTACAAGAATGATACTTTGCCATACGGCTGTGAATGCATTAGTTCAACGTGTTTATGAATGTGATACTGCCTGCTTTGTGGATCTAAGGATACAAAGTAGGATGAACCTCTGTGAACTAACCTTTGCAATATGATTTCTAGCAACACAGTACTTCTCCGTGAGACCTTTTGGCATTTCTGAAGGACTTCTGAAATTTTTGTCAGTCTGCCATTTTGATTCTCTCCATAGTCTGGTTCAGACTGTTATTGGTTACAGTGTGTGTGGGTCCGTAACAAAATTGATCCTGTAGCTGCATCAGGAAGTTTTTGGTGATGACAAGGTTCAGAAAAGGCAGAGGGGCTTGGGAAAGGCCTGAGAGGTATCACTGTGCAGTGTTTGTGAAACAAGGGGTAGAAGTCAGGGAGAGTAAACAAGGACATTTATACTGCCGTCCTAAACTGTCTCCCTTCCATGTGCAGTAGAGATGTTTTTTACGAAAAGCCTTCTGTTCTCTGTTGTTCAGTCATGCTGTGGGGACCAGACTTCATTGAACAGGAGATTTCTTTAGTTAAGATCTCAGATTTCCTTTTTGGTTCTTTCTGTCTTCTAGTATCTCATTGTTGATCTTCATTCTTCATTCAGTCTCTAGGAAGCATTTCACCTTTCCCCTGTTTCATCTCACTATCTACTCTACCTCCTACCCAGACTGCTACTAATTAACTTAGTACCTACAGTAAGCTCGCTTATCAGCTCGGTATGCAGAGGAGCTTGCTTTATTCCCAAGGGCTTGTGACGTACATACCATGGCACCATTAATCTCTCTGTAATCACTAAGTCTATTCTACCCTATAACCTTGTCCTGAAGCAATTTCTGAGAGCCTGAGCAAGTACTGGGGACAAAGTGCTACTGAATCACCTTTTCCTGTCTTGTCTGCCTCTCCTTTTGTCTCTCCAGGTTCTGCTTAGTCACTTTTGTGAAGTATAACTTTGATTTTTCTGTTCAGAAGCATGATTACAAATGTCATGGGGCAGCCCTGACCTATGGTTGATGTGTTTCTGGTCAGTATAATGTCTTGAGCAGGAGAAAGCAAAACCCCAAGGAAGTTATGCCTATGGAACTGGCAATCTCCTTTTGTCTTCCAGCTTATTCCAGTTCTTACAGGACAATGGTTGAAAGTTATCGTGTGTGTTGTCACTGTATGGTGGGGGTTTTTTTTGCATGGCTCTCTTCTACCTGCAGTGGCTTTTCTCTGTAGATCAGGGTTGAGATGTGGTCACAAAAGGACTGATATTGCAAGGAGAGCTTCTACTGCTGCTACTGGTTCCTCAACTGTCTTGGGGATACCTGAAAAGCATAAATCTATAGAAATTGAGTCAGAGACACTTGTTATCTTGTGCAAAACTAATGGAGATCTCATTTCTGAAAGTGGGGAGTCACATTTAATTAAGAAGTGTTTCCAGGGCTGCGTGCACACCTAAAGTTCCTAAATATTTACAGTTAGCAAAGCAACACCTCCTTTTCTGCCATGAGAAGGATAGAAAAGTAATAAGCATTTACCAAGACTGTGAAATATGAGGTTTTTTATCTCCTCTTACAGCCTTTTAAATTCACTTACATCACGTTTAGCGTTTTCTTGCAAAAAAAAAAAAAAAAAGAAAGCGAAGGCTAGAAACTTACTCAGCTTTTTATTCTCAGTTCTCCTCAGGGCAGGGGCTTTAAAACTGTAAGGCTTCATTAGCATTGGTAAAACTTTCTGCAGCTGGTTTAGTTTAATGACAGAGCCTGATCTCGTCTATATTATCTACTTTTTATTGGAGGACTTTCTCTACTTGTGTAGAGTCTCTGCACAATGCAGTACTTCTACTGATGAAAAATCAGACATTACTGTATATAGGATGTAAATTGGTAGTATGTACTCTTTTGAAGGAATTCACCCTCATGATTGCAATGCTACTAAGTGGAATACTACAGTGACTTCTCCTTTTGTGCTAATTTAGAACTCCTAACGTGGATCAGACAGAGGATGAGAGGACTTGACTGTGACTAAAAGTGAAGAAGAAGAAGGGCAGTTAAGATCCTACTGCTAGAATATGGTGAAAGAATCAAGTGGAATACTTAGCATGGAAAGAGCAAGTGAGCAGAAAGAAATAGGTTCAAGATGAAATTAAGAATCAATTGAGAATAGTTAAAAGAACACAGGAAGATCATTTGCTGTCATTCTAGACTATACGAGGTATCTGGAAATAAGAGAAAATAAGACCTATATATGCTGAGCTGCTTTACTTTACATTCCTTTTTTCCAGACGTAATGTTACCATTTGAAAACAGGAGAGTTTTCAGCCAAAGGACGTGAAACGCAGTGAGAAAAGTTAACGTGTAATTGCTGCAGAGTTCCTGTTCCCTATCTTCCTCCCTGGTCCTAGTCACATATTCTTGCTGCATATGTTGTCAAACCTGTTATGCACTGGAACCTTCCCTGACATGTTCTGAATTGCTAACAAGGCATAAAACTAACCAAGTAAACAGGAAAAAAAAAAAAAAGTGCTATTTTCTGTTGGGTTAGTAAACTAACAGTCACAAAAACATGCAGGAAGCTCTAGTATGGCCACAGGAGGTAAGTAAGGACCTCATGGCCTATTTCTGTGTTGAAGAATAGGGGATACCCTTTTCCTTTCAACAGAATTAGATGATGCTGCTAGGAAACCACACCTGAAATATTTGGGAATTACCACCCAACATTAAAATAAAACCTCCCTGGGTTGGAATTCAGTGACTGTGCAACTCACTGTGATACTAAGTAACTGTGGACTGAGGAGTAATAGACATGAGAGGAGGAGAAAGAAGTTGAAATTACTGTTGCAGAATGTAGCTTCCTGAACAGGAATTTGGCATTAATGGCTAGAGAGCAGCCCTGAGGAGAAGGACTTGGGGATGTTGGTGGATGAGAAGCTCAACATGAGCCGGCAATGTGCACTGGCAGCCCAGAAAGCCAACCACATCCTGGGCTGCATCAAGAGAAGTGTGGCCAGCAGGTCATGGGAGGTGATTCTGCCCCTCTACTCTGCGCTCGTGAAACCCCACCTGGAATACTGTGTCCAGCTTTGGAGTCCTCAACACAGGAAGGACATGGACCTGTTGGAACAGGTCCAGCAGAGGGCCACGAAGATGATCAGAGGGATGGAGCACCTCCTCTATGAAGACAGGCTGAGAGAGGTGGGGTTCAGCCTGGAGAAGAGAAGGCTCCGGGGAGACCTTATAGCAGCCTTCCAATACCTGAAGGGAGCCTACAGGCGAGCTGGAGAGGGACTCTTTGTCAGGAGATGTAGTGACAGGACAAGAGGTAATGGTTTTAAATTGGAAGAGGGTAGATTTAGATTAGATATTAGGAAGAAATTCTTTACTGTGAGGGTGGTGAAGCAGTGGAACAGGTTGCCCAGGGAAGTTGTGGATGCCCCATCCCTGGAAGTGTTTAAGGCCAGGCTGGATGGGGCTTTGAGCAGCCTGGTCTAGTGGGAGGTGTCCGTGCCCATGGCAGGGGGGTTGGAACTCGATGATCTTTAAGGTCCCTTCCAACTCTAACCATTCTATGATTCTATGATTCTATTCGATGATTGTTCGCTGTTGCTGGCGGGACCCACAGTGTCTCTCCTTGAGGTGTTCTTATGTTCCTATTGTACAATGTTGCCCTTTCTTCAAATTATTTGAGTAACTGGTAGGATAGGAGAACGGGGGAGGTGTTGCCAGACAAAGAGCTCACTTCACTATTTTTTTTTTTTGTTGTTGTTGAGCTGTGCTTTGGAGAAAAAGAGTGCACTGCTGTTATTGGTACTGGTCACTCTCTGAGTGTTGTGCTTTATAGTGAACGCAGCACAGAATCCTGTGTGCTCCTTGATGCCTGTTTCCAGCCTAAGGTGCTCATAGCCTAAAGCAAGTGTGACAAAGCCACAGAACAACAATCCAAGTACATAAGGCCAGAGAGAGATAACTCGGTAAGAAAAGAAATAAGAAAGAAAAAAAAAATATCAGTAAAATCTATTTTAATAAAGGCAGGTTTTGCTTGAAAACAAGATCCGTAACAGTGATCCTTTCTTTGCTTCATTAGATATTCTCCATTCAAAGGCAACACTGTTTGTAACAGCACTAGTTTTACCACTCGTTTTCACTGCATTTTGCTCCAGCCATGTGCCATAAAGGCGGCACAACCTCAGGGAGAGGAAGCTCGGTGTGGTTCCTTTTTCTGCCTTGGGAAAAATGGGTGTTACATTTCAGTTACATCTGTACAAAAAGGCGTTTACAGGGGTCAGTGAAAGAGCATTTTCTTTGTTTTCTTTATGAAAGCAAATAGACACATGAGCTGACATCATGACTACAAGAATGTAGCTTTTACCTTGGCATGGTTCCTCAATGTGCGAGCCAGCAGTTTGATACCTATGGGTTTTATCCACTTCTGGCATGGATTTACATTTCCAATGGACACTGCCAAATTAGCAAGAGCGCATCAAAATGCGTTTCTGATATGTGCCGTGATCATGCCTTGTAGTATTGCAGTTTGTATGGCATCTGAATTGTTATCCTGGTACATTCTATCATGGCATTGTGAAGATGTTTTGGATGTTTTTTCCTGTGGGGTGAACTGCTGTTTCCGAGGTCAGCCACCGGAAAGCTGCAGGGACAGCCTTATAAAGAGCACGGTGCCACATCACTGCCAGACCACACTGCTATTTGTCAGTCAACGCTGTGAAAGCAATACACTGCTTTTGCTTTCTCCTGAGGCAGCAGCGGTAGTGATACTGCAACTCCTATTGTTTGTAAAGGTGAGCTCTCTTTTATCAAGCCTTCTGTTGCTGAGAGATAGCTTTCTTGTTCACTGTAGGCAACAAAAACCAAGGGCACTCAGCACATGGAATTAAGTGTGTATCTGGTTGAACTGACAGCTTTGACAGAATTTATTAATGGTGGTGTGGGCAAGTCTGCTTGTTCCACATTGTGTTTGTATTCATGAAAAAAGTGATGACTGGTTGCAAAGGGTCTTTCTGTGAACATGAGAAGGTTGCCCATGAAGGGAGAATGTCAGGAAAAAGCGGTCATAGTTCATGGACGTCTGTGTTGGACTGAAGTCATATTTGATGCCAAAGATGTGATGGTGCCTCTGTTTCTTGAGAAGAGTTGTCAAATTTGCTGGCTACTGGCATCCTCTGATTCATAAGACTGTTCTGTGAAATCCCTTGCAGATGAAAGATGCCAGAGTGATTCAGGAGACAGTGTGAAAAGGTCTCACTGATGCTTGGTGCATGGGAGATTTTAGTTTGGCTGAAGAGACTTCTCTGAATATGTTGGAACTACTGATGAGGTATATATTCTTGTCTACTGCTTCCTCGGTTCCTCCCTGCTTCCTCCAAATTCTGTCTCGATTAAAAAAAGGAATTATAGTATGTTGTCAGAATAACCATTATATGACCCTTTACACTGCGAACTGGGTCAGTGTCTGACACCCGGATCTCTCACAAATTTCCAGTCTACACCTGGTTGTAGATCCGTTGATGCCGACAAAATCTCAAAGTCTCCATTGATATTGATTAAGTTTCCAAGTCTTTGATATATGGTGGTTCTACTTTTACCCTGATTCTCCTGCTCAGCTACTCAGCAACAACTTTGACTATCATCAAGACTTCCTAAATTTCTACTTCAGCCACTGCTATGGGATGTACATTTGGCCACCTGAAGAGAAAATAAAGGGCCTCCATGATGAGAGCTGACTCCACTGCTTTCTTGGCAATATCATCTTCACCTGCTACTCTTGAAATTATATTTGCAAAGTAGGGGTTAGGACAGAATGAGGAATGTGTGGAGGTGAAGAATTGCAGCCTTTAGGTGATTTGTTCAATTTCCCGTGAGCACTGTGAAGGCCAAATGATGCACTGATCTTTTTTTATGCAAAATCAATATAAGTGTTTGCTTATATTGAGTACTACAGCTTTCTGCGTCTCTTGTTTCTGCTTGCTGCTTTCCCCTTGCAACCCTACCATGAAGTGTCCTTGCATGGCAGCCCAGCTACGGTGAACTTCGTTAAGCCTGTCTCACAGTTTCTAAAAATCCAAACCTCAAGTACATGAAACTGGCAACATGAGTTTCTACCAGATCAACGCAATTCACCATGGGGCTGGAGAAGGCAGAAATTTGCATGCTAATTTTCATGCACACTATGTATGGCTTATTTAATGTAATTAAGACCAAAATACAAGTCATTAAAACACTTCTAGAGGTCTTTTCAGAGCTGATTTTTTTATGCTATTTTATATTTTGTTAATTTGCAGGCTGAATGTTTTTCTTACAGGTTGTGTTGAAACTGGTAGGTCAAACAAGAATTCTAGAGTCTGACTGTAAACATATTTCCAAACAAGAGCAAGGCTTCTTGTGAATTGTGGCTCTCTAAATGGAGAAGTTTTGGCTAGAAATTACCATAGTAAGAGGGTTTTGTGGTAGGTCAATAAGAGACAACTGAAGTGGAACAGCTTGAAGAACATGCAGAAAAAGGTGAAAAATAAAACCTGATATTCTCCAAATCAACACTGGATGTATGCCTTTGGATGAGTCAAGGGGAAAAAAAAAAAAGTACTGTTTTGCAGTGATAGATGAAATACTGGTATTATAAACAAAGAGGCTGGGGTTAGCTGATTCCCCATGTTTTGACATGACTATACAAAACTCTTTAGGATGAGAGAGTAATTTGTTGTTGCTGCTGTTCCTAAAGTCTCTGGTTGGGCTGTTGACCCTTCTGAATTCTCTTGGTAGCATTCACACCAAGACAGCTGGGCTTTGAGCACTAACAGTATAAATATTTACTGACTAACAAGTCTGACTTTCCTCATTTTGGTAGAGTCCCGCTATAGATTGGAGTTCTGCCTTTCATTCCACAAATATATTTACATCAGTTATATCAGTATATTTATCAATTCCTAATATTCTTTGAGCAGTAAGTAAACATCTTGCCCTCCTTTCATTATGTTTCAGATTGTGTAACTCTACTTGCTGTTAGAAGATTGCTGGATTTTCCCTGTTTTCAGTTTTATGTGTCACCGAAGCATTGCTGGCATTCTTTACCTCAGGTTCTACAATTTATAGTTTAGAAATTGCTGGATGTGTCCTATTCCAGCCAAGTGCTCCCTTGCTCTCTAAGAATGGCTAGATGCTTCTTATCCCATGCCAGTTTCACTGCAATTTACTAGGATTTTTTTTTTGTTGTAGCGGTTCAGTTCCCTGCAGTCTAGGAATTCCACTTGATTCCTACTATCTTTTATATAGATATATCCTATATCTTTTATGTAAGCTGATTTTCCAGTACTGCTCAGTTTTTTTGTCCTCTCAGTACTATCCAGGCCAGTGAGGTGCTTAATAAACTGGTACTTAAAAATGATGGCCTTAAGCATCATTTTTCCTTAGTTGTTCTGTCATTTAAGTTTGATACGGAAACAGTATTTTGTGAGACGTTGTCTGACAGTACTCCAAGAAGTTTAGGGACCATTTCTCTGTAACGAGTAAACTTGAAGCCATAGATTCAGATTTCACTGCAGGGCTGATAGACAGAATATATTAGGTATTTTATAAATATATGTGCACATAATACTGTACAGCCAATACATGCCAATCATGTCCTATTGTGATATGTTCTGTACGAACACAGTAGGATATTTTTTTAGCCATTCACACAAGCAAATGCCCCCCCCCCCCCCCCCCTTTTTCATTAATAGATTTTCTGGGTATTTAGAATTAGTGTATGGTACCTAAGTGCTAGATATTTTCTTACTGAAGATCATTAAGTGATTCTTTTTAAGAAATTGTATATGCTAAGTAGTTGTCAAATGAAGTATCAGCTGTTGTCTGCTGTCATATATGCTTACACTACTAGACCCTCCTTATTCTTTATGTGTCCTAACTGGTTAAATGATCCATTATTTTTTTCTCCTAATGCTCTACATAAACCATCTTTACCACTTTCCTGGTGGCCTAACATTGTGGAATAATTGGTAGGTTCCTTTTGATCCAATTCTCCTGAGGCAGTAATGGTAAACAGTCTGCATATTATTTGTTTATTGTCCTGATTCAAGTAAGTAACAATGTCCTCCCCTTCCCATAATTAAAGGTAGACACTGTATTTCATGCTTTTCATTTATTGAGGAGTAATAGCGAGGAAAGGGGAAGCAAAAAGAATGTTCTTGTAATTGAGGAACTAAACTCTGATTCAGGTAATCTCAGTTAAATTTCCAGTTGCTACAAACCTTTCGGCTGTGACTTTAAGCAAATCCCTTGGCTCATCACTGGTCTCTTGGAGAACGAATTTTTTTAGAATGGGGACTGATTCTTATTTTGTGCTTTGCAAAAAGGGCCGAGATCTTGCTGAGCGCTATCTTGCAGCCTCTCCTTCGATGGAAAAAAAAAAAAAAAAAGGTATAGGAAATTAGCAGTAAGAACTCCCCCATGTAAGTGAACTTTCGGACCTCGGGGTACAAGTCCCATTTGGTTCCCCTGACATTTTGAGGGCACGGTGGTTTGCGGATGCTGGATGCTCCCCGCCCGCGCCGCAGTGGATCGTGCCGTCCACACTAATAAGCGGCTGCTCCCGCTCTTAAAGGCATCTTTCCCATTTCCCGAGAAGTCGCCAAAAGGAGGGGGGGGACTACTCCTGCCAGAGGAGGGGGCTCTGGGATGATGGTGTCCTGCCGCCAGGGATTGCCCGGTTTGAGGTAGCCTGGCAGGGGCCGCTCCCTGCCACCCCTTTTACTGCAGGTTTCTTTAACCCCTTCTGCTCCCTCCAGAGTTTCAGGCCGACAGGAGAGGTTTGTGAGGAGTAATCCCAGCTGGTTCAGAGAATTTGAGAGCAGCTTTATCCCTAATTCTGCAACAGAAACTTACTTGTCCGATTGCCTTTCCATGCAGGCATTCCCCTGTTGTCCTCACCCACATTGCATCCCTCCAGGTCTGGCCTCCCTTCCTCCCCACCCCGTGTATCTTTCTAGCAGTCCCAGTGCCAGTTTGGAAACCTGTGGGTACATGCATAGCACTACAACTTTGCATATGCACCCTGTCCTTATGTTTAGGGGTTTAGGGTTAGTCTGCTGTTATTCCCCTTGTTTGAATACCATTTCATTTCCACAAATTGTTAAACTTGTTGACCCAACCCAGGCAAGGCCCATGTCTTCACCTGTGCTCTTCAGCCTTTCCTTACTCTAATGACTTGCCTCTCTGCTGTCAAAAAAGTCCGTCCATCCATCTTTTTCAACATGACCCTGGATATCCTTTCACTTCTCTGCCATGATTTCACATGTAATTCATGGACTTGAACTGTATATCCATACACTACTTCTTTTGAGGGAGTGGTCTGACTGAAGGTATAAAGAAGGTTTTTCCTTGTTAAAATTATTATTTAAAGCTAATTATGAAGTTAATTGTGCAGTAAAGCCTAAGTCCTTTCTCTTAGGCATGATTATTATATAGATAATGCACTATCATTTGCAAAATATGGATTTATTAGAGTGCCTTCCTCTATTAGCGCTCTCCTCGCATCTCAGGATTTCCATCTGCCTGAGTTATTCTCTTGTTGAGCACCTGCGATATACTTCCAGGGCAAGACTTGCTGGATGCTACAAACTCTTTCTGATTTTCAGAGTGCTGTCACATATGCCAAGAAAATTTTTACCTGCTGAATGATTAGAAAACTTGGTGGCATCTGGGTGGAAAACCAGTGGTGAAGAATTTCAACTTGGTTATGATCTGATACACTACAGAACTTGAAGCTCTTATATTTTGTACTGAAACAATGAACTCTGAGCTTTTGAACATTTCATGCCACAGGTGTTCTGACATGCAGTGAGTAAAATCATAGGATAAATTAGGATGGAAAGGTCTCATTTAGGTCAACTTCCCTGCACGAAATGGACAACTTCAAAGCTAGAATAGGTTGTTAAGGGCCTTGTCCATATATCTTCTGAAGATCTCCAAGAATGGAGATTACTTAGCCTCTCTTGGCAGTTCTTCCCATTACTGAATCATCCTTATAGAAGGAACCAAATTTTCCTTACATATAGGTGAAATTTTCCTTGGTGCAACCTGAATGTTACCTCTTGTCCTTCTGCTGTGCACATATGCGAGAACCTAGAAGTCACTTCTGTGGAGGAGCTGCTTCCTCTTTTCTGAATTGTGGCTGTTTCAGTCATCTCTGAAATTAGCAAGTAATTCCTTGACTTCCATCCATATGAATTTTCCCTGTTGACAAATATCCAGAGGATACTGCCAAAATCTTCCTTGATTCATACAGTACTGACATTCAGATAAATTAATAAATATTTCTTATATCATTAAGTTCTACTAACAGGCAACTTTGCTCAAAGCTTGAAAATAAATGGAGTTGTTATCTAGGGGCTCTGCCAGGAGATTGATGGGCTGATTTCATGGGCCAGTTTAAAATACTGTTGCTTGCAAAAAAAGGGAATCCTGCCATATTGCATTTCCATCCCTGGCCACTTATTCCAGCACTAGCATTCAGGATGTCACCTGGATCAGCTGTCTGATCCAAGTGGGACTGTCCTGGTGTCAGTGTGGTACGCAGGCATCTCAAGCTGTTTCTGCAACTGTACCGATGGACTTGGAGCTCTGTTTGCTTTTCCTAGCTCTGGGTGACAGTGAGGGTGAGTCTCTCTGTGCCATTTCATCCATATGTGGAATAGTGGTAATAATGGGAACCGATATCAATAACGTATTGTGAGATATTCAGGTACTGGTGGCAAGGAAATGTAAAGTGTTAGTACTTATATGAAAGCAATTTCTTCTAGATTCTTTATAGATAAATGTGAAGACCCAGTCAGTTTATAATCTAACGGTGATTCAAAGGCTTGTAGAAATGGCAGGATGTTATAATTTTATTAATCAGGTTGTGAATAGTACTCATTTGAAATTGTAAGGTACCAGAATAGTCGCACTATAAGTCCTGTGTAAGTCTAATATTCAGAATAAAATGCATAAATTTATGCTCCTATATCTGTAGGTAGATAGACAGCTATTGCTATCTGCTGCTTACTGGCTTCTTTTCTAGTGTTTACAATGCCAGTTTTCTTACTTTTATTGAATTTTACCATACTTTATTCTTGGCCTTTTCTGTAAAAACCCCATATTTTAAACAGTGTGGGTGTGTCTGTACACCATTATCCCTTAGTAACCTTTGGAATAGTTATCTTCTACTAAAATTAGGGGATCAAGGTCTCAAAGACAATTTGTTCATTTGATAATTTTCTCAAAATTATATTTTGATAATTATATCTTTGATAATTATCACAAAGATAATTTGTTCTCTTATCTCAGAGAAAAAGATTCCTATAAACTTAATTAAAATGGTCAACCAGGGAAAAAAATTTCCTGTAAATGTCCCAAACGAAGAAATGGTCTCAAAGTAGACCTCATCAAGTATTCAGCACATGAGGAAGGTCTTGTAAGTGCTCCAGCAGATTTAGTCCGAGTTCTTAGACCTGGAAGAACTACACAAAACAAGTTCATGGGAAATTCTTTATTGTTCCATCTATAGAACTTTTTGGTTCCCGTGCTCATGTGAAAACAAAAAGGTGCTAACTTCCTCTTTATTTAAAATAAAGCATTTCCAGCCTGCATAAGCGTAGAGAAAAGCTTGACGTGAAGTTTTGAAAACAATAACATAATTAAAAACAATTGTGGATACAAACATTCACAGTGCCCTCTTAAAATGAGTTGCCAGTTTTCAGTCATCTTACTCACAATTGAGGTTGCAATACCAACAATTTTTAGTAGGCACTTCATTTTTAATGTAATTTCAGGAAACTTGTTATTACTTCTGGTAAAATTCCTGCAGATATTTTTTCAAAATATGGGAAAAGTTACATAGGGCAGAAAAGCCAATGATGACCTATTCTTTGAGCACCCTAGTATACTTTTTCTTTGTGTGTGTCTCTCTGTGGTGCCTCTGCCATGGATATGGTCACGGGAAGAATTAGCAGAAGAAATTACTGTGATGTTTGAGATGACCTAGTAGGTCTCCCCATCAGATTGACGGGACCAGTAGGAGACAGGCTGAGTTACTCCAGTGCAAAATGGAGCTGTTAATTTGGCCTGGGAGTTAAACCAAATTTTGCTCTGAGATGGATCTAAAGCACTCTCCCAGTCATAGGTAGTAGTCCTCTACAAAGGCAAAATGCTTTAAATGCTTTCACCTAGGTCTGCCGGAACTCATTTTACTATTGCCTAGACTTGTACCACGTAGTAAATTCTTTAATTATCTACAGAAATTGCGTCTGAACAGTCATTCCAATCCACAGGTCAGTCTCATGACTCATGGTTACCAAAAGCATTTGCAGGAAGTACCATGTCATCCTGTCCCCTCAGATTATCCTATTTCACTGCCTTTGCTATGGGACTAAGTCAGTACTAAGTAAGCAGTTTTCAGATTTTCCCAGTCTGCTACTTTCCCTTCCTACTCTGATCTATACACACGAATCCGCATGATTCAGTGCGCTGTCACCAAATAACTGTCATTATACTTGAGACAACTAAAGGAAGGTGTTTTGCTGTGGGTGAAAAAAAAAAATCCAAACAAGAACAACAACAACAAAAAACCACAACAAAAAAACACCTCTTATTTTTAAAGGTCATCCCTGCAGGTCTGGGATTAGAAATGCAGGGAGCAGGATGTGGGTGTACAGAGCTGCCCATGCTCCACCTATGGAGCTGCGGGTCTGGCCCCTTCCCCTAGGACCAAGCTTCTCTGCTTTAAGAGCCCAGCTGCTCCACAGGCTGGCTGTTCAATCGACAATGATCTCTTGTTTCAAGTATGACAGCACTGACCTGCTCGCTCTCCATTCATCCGCAGGTGGGGGCAGCGGAAGAGAAAGGGAGGGAGGCAGAGGGAGGACACCGCAACCTCCGTGAATAATTGATAGTGCAAGGAACGGAGAGCAGCTGGGTTCCCTGTCTCCATCCGCTCACCAGCTGGGAATGAGAGATCCTTGCTCAGGTAGGGGATGAGCAGCTTAGCTGCTTTTATTCTCATCTTGCCTGCAATGCCAATTAAATATATTTTGCATCTAGAAGGAATCAGAGCAAAGGCAGCCGGGGGAGGGTTGATCCAGATCTTCTCTGCCGCTTGCGTGGTGTTGTGTAATGGATGGACCTTGGGGCAGTTTCAGCCTCAGCAGGGAAAGTGGCTGTGTGCTTTTTAAAAGACATTGTGCTATACTGCATTGTGTAGAGAAGCAATTAGAGAAAGAGAGCGAGAGACAGTGGAGGTGAGGAGAGCAGATGTCTGTGTAGGAAATGAGACAAACTGAAGAGACGGAGGGGCGTGAAAGAGGGTCTGTCCAGACTCAAAGGAATCCCACCCTGATTCTGTTAACCTTTGGCATAACATGATGAGTCCGACTGGGCAGTGGGAGGTGCTGTCTGTGCACACTAAGTACTATTTTTAGAAGCCGTGTGCATAGATCTGTGGAAACAGCTGATGTGAAAACATGTATGTTTCTATCTATGGGTGCATCTATGAGTTTGTGAGGACCAAACATACTATTGTAGCAATACATTAAAAAAAACAGTTTCTGCCCTGAAGAGTTTACCATTGATGGATATGCTCCTACGTTTACTGCGCAGCTTCTGATGTTCTTACAATGACTCAAATAATTAATAAAACTGCAGACATCAATTTCTGTCTTACAGCTAATACAGATTTTGCCTATGTGAGCAAGATAAAATGCTAAGGCAGTTATAAGAATGAAAAAATTATGTTAACAAAACCTGGAAGAATACATAGCAAAAGGGATAGACACCAATTACTATAATACATATATTAATATACCTATAATGATACCTGAAAGCACAGAAACTTGTGTGTCAGTCCCTAAAACACACCATAACTGTAAAATGCATTATGATCTATGCAAATACAGACAAATATATGGATTACAGTGTAAGACTATAAGTACACAGAATTAGTCATATAAGAATGCAAATATCAATAGGAACTGTATCTATTTAGTACAACTAAAGGCTTATTATTAGGTGATATCATTGCATCAGCTGTGTAAATAGTAACACTTGTTAGCTTGATTGTAAATTGAGGAACAGTAAGGGGAAAGGGGACCTGTGATTTGCTTGTGGAATGTGGAAGTGATTTACTTGTATGATTATTGCTAAAGGAGGCTAATTAGAACAGTAATTAGGCTATTTAATAATTGTTTACTGGTTGGTCTTGAGGGCTTTGTACACAACTGGAGTTACACAGGAAGATAGGTAAAGCTGTGAGGCAGTTAAATGAAAGCTGAGCCCAGTGTGGTTTTGTACGTGAACAAAGTTGGCTCTTGTCTGTAGTGGCAAGCTGCTGAAGACCAGCAAAAAGACCTGGGCGCCTCTGTATATTTTGCTTTCCCCATGGCCAGGCTTGCTATTGCTGCTGATACTCCCCTTCTCCCTGGGATGGGGGAGGGCAGTAGTTACTGCTGGCAGCACCCTCTAGCAGCAGAAAATAATGTCTCTTCCTCCTTCCTGGAGGCAGCAGCGGCAAGCTTGGCTCTTTGCCTTGGCCCAGTCACATCTCTGCTCAGAGATTCAGGTGAATGAATAAGAACTGCTTGTGCAGAGAGCAGCTGTTGTATTCAGTGCCCTGGACCCGTCTGGGAAGCATTTGTGTTGAAGCAAGGAGGTGGGCTGTATGAGTTAGCCCATACTCCAGTATCAGATCTGCTGGGGGGAGGAAAAAAAAGAGGTAGATGAGGAAATGGAAACACCTGCCCTCCATGCAAGTTCCTAAACACAGCATGTGGATCCTTTCTTTGTCCATTCAAAGTTGTCACCTACCTTGATTGATTGATTCCTTACAGTCTCTTTTCATACCCACAGACCCTTGGAGCCCCCATAATCATTTCTATCCAGGTCTTTCATGAGTAGAATTTATAGGAAGCATTCGGATGAAATTGCTGCACTCATCCCTAAAACTTTGATGTAGCTGCTTCCTTGCTTTATTTTTCTTTTTGCCCATCTATATCAGCTATCTCATATTTTCTGTCTGGTCTCTCTGCATTCTGCTTTCATTCTTCCTTTGTGTCTTTCCCTAGGTCTCTGGCTCTTCTGTCAAATTCTGTCTCTTCTGTGTTTCCTACTGTCCCCTTCATGAGTACAAACCAACCCAGCGTAAGGCTGACACTTGGCATAAGCTTGTAGCTGTTGCCTTTATGTAAAGGAAAATGTAATAGCTCTTGATGTAAAAAGGAAACATTACATCACCCTGTGGAATGAAATTGGGAATCACAGGAAAAAAATGTGTCCAGAAGAGGTTTGTGTTCTTATTTAAACACAAGTATATGCATACTCTTGCAATAGAAGATTGTGTTCTCATCCTCCTTTTTGATCAGGAATGATGATCCATTGATGAGTGAATGCAAATACATGTGGGTTAAGGGGTATCCAACCCCTCAAAATTTGAGCTTCCCTAGGGAATAGCTTACACGTTAGGTCAGTGAGTATTTCATAAGGGGGATGTAGAGCCAAATCTTTATAGTAATCGATGTAAATCAGCTCCAAAGGCTAAGTGGGTTTGGTATTTTAGCCTTCCCTTCGAGGGAATAGGGAGTTGTGGAGGATTGCCTTGATGCTTACTTTTCCCCCTGGATACTGAGAGTTTGAGGAGAGATCTTACTCCGCAGCAGAGTTGAGTAAGGGACCCCTCTGCTGTCCTTGTCCAATACTGCTTGTCCTACCATCACTGACAACCTGGAGTACAGCTTCCTCAGCTCGGCTGTTGCAGACTCTACACCATCCATGGATTCCCCAGAAAGGGGAAATCTAGGGGGAACTGATCTTCCACAGCGGAGGAGGGGCAGAACTCATCGTCCCATCCTCCGTTGTCTCATCTTCCTCCATGTCTCCTCCTCCTCTCTGTCTTTCCCTGTGCCGGGGCCCGGTCCCAGCTGTGAGGTGCCCTTTGCCGTCTCTCCTTTGAAGCCCGGCTCGGGAGAAGGAGGAGGGGTGAGGGCGGGAGCCGGGGCTTTGCAGGGAGCCCGGGGCGGGGGGAGCCTGTGCCCTTCTCCATGGCCAGGCAGGAGGAGAGGAGGCTCCCAAGGAGGGAAGCCGGGAGCTGACTCAGCGGAGCACTCCAGCATGTTTTCCCGGGAGCACGCCTTCCCTGCCGGAGCCTGCGGAGGGTATGTACTGGTACCGGTGCTGGTACTGGGCGGCCCGGCCTTTCCCCCCGGCAGCCCGGGGACGGGGCAGGGGTCCGGCTGGAGGCGCTTGGGGCGAAGCGCTGGAGCGGGTCCCGCCCCCGGCGGCGGCTGTGTTATGGGGGAGCAGGAGGAAGAGCCCCCACGGGTTGTCTGAAAGAGCGGGGAGCCGAGGAGGGGGAAGGCGATGGCCGTGCCCCAGCCCGGCAGGTCCGGCTCCGGCTTCGGGGCCGGTCCCCGCTGCCAGCGGAGCGGTCCCGGTCCCTCCCTCTCCGGGCCCCGCTCTGGTCGGGAGGAGGTGGGCGAGTGAGGCTGGCTGGGGGCTCCTCTCGCTGAAGGGAAAGAGAAGGAGTGAGGGAGGCTCGCTTGCTTTTCTCCTGCTTCCCCGGCAGTGAATGAGATCTCCAGTTTGGACTTCTTAGGAGGTGGCAGTGCGGGTGCGCGGCGAGATGAATTTCCCTGGGGAGTTCTCCTTTCTCCGGACCTGCAGGGCAGTACTTGGTAGCGAGTGAGAGGTAGCTGGGTCCTCTGGGCCTTTTTCGGTACCCTGCCCACCCTTTTTGGCAGTGCAAGGAGAGCCCTGAGCAGAGAGCGGGGATTGCCCGCATGTGGGAGCGGTGGCCCTCACAGGAGGGGGCAGGAGATCCCCAGCAGCTGGAATTGAGATTCCTGACTGGAAGTCAGAGTCTATGGCCAGAAAAGTTTGTGACCAGCTGAGAGCAAACTGCATTTCACTGGTAGTAGTTGCTTCCTTTTCCTAGTTCTGTCTTGGTAATTCTTTTTCTTGAATTTTAGGTACCTGTGTGTGAGCAAAATTCAAAGCCGGAGTTTCTATACATACTGCTGTTAGTAGAGTAAGGCTATTTGTGTCATATTCTCAGCTGTCTTTACAGAATACCTAAAAATCTTATTTGGTAGAGCAAATATGTCTCTCTAAGGGAGAAATAAAGGAGGGAAAGAGCAGAAGCTGTTGCTCAAGGGAAGTGCTTGCCTGGAATTTTCCTTATAAGCATTTCAGGCCTGTTCCTGTTATTTCAAATTATCTTCAGTTCTTCTGAATTGCCTGTCCCTTCTAGTGAGTGATTTCAAAAACGTATCAGCATTTCATTGCAAGAATCATTCATCAGGCAGGGACGCCAGTTATTGTACTGACTGTCATTCCATAATTAGCTGCAAATCTTGCCATATTGTTTCTCATACTGGAAGGCTTTCAGATTAGCAAGCATTTTTACAACAGCTATACACCTGCTTCCCTGTGAACATTCAGGAAAATAGTTAACTGAGGATTTGGGGCACTTCAATCTTCAGAGCACAACAAATCCTTACCTCTGGAATATTTATGAAAGGCGGATGAAAGGCTGTATGAAATCTGTCAAGGCCAATTTGTGTTTTTCTTGGAACAAATATTTGCATTGACTTGGTTATTGAACTGGCTCAGCTACAGCAGATGGGAATGATTTTGAGAGAGCTGTATAGGGAGATCCCAGGACTGAAATAGTAGAGGATGCTGCCAGGTGGGAATACAGGACATGAGCAGAGTTGTGTGCGTGGAGATAGTGGCTTAGAGGTCTGCAAAAGTGCATCTTGCACCATTTCAGTTTTGGGAGTGGAGTCTTTAGCAGTGGGTCAGCAGTGCCTACTTTTAGTTTGGCTACCTGCTTGAAATTAATGCGCTGGTTACTTTCACTAGTAAAATCCTAGTTTAATCTTCAGCATTTTCTATGCCCTCTCATTCCTTTTGTTACCATTTCCTAAAAATAAAGCTTCAGCAAGTATACATGTTCCTCTCCCAGTCTGCGGAATTGCTTTTCTTTTTCAGAAGGATGTTATTCTGCTCTTCTGTGGTCGAAGGGTGTGAAGCTCCAATTTGAAAAGTATTTTCTCTTTCTATATAGTGCTTTTCATTCCAGAAGTTCAAAATTCACAAATGGACTTTCAAGCTATAGTTACAATGCCTCCAAATTTTTGTGGTATTCTGTAAAAGATAACAGAAAATCTAAGTCATTTTCCTGGACTTTTAAAGTCCCTCAGCATATTCCTAGTCTGGGATAATTACAGAATGGAGAACATCCCTAAATGTATGATAAGACTGGTGATTTTTGTGTCTGCTGGAGTCATTTTGACAATAGAACTGTACTAGGATTGAATGGTAAGGAGCAGTCGCTGCAAGAAGTACTCAGATCAGTCCAAAGTGTAGAGATGGATTTATGGTGAGAGAACAGGACTGGCCACACTGACCTCATGTAGGAGCTGCCAGATTTCCGTGATGCAGATGTATATTTTACTTTCCACTGAATGCTTCAGTATTTGAACCAGTGACAGCCAAAGAAAAACACTATAGCATGCAACAAGGCCCCAGGGCGTCCAGTTGCACAGAAGTTCTACTATTACCCTTCTCTGGAGATGATTAGTTTCTGAAAATGAGAATTTATCAAATTAATCTCTTAGCTTTTTAGGGCTTACAGAAAAGAAACTTCAGCTTTCTAAAAGAAACAAAGAAAATCTTTCATGTACTGCCTTGACATAAATTTTGTTAGTCCCAGACATGCTTCAAGTAAATGAATAAAATGATAAGTAAAGCATGTGCTGGTATAATATTAATATTCATTTAAAATACATTTGCCATCTAACTACTCCAATATTTATGTGAGGATGTCAAGACTAACTCCTACATCTTCCCTCCCATATACATTATGGATTTAATCTTTAGATGCATTACACAGATCTCTCTCATTTGTGTTTTAGGAGAAAATTGTGGGATGAAAGCATTGTGTTACTTTGTGTAGACCAGCCTATCTTCAAGTTACATGATGCCATTGGGCTACCCAAATAATTTGTGAATTAATGGAGAGTTGGTGGGCATAGAGATTCTTGGAGCTTATAAGAGAATGTAGCTTCATGATTACAGAGATATGTTATACCTCCATACAACAGGGAATGTAGCCACTGGGTTCAAAGCAAGAGTCTGTGTGACTTACAGATACCAGTCCCTTAGCATGGAAGCTGTGGGAGACATGCATCTGACAGCTAGAGAATAACAATTCATGATTGCATTGTATGGTGATGTAACAAACAATTAATGACTGTGTTACAAAGGGGAGGAGCCTTGTCTCTTGTATTAGATACTTGGGCTTTGTTCCCAGCCCCACCTATGTGACCCTCACCGTGACTTAAACCCCAGTTGTGACTGCTGGTGAAATCTGTGCATGGTGTGGAAAGTTTACTAGCTAACAGTAGGAGAGCTGCAGCTAGCAGTGAGACTGTCCGTAGTGCAATGGGCAACGCGATATATATGTCTTTTAAACCACAGTGTATTTTTTGTGTTATTTTTTGTTTTCTCTTCTATGAAATCAAATGACTGCTGCTGCTATTTGTATACATCGCTGCTCCAGCAGGGGCCAAAATAATAATATATTTTCAATAGAAAATGTGCAGACAAAAGCCCATCTAATGTGCACACTGGCTTTACCAGCAGTGGTAACATAGAACCATGCTTGCGTCTCTCCTGCAGAGTGTATAATTTCTGTTCTGGCACCATCTCTTGTCTTCGAGACTAACACCCAGGCTGTGGCAATTGGGGTTATCCTTTAGGTGCTGATTTCAGCGATATTTCTGAACTTTCAGCTCTTGATATGGTTCAGTTTTGAGATCTGATCCCAAAGCTTTCTGCGAGACCTTTGTTCTGCTGCAAATCTATGATAGAGGAGGAACTTGGCAAAAAAGGTTGTTCAGCTCTTACGTGACAATTGTGAGGCAAATAGTGTGTGTGAACAGAGACAGAGCAGCGGGGGCCAGAAGACTTTTGGTGTTATACCCAAGATGTTTCAGGTGGCAAGTGGTAAGTTAAGACAGATCAAGGAATCTCACAGGGAATGACAACTTCCTCATAGGCAAGAAATGATCTGGGGAGAGGAGGAGTAAGCAGAAGGCAAAGGAGGCACTGCAGGCGAGCACTGGTATCTTGAGTTCTCCAAAAATGAAAGTTTTTCTTTTCCTTTTTTTTTTTTTTTCCCTTTCTGCCTCTGTCTCTTACAGCAGGTCTGAGGAGGGGGTGCGCTGCTTCAGTGATGTTATAAACTCTCCCACCCAAGGCTTTCCATGTGCTCTCGCTCCTGCTGTCCCCAACAAGGTAAAGGTGGTCCACATTCCTCTGGCTCAGGGTTGGAATGTGCCTTGATCCACTGAGCAGAAGAAATGACTGAAAGCAAGCTTGTGTGCATGCGTGTGTTATAGCTATAGTTACCGACTTCTGTGAGAATCCTAAACTTGTTCATTTAATCATTTCTTATGCTATTCAAGCCAGTAGTCTGACTCGCCGGAAGAGGGGAATTCCTGATACCTGCCCGATCAGGTTCCAGGTGAAGCTTTTGCAACACAAGCTGAAGACAATTTGGCCATTTGTATTGTCCATGCTATCAGTTAAGGAATCATAGAATCATAGAATGGTTTGGGTTGGAGTGGACCTTAAAGATCATCTAGTTCCAACCCCTCGGCCGTGGGCAGGGACACCTCCCACTAGACCAGGCTGCTCAAAGCCCCATCCAGCCTGGCCTTAAACACTTCCAGGGATGGGGCAGCCACAGCTTCTCTGGGCAACCTGTTCCAGTGTCTCACCACCCTCACAGTAAAGAATTTCTTCCTGATATCTAATCTAAATCTCCCCTCTTCCAATTTAAAACCTTTACCCCTTGTCCTGTCACTACACTTCCTGACAAAGAGTTCCTCCCCATCTCTCCTGTAGGCTCCCTTCAGCTGGAAGGCTGCTATAAGGTCTCCCCGGAGCCTTCTCTTCTACAGGCTGAACAACCCCAACCCCCTCAGGCTATCTTCATAGGGGAGGTGCTCCATCCCCCCGATCATCTTCGTGGCCCTCCTTTGGACTCCATTCAACAGGTTCATGTCCTTCTTATGTTTGGGGCCCCAGAAGGAAGAACAATTCCATCTTGTCTTCAGTGAGCAAGTAGTTTCTGTGCCAAAACATGGAAGGAGGTGTTGTGTCCTTCAATATCTGGGTACCACAAAAGATAATGTTAGCTTCTGCAAACGTTAAATTCTTTTCCCTTTTGTCTTTTCCTTTTCACAGACTGTGGACTTGTTTGAGATGATTGAAAAAATGCAGGTAAGAAGTTTTTCTGACAAACTTTGGGATCTCTTGATTTTTCATAGCCAAACAAATAATCAGCTGCTATTTGTGTTGTCACTCCACTCCCAATACTCTTTAATTTGGGCTTGCAGAATATTAAGCTCTTCTAGGCCCAAGCTCCTATACCTACTTTTAAATGGAGTTTCAAAAGCATTTTCCTGTTTTCATTTTTCCAACCAGCGTGATGGAAGGAATAGACACAAATTATTATCATTCTCTCTGTTCTTTGCACAAGTCTGATTCTGAGAGAAAATCAAAGTTGCATTAAGGTATTTGCATTTAGCAAGGTCAAACAGTTTAATAAATAACTACTGTAGGCCCTGTCTTTAAGTTGCACAAGAAAGAATGACTCTGGCTTAATTCTTTTATGGAAATGCATGCATTTAGTTGCATAGATTACATTATAAACTTAAAATAGAGTAAAAGGGGAAAAAAACAACCCTGCCTTATGAAATAAAGAGGTAGTAATATATGCTATATATATAACATCAAAATCTTCAAAACCAAAATTTTCAGATGCTCTGTTCTCAGAGAATCCTTACAGACTACCAATATTTTCTCTGACTGGTCCACCTTCTTTAAAATGCTGTGGTTAACTTTGATCTAACATAACACATAACATGGCATGTAATGTCTGCCTTTTACTATGTGCAGGAATTTAACTTTTAGGAAACAATTAACTTCTTTTCTGGAATTTGGGTGTTTGAATTATGTATATGAGGGAAAAGCAAGACTTTGCTGGGACTATAAAGGTGAGGGGGTAGAAGGTAGCAGCAAAATGCTGATAACGACATTATGAGGCTGAAGTACTGTTTGGCAGACCTGAAGGGAGAAATGAGGTAAAGAGGGGCTGAAGGTATATATTCTATATAGTCATGTGTAGACAGACACTGACCTTGAAATCCCTGTACTGACACCCAAATTATGTTTGGGATATATGCTCAGGGCTTTAGAATAACAGGCTGTGTGAGTGTGCCTGGCTCATTTAACTCTGTGCTAGAAAGTAAGCTTGAGCGTGCAGAGCGTCTCGTTCAATTCAAGCACGTGTTGAAAGGTATGACAATCCTTTCCAGGCCTTTTGAAATCTGGAACCTTTCTGAAATAAGGAAGAGTCACTAGCAGATGTCTGTTGCTGGAAGACTGTGTTGCTTAAGATTCTTAGTGTTTCTCAGCTCCCAGTTTACCATATAAAAACTGTCTCTCACTGGATTTGGTGAGATATTAGTTAGAGATATTAGTTAGAGATATAACAGAGGGAGCTGATGAGAATTTTCAACATGCAGACCACCTAATTTGGCCTCTATATTGGTTACTTAGCTGCCACTGTTAAGACTGATAGTGGCACGATATTTTTCTTTAATTTAGCTTGTTTTGTCACCTGAATTGCACTAGGAGAATTAATAGCTGATATTTAAGTATGACAGCAATTTTTTGAAAGAAGGAAAGGGCAGTGTTTTCCAAAAGAACCCCCCCCAATATTTCTTTATATTGTTCGTTTTGATCTCTCTTTATAGTTTTACTAATTCTTTATTTACTCTTTTGTTTGTTTGCATTTGCTTTCCCTTTCCTTCCATTTGACTCTGTCTATCCTTTAGATACAGTGAATTATTCTTGAAAATTAAATTTGGGATTTTCATTAGCAATCAAGTGATAAAAGGCAAAATAGGAGACTTGTACGTTTCTCCTGTAAAATAACAACAACAAAGCCACAGGATAGAATTAGTTTTTGAGTACTTTAACAGTTGGGTTGGAGTGTAACTATTTGACTAAAAATTAACATAGACATTTCATTATGTGTGATGAATTAACAAGTAAAGTTGTGCTCTCTTTTTAAACTGAAACCTGTCCCCAAGGTCTAGGAGTGAAGTTTGCCTTTTTGATTTGTTTTTTAATCTTAATAATCATTACTTGAAGTAAACGGGCTAATGGCCACATTGTTCTATGCATACAGATGTAATGAAGTCACAGTAAATACTTTGTTAAGGACACTTAGGAGTACATTTTTCTAGATTGCTCTGCAGTGCAAGCAGTTGAAAAGCAAGCAAATCTTATTTCAGCCAATAAACTCAGGTGTTTTAGGTCTTCACATACTTGCAAATCCAACCCCTCTTCACTTACCCGCTTTTGTGTTTTATGGTGTGATGTACTACCTCTATTCTGCATTTGAACTGGTTCAACATAGCCTTCAGTCTTATTTTCTCACAACTACCTTTGTGGTTTTCTTCCTGTGTCCCCTTTTATATCCAAGTTGTCTGTTTTGAACTAGTCCCCTCAAGGCACTGCTCTTTCCCCATAAAAAAACATGTGTTATCATAGCAATGCTATGCCATTTTGGACCCAACTGTGGGTCTGGAAGGCTTTTTCTTCTGCTGTCTGTTCTTTCGTCCTGCTCAGGCCAGGTGTTTTCCCTGTACAAGACCCTAGGAATATCAAATTCCCAGACCGATGCTGTCTCCAGTAAGTGACTCGGGAAGACAGCGAGGGAAAGTCTTTCCTTAAAGGCAGCGCTGCAAGCCAAACTGGACCAAAATAGACAGGGGTCTCAACAGATGACTGAGACTGCTGTAGTTTATGCCTCTCCCTTTTGAGGGATGATGGTGATCGTCAACCAGTTGTTCTGCCCATGCTTTGACACTTCAACGACTTAGGCTGTAAGTTCCCTGCAGTCCTGGTTCCCCTTTAAAATATAGCTTTGGACTATGTGGCCCAGGGCTGCATTAGATCTTTGCCAGCATCTTAAGCTTCAATCTAGAGGAGAGTTTGTTAGAGTTAGGCCTACATCTTCTTCTCCCAGGCTGCTAGGAGCTTCTTTAACCGTGCAGAGTCATGGAATGTGCTGGCGCATTCCTCTGCTCTCTGTAAGGCTCCCATACAAACAGCAGCTCCTTTACAGCAGCCCAGGAAGTTTTCCCTCAGGCCTCTCTGAGATACTGGTCTTCTACCAGGACCTCCTTTGAAACTGGAAACTTTTGCAGTTATCAGATCTGCCAAAAATGCAGAGGGAGAGGGGAGAAAGGTCTTACGAAACTGCAGTTTCCCAACCTCCATTTCTGTGTGCAGAAATCCCCTTGTGCATAGCAAGTTTGTCCTGGTACTTTCTGTAGTTTGTTCCAGGAGGCTGGGGCTGCTCTGTACCTGCATGTCTCTTCTGTCCCAATCCTATTTTGATAGAGCGTTGGACTTTCTTGCCCCAGTGAACTGTTCCTGAGACCCGCGTTTCAGGACCTAGCCTTCCTGATGAACCTCAGCACACTGGGTTGACAAGCAAAACTCCAGATCCCATCAACAAAACATCCATTGCACTTATATTTTGTGCACTCCACTTTCTCAGCTTTATGAGTTCCCCAAATGCAAAATGGTTATTACTACCTGTGGAAAAGGGAAAGGTCACCTGCCATCCTCTGTTCCATCTTAATTTCATGACCTACCAGGTCATTTTGTCAGTGCTGACATTGCAATTTGAAACAGATCTTCTTCTACGAAAAATAGTTCTAAGCTGGTATTTCTTCAGCCTCCTCTGTTGAAAATACGAATAAAATATGTAAAAAAAAAAAATAAAAAATTTGGGGGGGAGTGGGTAACTCTCTCTAGGCTCAGCTTTTATGGTCTGATCCTGTGTCACCCCATAGACATTTTGGCAAGCTTCTTTCTCCTAATATAGTTAAGGAAAGTATTTTTTTTTTTTGCTGTTGTAATGTTATCTGCAGATTGTTCCCCACTTGTTGTGTTTCTGTATTTAGCCAACTAATGTTTGTTGTTATTGCTATTTTTTGTATTTGAATTCAACTTCAGGCTTATGAAGAATACCCTCATGCATCTACAACTAGTCTACCTTACCCTGGAGTCTAGCCATACTGGTTTACTTCTGGTGTTTCTAAGAATTTTTTGAAGGTGTTACACATTTGTTGTGAGCTCAAGGTCTGAATCCTCATAATTTCAGGAAGGTTTAGCTTTTTTTATGGCTCATTTTTAGGTTCTTTAGCATTCTCATTTTTCTATAGCCTTGTTTTTATGTGTAACGGATGTCTTTTTTTTTTTTCTTTCTTATTTATTCATCGTCTTTTGTTGCTCCCACAAGAAGCATCCTGATTGCTATTAATCCTTGATCTAATGTTGCTATTGCCCAATGTTAATGTTGTTGCTACACTAGCAGTTTTTTTACCCCATGTGGCTGGATCATTGGCCCCTAACTTTCGCTCTTCAGTCTTTTACACTCAGATGTGTGTATTTCTACCAGATACTAGTTTACAAGCTAGTTCCACTGCAGAATAATTGCATGGCCACAGCTGTTATAAATCAGATCCTGCTTATTTTCAGAACAAAGTCGAGAGCTGCTTATCGTGTCTGGAATCCCTGATTAGCCACTCCATTAAGCAGTCACTGATGGTGTATAAAAATGTAGTCTCAGCATCATGAAAATTACAAGATTTAGTTGGCAGTAGTTGAATACTCGTATTGTGTATAAGAGAACGCTACAACTTAAATCCTGGTCTTCAGCTTCCTATCTGACAATGCAAATTTTGTCTCTTACTCTTCTGTCTGTATTGATGCCCACTTGGACTATGACCAACATTTTATGGGAGCCTCTTGGCCCCAATATCTTTTTGGCTTCTTTTGTTCTGGGCCTCTGTTCAGTTCGTGTTGGGGCAGTCCTCACTAAGATTTTCCTATTCCTGTGTGCTTCCGCCACATAAATGCGGTGGAGGTGAACTAGTCTTGCCATGGTGAGAAGGCAGAGGATGGAACAACCTTAATAAAGAAAATCAAGTCTGGATGCCAGCTGCTGATTCAGGAAGAAATTAGGCATCCGGTAGTCTTTTGCCCTGCCATTCCAACTCACCTCATGGTAACAGTGCCTAGGAAAGCAGATGTGCAGGGCTTCACTATGTGGCTCCTTGCTGCCTACAGGAGTCTGTTGCACAAGTCAGACGGATGGATGGAGAGCAGCTCTGATTTTCTCCCCTACCTCCAGGAGAGATTTTTTCCATTATGTGGATGGAAGCAAGGCACATAAGCTGCTTAAAAGACTTCTTGCCTAGCCCTAATCCTAAAAAGTGTTTGTTGCTTCTCTTAACCCTGCTCTGAGGTTCTCAGTGCTTTGCCTGACAGTATCTTCAAGGGAGAGGGAAGAGTAGAACAGGAGTGAATGTTCTGAAATACTGTTATTTTGCTTTCTGTCTTTACCTCATCCTTTTTTTTTTTTTTTTTTATTGCTTGGGGTAGGAAGTAAAGTAGCTAGAAGAGATTGGAGAATTAAATAAGAAAATCGGTTTGCGAGATTGCGTTTGATTTCTGCCAGCTTTCTGGTTTTTAAAAGATGTAAGGTGGGAGGAAGGGGGGTGGGGCTTTTCAGTTTTAATGCCAAACTAGGGGACTGGCCAAGTTCTAGCTTTACTCCTTCTGTTTATTCCAAACTTGCATAAAATAGAAGATTGCAGAGAGAGCCAAAATATAAATTTTGGGGATATGGAGAAGGACACAGAGGGTAAGTGAAACAGACACACTGAAACATAGGATTCACCATCTGTGACTTTCTGTTTCCAGGGGAGTCGTCTGGACGAACAAAGATGTTCCCTTCCAGCTCCTCTCAAGGTCAGGCCAAGTCATTGTTGCCTCCTAGATTGCTGAGAATGGCAGATAATAGCTGACATGGTTTGCAGTGTCTTTTCATCTTGGAGTGAACAGGGAGCCTACAAACAACCCAAGAACACAATTATTTGTCTATTTATTAAGTTGCTGCATGAGAGAGTGAAACTATGTAGCTGAAACAGAATCAATAATTCCCTTTTTCAAATTTAAGTGGTTCCAATAAGCGTTTAATATTATTAACAATCTTAGTTTTGACTAAAGAATTTCTTAAATTTTATTCAATGTAAGAGCTATAATAATATTTATGAAATCATATTGCATTTATTTCAGTAGTCTGCTTGAGAACTCATAGATGCTACTAGAAAGCTGGTCTGTTTCCCTCAATATTGGGCCAATAAGAACAGGTTCCCATCTCTAGATTCTCAACTCTTCCTCTCTGTTCTTTCAGTCTTAGCTCAGACATAGTAACCTTAAAATCAACCTTGACTTTGAATTGAATCTTGATATGACCTTAAAAAAAAACCCACAAAAAAAAACCAAAACCCAGCAAAACCCAAACCACATAGAGAATCGATATAGCTCAATTCTGACAGATGGTCAGTGCTCTTTGTGGTGATGGAAGGGGCATCCAACTGGCATAAAATGGCTCAGATAGTCCTCCTGTTCTTGCAATCATGCCTCAGCACTCCTCAGTTGTGTACCACAGGTCTAGCTATGGAAATGACACAACCTTGATTTCACTGTAAATACAGTACTCTTTCTACCATCCCTACTGTCATCTCTGTCTGCAGCTGTCTAACATTGCATGGAAGGAAAGGAGAGAGACTTCCACTCCTAACCTCATCCGATTTGCCTATAGTTTGACTACCTTGTCATTTTGCATCCCTGTATTCTGTGTAGTTTCAAGGAGGAAAGTGGGTGAAATCTGAGCCCTAAATTTATTGTTCTTGAAGTTCTATATTATAATACTGAGGCATGGGAAATGGAGTCTCACCTTAAATTCTAAAGTAAAACTCAAAAAGATGGATGGGGGCAGAATGGAAGCTAAGGGCACAGATTGTGTGACCATGAGAGCATAACACTTTAAACGATATCAAGTGTTTTTGCTAATGGTCTTCTCTGATTTCAGACAGAAGAGGAGTATATTCCTTACCCCAGCATCCATGAGGTTAGTACTGGTCTCCTCTGTTTTTCCTTGGACTTTATTGGCCTTTCAACTTATTGGCCTTTCAGCTTTCATGTTCCTGTGCCCTTCTGAATAGGTGTTACAGAAAGGATGGCCATATCCTCTCATTATCTTACCCCAGTTTGGAGGCTACTGGATTGAAGGGACCAGCCACAACCTTTCCAACTTGAGTCCAACTCTGTCTGATGTACCCTTTCCCTGGAGTGGTAAAGTGAAACTGGAGAGTGACCCTACAGCCAAGCTGTACCGCAAACATTTTCTGGGGAAGGTAAGGGTGATCACCTTCAGAGCCTTCTCAGCCCACCCAGCCTCAAGGCTGAAATGCATCTCAGGCTTTTCCTTATGGATTTAGAAATAACTGCACAGCCACTCCATTTCAATTCCTCATGATGCCTTGAACTAATGTAAATAAGGTATATACTACTGTATGACTAATAGTGTGTTAGGTCGATCCTGTCCTGTTGTGATACGTGCATCATCCTGTGCATTAATAGAAGAGAAATTTTTGCACAGGAAATGCTTATGTTTGGTTAAGAAGCTTTTTTGAGGCTCCTGGACAGATGCCAACCTTGGGATGACAAGGGGAAAAAAGTGTAATAATACTGGACATGGAGACGGTATTATTTTTGGAGGGAACTTCAGCACTGACGGTGCAAACCCCTCAGGAAAAATGGTCCATTTTCCTCATTGTCAATAAGTAGCAAGTATGGTCACTACAGAATGTGTATGAAGAAACTGGACAATGTGTTTGATAGTTGTCCGATTTAATTAAGTTTGGTGCTAAGTGTTGCCTGACTTCAAAAATTGCAGTTTGACAGACAAGGAGACAGAACTTGGCCTCATTAAGTCAATGTTAGCTGGCTATTAAGGTCTGTCTGGGTTGGCCTGTTCAGGGGATTGATTATTTCCAGGCTGGATCTCAGAATGATATTATCCATCAAGAACAAGTGAGAACAAACCCATGATCTTTTCTGAGATTCAGTTCATGGCATAAGGAGATAAGAAAGCTTGACAGGTATACTCATGCTGCATCTTATTCAGTGGTTTCCCTCTGCAACTGCTTAATAAGTTCAAACCCAGGGAGAGGTGGAGCTTTGAGCAGTGCTGGGGACCTGTTCTGCAGTAGGCGGACTTGTCTGAATGATCTTGTGTAGTATGCAACACTAGAAATGGATATTAATATAATTGACATGTAAAATACCCTTCCTGGAGGCTTCCTCTCTAGACTGACAGATCTGCTGTACAATCTGTTAATGGACATTTACCCTGTGACATTCTGGAAGTCTTCAGTATGCCAACTGTAATTATTTTTCTGTCATGGTAAATTTAGGGTTGTGCCTGAAGGTTTTCAGAGCCAGGTAGGGTAGGAGGCAAATTGGGATGTGATTTTTTCAG
Source organism: Numenius arquata (assembly GCF_964106895.1). Lineage (NCBI taxonomy): Eukaryota > Metazoa > Chordata > Aves > Charadriiformes > Scolopacidae > Numenius > Numenius arquata. The sequence continues at coordinate 9,605,458 of NC_133576.1, read as the reverse complement.
TCCGATTGTAGGAGTCAGTGCTGACCTGATATCACAGAATCACAGAATGTTTGAGGTTGAAAGGGACCTCTGGAGCTCATCTCGTCCATACCCCTGCTCAAGCAGAGCCATATCATCACTGTTCCTTCCAAGTTAGATCCAGGGATTCCCATACCATTGGATTCTGTAGATTTGCAAAATGCCCAACCATCAGTGCTTCAGTACTACAGAAAAACTCCTCTCGCCTTATTTGTTCTTTTCTACAGTGTCCAGTGTTTTATTCTTCATCTTAATTGACATGAGTGTTTGTCTATTTTCAATTAAACATGCAAGTTTTTGAGCAAGCCAGTGTCAGAAAAGAACAAGGTGAACAGGACTCTTGTCATAGAAAACTCCACCCATGGGTAGAAAACTTTACCCATAGCTTAAAGGCTTATGTAAGGAGAGAGCTCAAAGCTTTTCCACATTCAGTTCAAAGTTAAGAGAGACCAGTGATTTTGATGCTATGTGGATTGGGTCCTTTCCTTGCTGATAACATGGGAAGGTTATTTCAGAAAGGTAAAGAAAGGTCTCTTGCATGCTTTGAATAACTGCGAACAATGCTTAGCTGAAGAAGAGTCCATAAGCATCGTGTGATGGGAGAGGCATAGCCAGTGGTTTAGGGAATGTCCTTTAAGCAAGATGGGAGATTAGAGTATATGTGGTATTACAAACTTAATGCGCATGTCTGTGTTGTGGGTGTGCATATACTAGGTCACTCAAACTCGGTCAGTTCTTTGACACTTTTTATGGAACTTTATCGCAGATCCTATCCAGTTATGGGTGTTGTTTTTTTTTTTTCTGTCTCAAAGAGGAAGTGAGGACAACGATATCTCTAGTACTGAAATAAGTTCAATAGCTTTATCTTCACATACAGGTTCAGGGTAGTGACTGTAGTCTTAGTCATTCCTTTTTTTTTTTCCAGAGAGGATCAGTTTGTCTGTTGACTTCAAGATACCTACGTCCACATAGATACCAGAGTATTTCAATAGATATATCTTTATTTCACAGTGAGTCAGAACTATGACTAACACAAAAAATTGTTAAGATTTTTTTCCACAGCAAAAGGCGATCTCACCAGTGTGGTGAGAGAGGTTGCAATCCACCAGGGACAGAACAAACCTTCGGTATTTTCTAGGTAAAAGGCTGAGGAAGGAACTCTCAGACTAGCAGCTCTCTTTGATCAAATTACACACTTTGCTCCCATTGAGTCCTTATCAATTAATTGTGTCTGGAGTATTCATTTCACAGAACACATTCCAGATTGTGCACATTCTGACTGTACAACTGGGCACTTAACTTACTGTCCCAGTGCATAACACTTTTGTGTTGTGCACAAGGATGCAATTATACAGTCCTTCCTATGATGCTCCCTCCGAGTCTTGCAATTCTGGTTACTGACTTCTTGCTCCCTGGCCGTCTCCTCAGGTTGCAAGTGCCTCTGTCTTTGATTTGAGATGACTGCTGTTCTGCTGGTAGAGCAGCCCATTCATTATTTGCAGGGGATTGGTGTTTTATCTCTCTCCTCCATTTAATTTGACCATGACAAACGTTTTGCATTTAGGCTGAGGAGATCATTACAACCAAACAGCATAAAACCAGTGGTATACATCAGAACAGAATCTGTACGCGCTAAAATGTATGCAGAGCACTTTGAGTATATCTTTCAAGTAAGCTTGTGATGGGCAACACTATCATTAGGAAACATATCAACAAGCAAGATAGCAGTTGGTACCTCTTTTCTGTGAAACAGTTGACAAGTGGAATTCGGGAATCAAACTTGCCATTAAAGTACGTCCATTTTATCTCCTGGGTGCGTCTGACTTCTCAGTGAGTGGACAAAGCTTCTTTTTCCTGCAGAACCATAATGGGCAATCCAGCTGGATATCTTGAGGTACATCATCTGGGATTTGGAAAATCCCAAGATTTGTCTACAAAAGATATCAGAAGAAAGCCTTGATATCTTTTTTTTCTTTTGCCTTAACTGTTCTGCACTGAAGATCTCTCTGGACACATTCCTGATGCCACCGTCAGCAGATTGCTGTATGACTTTCTCCTGATTTTCATGGTCCCAAGGCATAAGAAGGCACTGATAATTCTGCCTGCTATAGGGTAGCTGAGACGATTTTTTTTAAATTTTGTTTTATTTATTATTATTTTGCTTTGCAGAGAAGGAGTCTTATCCCAGTTTCCATCATTGCTAGCTCAGAAGTACCATAGCAATCTCACTATATTCTCCTGGGTTGGAGGCTAAATACTGGAATATACTACTGCCCCTTTCAACAGAAGGTCTCATTAGCAGCAAGAGATTAAGATATTAATCTAATCAAATCTAATCCAAAGAGAATCAGATCCCCTGCATGACATTCTCATTGGTCTCTCTGTCCTGCTTATACCTCAGACACAATAATTTAGGACTGTTCACTGAAAGCATGAGTTTAGTCTCCGCTCTCTGTTTGGTCAGAGTTTATGCAGCAGCCAGCTCTCAGACTGGCCATAAAGTAGTTTTCCACTAGGAAGATGGGAGCGATCTAAGCATTTCGGGGTGATTTCACCTATACGGTATTCTCATTGTGCTAGAAGTTTCTGTTCATGTCCTATGTCAAAAGGCTTTAACCTTTTGAGGTTAGAGGTTATATATATATAAAATATATAAAAATATATATTGATATACCCAGGATATTGGAATGTGGCTGCGTACCCAGGAGAAATGTATGGCCACAGCCACTTCTATCTAGAGCCTGTGAAAATGTTTGCATTATGGTTCATTGTTTGACTGAAGGATTCTCTCTGCTTGAGGCACACTCTAGTAAAGCTCAAGCAGTGTTAGCGGCACTGCTGAGAACAGTCTTCATCTGTAAAGTGGTTACTTGAAGCCCTGACTGCATCCTCCCTGAGATGTGAGTGTTCTTAGAGGTATTTGGTATAATGATGCTGCCATTACTGTTTGTGTAGAATCCATGTCCGCATCCAGTTGAATGTGCTGGAGACCACTACTTAGTCATGCAGGGTCTGAATGCATAGAGGGAAAGTCCATGAAAGATACAAATTTATTTACAAGAAACTTTATTTCTCCAAAATGTATTGCTGAATGTTCTCATCCTGTTCCTTCTCAGGAGCCCTTGTGATGATGGACAGCTGAGGAGGAACTGAACTGGCAGTGGATGAACTTTAATATGCTTATGCATTGACCACCAAGGGGGCTGGGAGACAGCATATGCATGTCTTCAAGCATGTCATTGCTAGTTAAAGAAAAAATTAGCTAATGTTGAGTGTCAGGTTGTATGCCAAAAATCTGGTAAACTTCTATGGGAAGCGTGTTGAGAATAATGCATTTTGGCTTCCTGTTTTCAGGAGCACCAGAACTTCTACTCCAGTGACATGTCCTTGGGCTACCTGGTACTTTCTGTGAAGTATGAACAGATCGAGAAACAGGAAAACCTACGCCTGTTGCTGAGGTGCCTGTTTTTGAAGTGTATGTTACTGTGCGGTGTCTCTTGAGTGTCCTCTGCATAGGTATGGTTGTGAATCATGTCTTTGTCCTGGAGCAGACTGCAAAGGAACCTTTGAGCCTCCTTTTCTTGCCTTTGCCTCCGAGTTTCTCTCAGCAGTTTCCTTCAGGAAGCTGAAGTGGTGTTTGCAGGCACATCTTTATAGTTCCTGTGTGAAAAACATCTGTTCTTCCCTCAAAAAGAAAGTTTTTCTCCTTACTTAGAGACATGTGAGTACTCTCTAGGAAAATATGGATTCCCTGATGGAGGGCAGCCTAGCCCAGGCCTGTCTTTGGACTCAGTGTCTCAGTATCTGAGACTAAGGCTCTCTTGAAGGTGAGCTAGAACTTTCCTTAGCTTCCTGGGACAGCCTACAAAGTGCCATAACCTTTAGGGCTTCCACAGAGAGCCATTATCCTAAGAGAGCTGCTGAATGAACTAGGCAAAGAACAGAGATAGATCTTGAACAGGTGAGAAGCGTGTTGCAGAAAAGCTTTTTACCACACTATGGGCTGGGTGCAATTCCAGTAAGCAGTATGCTGCTGGAAGCAACTGATGTACAGTTGCTGCTGACAAGGGCTCATCCAGGACTGAGGGGAAAATACTGATTGCACAGGAGTCAGCTACAAGAGAATCACTAGTGAGTTTCCTCTGTTGTATGTGGAGAACACTTCAGAGTACCAGGTGGAGCAATAATCTGGGGAGAAAAAAGAGAGGGCCTATTTGTGAGCTGTGCCAGGGAATGTTTATCTGAGCCCAGAAACCTTCCTACATGGAAGACACTGGTGAAGAACAAAAGGGTAGTAATTCCTCTGTTAAGATATTGTATTATATGCTGCACCTTTTGCTCAATAGCTTGTTTATAATGGCTTGAAGAGGACTCTGACAGCCCAGTATTTCTTCTCCCCTAGAAAGATATTTCTTATGTAGAGAGAAAGGAAGATTTTCTCCCATCAGCTTTCTGGAACAATGCTACACCAGTTTCTACCTCCTATACTTTGCATAGATCTGCTTTCCTAGGCTGTCTCTAACAGACCTTTTAACAGTCTTTCAAACCCTCATTGTATGATCTTATGAATTCCTTAAATAGTGTGTCCATGAATTGTATTTCAACACTTAGATTTCTGTGAAAGAAAATGGGGGGGGGGGGGGGGAAGCAGGGAAGGGGGAAAGGAGCGAGGGGGGAGAACAGTAAAATATTTTTTCGAGCAAGAAAAGAATGCAAGCAAGCAAGAGTTTAAGCATCCTTGGTTTTCTTCCTCTGCTCCACACAACAAGTGATGAGCAATAATAAGTGTAAATACCTCCCTTTCCCCCGTGATTTTATGTACCAGGCTTAGAAGATAATCTGAAGGAATGGCTACTCTTTCTTTCGAGAGCCAGTGTTGTTTATGTCTCCCTTCAGCTTTTGCTCTAATGCATTTTTTTGTTTCGTGTCAGGACTCGAACTGGCACCAAACATGACTTGATCCCCATTTCCTGTCTGAGTGAGTTTCCCAATGCTGTCCAGATGGCCAAGGTAAGACTCGTGTTTGCTTGTTCATTCTTACAGCCTCATTCTTCAAGTTATTTTCACCGCTCACCTCCTATTTCCCTTTTTTTCTACTATTCCCCAATAGTACTGTTGTATACTTCCCTTTTACACTTTGATTTAGCTTCTCTTCTTTCACTTCTAATTTTAGCTCAGATTTTTTTCCCTGAAGGGACTCCTGTCAGATAATTATAAACCGTGCTCTCATGCCCGCAGCAAGCTAGGGCACATGATAATCACATTTCTGTTTCCCTCTCTCTTTCTCTTTCTCTCTCTCTCACTCGACAGCTACTGTGTGAGGATGTGAATGTTGAACGCTTCTTTCCTGTCCTCTACCCCAAGGTATAATGTCCTGATATGTCTGTATGTCTGTATGTCCCTTTTCCATCAAGGTCTGGCTAATTACGTCCAACTGATAACTTGTATTTTCATTACCTCAGGCTTCTCAGCTTATTGTTGCGTTTGATGAACATGTCATAAGCAATAACTTCAAATTTGGGGTCATCTACCAGAAACCTGGACAGGTAAGGTCCCTCAGATCCCATGATACTTGAGGCAAAACATAAGGAGCCAGTTCTCTTAGCTTAAATGTAATAACGAGGTCTGTACTATCCTGTGAAAAATACAGATGTTGTAAAGAGAAAGGATAGAAGCTTGCCCTATGTTGATAAATTTATGCAACTCCTCAAAGCTGGTTGAACTGTGTATAGAAATTACTGCCTGTTCTTTGTACTGCTTGCGCTCCTTCTGACTTCTCCTTTCCTTTTGAAGACGACCGAAGAAGAAGTCTTCAGTAACACAGAAGAGAGTCTGGGTTTCCTGGAGTTCCTGGATTTTCTTGGTGACAAGATTCAGCTGCGAGATTTCCGTGGGTGCGTACCCAGCGCCGTTGGAAAGCCCGATTGAGTTAGGAAACACCACACGTTCAGAGGCTGCGACTCTGTTAGAGTCTTGCTTTCTGAGAAGTGCAGTGTCCTCTGAATTCCAGTGCAGGTGGAGGAGCCCAGAATGCTTTTGTTAGCCATCCTATCTAGGAACCAGCTCTACTAGGAGTTTAGGTCTCCGCTGGTATTTCATTTAAAGGTCTCCTGGTAGCTCAATCTGACCCACAGTGTCAGTATAGAATAATTTTATTTGACTGCAAATACAAGTCTATTTCACAATGGTGGGGGTCAGTATTGTTTTAGTCTTTTTCTGTGGGTACACTGTCCTTTCTGTACTTCAAAAATGTGGATTGTGTTTCTCACAAGAATGCCAAAGAAAGTAGCTCCTTTGAGGACGCATGGTTTAGCTTCACAGCTTTTAGAAACATTGTGCAGCTTCAGTCAGTGCCTTTGTTTTGGGAAGATTTGGTGCCTTCCTTATTACTGATTTCTTAAAAATCACCTTTGATAATATTGATATACCAAGCTACTGTTACTGATATCTTCTTTCTTCTCTCCACTTTCTCATCTCTGCCCTGCCTGACCTGTGCTGTGGTATGGATTTGCTCAGGTTCCGGGGAGGTTTGGATGTCACTAGAGGTCAAACAGGCACTGAGTCGGTCTATACAAATTTCCGGGGCAAGGAGATCATGTTTCACGTGTCTACAAAATTGCCCTTCACAGAGGGAGATTCCCAGCAGGTACTGGAAGGAGAACTAAGGAATTCAACAGTGTGGTAAGAGGGAGGGGTATTTGATGAGGGGCTAGTTAGAGGGGAGAATACGCAGAAGAGAGACAATAGGCAATGTTGGGAATTATGGCTGGAGTAATGGTAAAAGTAGCGATGAGGGGCTTGGTTGAACAAATGGTTGGAGATGCTAGACACACTGGTTCTACCCCTTTTCACCTGCCTTCTCACTTTATTTGTTTTTTTTTCCTCTCCAGCTTCAGCGGAAGCGTCACATCGGGAATGACATTGTAGCCATCATCTTCCAGGACGAAAGCACACCTTTTGTCCCTGATATGATTGCTTCGAATTTCCTACATGCTTATGTAGTAGTTCAGCTCACTCCTGGCACCGCGGGGGACACTTTCTACAAGGTAAACAGAGCCAGTAGATTCCTCTGCACTGATTTACTGATATCGATCCTTGAAGTGAAAACCTGTTCTTGGGCCTTTGGGGGAGGTACAGGTTCAGCCAGCTGTCATCCTAAGCTTTGCTTGCTCTGTTAGTAAACTTGATCAACGTTTTCAGTGAAAGGCAATAATTGGATCTATTACCAGCAAAACTAGAAATCCAGTAGCTGCCACCAGCTCTCCTTCCCCTGCACGCACTCTGTGCTCTCTGAGCGGGAGTCTCCTTCCTGCTGCGTTGTTCTCTATTCTATACTTTTGCAGAAGTCCTCTCTGTTTGGTGGGATTGGTACTGTTTAGCTATCTGTGTTCATGTTTGTTGAGTATTCAGATTTCATAAGGTTATTGATAAGCTGCCTGGGCTAGGAGGTGAGGCTGAGAATGATTAAAATTCTGTAACACAAGTATTTTACTGAAAGGAGTCCAGGACTGCTTACTGCCTCTACCTAACAAATAGAAGGTCAAAGAATAATTTGATCAATTTGTTAAGTATCTACACATGAAACTAGAATGTACTTGTATGTTTTTCAAAGTAGCTGATAAATTTCTGAAGCTTAAGGCTTGGGAATTGAAGCAGGATGAATTTTGATAAAAAGAGTTTTGTTTACATCAAACAGCACGAGGAGCAATTGATGCCATTTTGGGGGATGTCTTGTTTACATTATATGTCAGGTAAAACTCATTCACTGAACTGGCAGCCATGTCTGCGTTGCTCATGCTGCAGAGCACAGCGCTGAGACCTTGCACTGCCTGAGACTGCAGGTCAATTGGTCTCATTAGCTGGTTGGCCTAATCTATGGAATCCAAACCAGCTACATGTGCCTTGGGGGATTCCAAAACTGATGTCTATCTGGCAGGGGAGTGCTACCTGTTAGGGCCCACCAGTTGGGCTAGAATATGAAGAAGCCCCGCTAGAACGCGAATTCCCTATTTGCAGGCTTTGGACACAGCTGTTTCTGTCACGTGACTCTTTATGGATGCCTATATAACTTCATGTTCCAATTTCAGTCACACTGAGAGGGCAGGAAATACATAGCAGCTTGCGTTCTGCGATGGATTTTCCATTGTAGAAACATTTTAATCAAAGCGCTATGTCTCATGTTATGTAGGAATTCTGATTCGGTGATGATGAGTCCTTATGCCTTGGAGGTCTAAAAGAACACCAAGAATATCAAAATTAGGACAGGATCCCCATCTCCTCTCACCACAGAGGGTGCTGGGGATGGAACAACCACCTTCCATTGTTTCCTATGCTATGGGCAGTCAGCTCTGTAGTGACACAATAGCCTCATGTTGATCAGGAACATGAGGTTCCAGTTCTCCTCTCACTCTATTTTGTAGGGCACAGAAATTCACTGGAATTTTTTAATGACAAGAGAAAGAGCTGGGGAAGCTTGCCATTCCTCGTGTCTCTTCCTACTGTTGTTTTTGTCTTTGCCTGTCTGCAATGGCGTTGTTTTTGTCAGTATGATAGGGTTGGCTGCATCATTTCATGAAAAAAAAAATAGTTCCACTCAGGACCCTAGAGCCAAAGCAGAGTGCTCTGTAAAGACTTTTCCAAAGTGTTTTTAACTCATTTTGCCTTGAGAGCATTCTAGTACCTGAAAGACTGCAGTTTGGGAAGACTTTTTTCCATCCTTCATACCATTTACTTAAGCTTTAGTGCCTAGTGGTTAAATTGGAATATTAATGGCATTTATTTCTTTGAATCGATTTTTGCAATTGGAAAATAAAAATGCAAAGTAGGATTTTAACCGGTAGATATCTGCTGGGAGCGAGAGGAGGCCTTGTAATTAGGGGACCTGGCCTACAATGTGAGAAATCCGAATTAAATCGAGGGCTTCTTTCCTTCTTCCTCTCATTAAACTCATGCCTCTCACTGGCTCTGTGACATTTACACTGGAGTGTTATTTTGAGGCAGTTGCTGTCAAGTTGTTCTGATATTGTTCCCTGTTGCATGAAATGGCAAATATTGTTCCATCTCAAACATGAGGAAAAAAAAAAACCCTGTGAAATATATGTAAGTGCTGTATGTATCTGGTAAGATAGCTGCATATAATTATAGGTAAGTGCTGTGAAGAGCCAATTGACAGTATGTAAAAACTGGCTGCATTACAGTTACTTTTTTTGGCATTGGTATATCGGGTAGGAGCATGTTAAAAAACAATCAACAACAACAAAAAAACCAGATTTCCTTCTCCCTTACTGGGAAACTACTTATGTATGCTTACCACATGTGACTCAGAAAGGCAGTGTCACCGAGATGCTCCCCTCAGTGTGCAGTGTATCTCCACTGAGGATTCTTTGTCAAAAAATGTAGGTCAGTACAACCGTATTGACAAAGGTTCTTCTAGTGGAGGTAAATGTTGCAGGCTGAATAGAAGCATCTTATTTTTTTGTTCTAACTAAACTGGTTATTATTTAAAATATTTTTTTTTTTAAAAAAAGCAATTGGTTCAATTGTATTTTGTTGCTCTTACTGCGTGCACATCTAGATGACTGAATTTCTCGGAAATAAGTCAGCATAACCATTGACTGAGTACAGAAACAGATGGATGCACAGGACAGCATGTTAGATCTCTCTTCAATATTGGGGAGGGATCAGATATACCACAGTATTTTAAAGGCTTTTATAGTCTCACTTGTGTTATGATACTTATTTTTTTCCCCTTATATTGTTTCAGGTTTCAGTCACAGCCCGAGATGATGTCCCCTTCTTTGGACCCCCTCTGCCAAATCCAGCCATATTTAGAAAGGTTTGTTTCTTTGGTCCAGTGTTAGGGGGATATAGTACACACTCCTGCGTTCTGAGTCAGTATCGTCAATCTGCCTAGATGACTTTGGAGGTCTAAAGAGTAGTAAGGCAGAGCTTTTCTCATATGACATTTTTGTTCCTGTTTTCATCTCCAGTCTAGTCTTCATCTTGTCTTGTAGAGTGCAGAGTTTCGTGAATTCCTCCTGGCCAAGCTCATCAATGCTGAGTACAGCTGCTATCGAGCTGAGAAATTTGCTAAATTAGAGGTGGGTCTATTACCTGGTTGCTTTCATTAAAAAATATAAAATTATATTAATGCCAGAGTAAGAAAATACAATATAATTTTTTACTTTCTTCTAGTTTTGTGTTGCTTAAAAAAGGAAGACGAAATGTCATTTTACTCAGCTATGTGATGCTTACTTTGTATTTCACAGCAGGTGTGACAGAATATGAACAGGTACATTCTAATGTAAAGATCTAATCATCAAGTAAGAATGGGAATATGGTGCTTACGTTTTGCTGGAGGAAATTCTGTATTAGCTGAAACTTGGTATTTTGCTACAGGATGTGTACTGATACCCCTGATTTTAGTTCAAGGTACCAAAATTCTGTTCTGGACTCCGCTGCTTGCTTGATCTAGAAAAAACTGCCCTCAGTCAGTCCATGCCTCTGTTCCATCACCTGTAAAGAAGTACTGATGTCCTTTACGACTTGCTTTAGAAAGAGTTTAAAACGGCTGGATATTACTGTAATATATTCCATAACTATACAGCTAAAACCACTTCATAATATTTAAATTAATTTTCATGGTAATTTATTATAATTTTTTTTAAGGAGGATGTGAGACATTGCAAAAACAAGGTGGGGTGGGAAATCCCCTCCACTCCCAATAATAGCTATGTTTTCATTCCTAATGTTGATGCAGGAAAGAACCCGGAGTGCCCTCTTGGAAAGCCTTTTTGAGGAGCTGCAGCTTCGCAGCCGCAGTATGATGGGATTGCCCATAGGGGAGGATGACAAGATAGAGAATGGCAGTGGGGGCTTCCTCGAGAATTTCAAGGTGAGCCATAGTGGATTGATTCCTTACCTAGTTGCTCACACTTTTCTCAAGTTCATTGTGTGTTCCTCCGAGGAATATTGACCCTGCTGATCAGCTATGCTTAGGGTGTGACAGAAAAAAAGTCTTTCCATCCGGCAGCCTTTCTTTAGAGCATCTTAATTGTGCTTTACACAGTTAAGTTACACATCTCTCAATAAAAGAAATTTTCCCCCTTCCAGAGCTACAGTGTGATCTAGGGTGGAAGTCCATACTGTCCCTGAGAAGCCAAACTCTTGATGCTTCCTGCTGGTATCTAATGTCCAGTGGGGTTTCAATCTATGAATTACAAGAAAAGGAGTGAGTGTTTGCAAGAGAAATTTTAATAACTAGTAGCAAGCAGCTCTCCATTCCTACAGAGGATCTCTTCCAATTAATTTTTTTTATAACTGAAAGAGTTGCAAGAGCCACTGCAAGGGAGTTTCTAACGTACCTGTGAGTATACTGTCCAGAAAAACTGTCATGCTTTACATACTCTCTAAAAGCCAGAGTTAATTTACCTTTGTTCAATGTAGATGACACTTTATTTTCCTTTCTTTTTTTTTTTTTTGGGGTTGGTTTTTTTTTTGTTTTGTTTTTTATAGATCAGGATCAGGTGACAGAACTTGCTTTTAAAAGTGATGAAGGCAATATGAGAATGCAAAATTTTTGTGCAAAAAGTCAGACTGAGTTTTGAATTGATTATATTGAGAGTGTCTTGTATCACTTTCCTATCTACTTCTCCTTTCCCACTTCTGTGCAAAGTGCCTCACTGCTTCTTTTGTATAGTGAGTTATCTGCCTGGACATAGAGACTTATTATAAATAGCATTTCTTCAGATGACCTCTGCCCCTTTGTATAGTGGGCTGGATAGAGTTGTTGAGGGCTGTGAAACTAATCCATTCACATATAGGTTTGGTAACTATATCCATAGCTTTGGTCAGAGCTAGGGTGCTTTGGTGAGGTGTATTTTTACATGCAGTCTACGCTGCCTTTGCTGCTAACCAGGAATTTCATACCCAGCCATGTCTTACACTAATTACCCCAAAATGTCCTTTTCTGACTTCTAGCTGTGATTTGCTTGTCATGTGCACAGATGACCTTTTTAAAAGGCTGGAAAAGACTAAGTAAACTCAGAAAATGGCTTTTTCAAATGCTGCAGATTTTTATATAGCTGCTTTCCCCTTGGAACCAGCACTCAAGTTCATGCAAGACTGAACCTTGCAGTCGTGAACAGGAGTTTGATTTTGTATTTTGTAGCATGTACTGGTTAGGACTGCTCCAGATGATGCTGTCTTATCCAGTATGCTGGGATACTGGTAGGGAATCCCTATTCATTGCAACAGGACAAGGGAGGGGTATACTTGAGGAAAAGTTCTTCCCTGGCAGTGAGCTCCATGAATCGGCTAGGACCAAAAATGGGTAATATCTAAGATGCTGCCTTCTAGGAATTAGGATTTCTCTGGTTCTGATGTTGGTCTGTCACAACTTTCCACCCAACCTGTGGTGCTCTCCGTGCTGCCCTACCGTGTGCATGTCTATATGTGTATCCGTGTTTGTCTGTTTCCCTGCCTCCCTTCTGTTCAGCGGGTGATCAGAGGTCGCAGCCAGAGCCTGGATACCATGGGAATATCCATGAGAAAGCAGCAGCCAGCCACCCTGCCCAGCCGCCCAACTACAGCTGGCCTTGCCCTTAGCCAGAGTGTCGCCGAGGGCCCTAAGGCCATTGCTGCGGTAAGGTATTTGGGTGGGCTGTAAGAAGAAACCTGGCCCACTCGTACATTCTATTTCTCTTTCCCTAATAGTTTGTCCTCTTGTCCTTCTGTGAATCTTTTTCTGTTGTATCATCCCTTTTCACAAGTGGAGACAGCGTGTGTTGCAGCCTGTTTTGTCTGTGCCTATCTCTAGCCACAGTTCATCTGTAAACTAAAGCTGAGATTGATGCAGACTGGGAGAAGAAACCCAAACATGATTCTACATCAGACATCTATCTCTGCTATCCTGGATTAGATCTTGTACATAGTCATACCTTAAAAAAATGTATGCACTGTGGTTTGACCAGAATGGTACGGTATTGTATGGCAAGAGCTGAGAACAGAAGGACACTAGGTTTGTTCCATTTTCTTCAGTTTCACCAGTCACATTCTTTTCTGTAATATAAAAAGGTGCACAATGTTTATTCAATGTACTGTTTTGCTGTAAATAGAATTTCCATGTTGGGAACAAACAGCAGAATTAATAAAGTTTGGGGTAAGAAAAAGAGTGAATATTTTTAGTCACTATTAAAGCCTTTCTTATTTGCTAGGAGATATTAAACATACATGATCAGTGTGACCATAATAAATCTGTGACAAATGGTTCCAGAAAAGGATCCATGTTTCTAATACTGGAAATATGGTTACCTTGGCCAAAGTGGATCCAGCTTATTATGGTCTTTGCACTAGTGATGTCAATACAGGCAAACTGCAAAAAACCATCTCTGAGTAAGCCAAGAAGTTACCTTTCAGTGTGGAAATTTCCTGGTGACAGTTTTGTATGCATTCTTTATGTCAGCACAACAAAGTCATAGAATAGTAATGACTTGAGTTTGCTGCTTCCTTCTCTTCTTTAACTTCTAGTTTTCTCTACCTTTTAAATTCTGCCTCTCCTCTCCTCATATGGGGATATCTCCCGTCCTGAGCTGCTTTCTCTGTGTACTGGCTGTTTATCTTGTTTGCCTTTGTTTCTGTATCTCTCCGTCTCCTTCTCATATCACCTTTGTAAGCCCTAGCTTCTCTTCCTCACTGACAGAAAGTACTCCTTGCACCGGTGGAGCTGGGCCCTACTATTGCATTGCAGAGTAAAGGAGAGGATCTGGATCCACATCGCAAACTCCCTCTCCCATGCTTCCAGTTCTCCAGTTTTTCCTGTCTTGTTCCCCTCCCTCCTTTTCTGTCACACTCTCCTTTTTTCTAGTCTTTTGCCTTGCCTGGTAGGAGCCCATCACGTACTCGAGCCAGCCGCTTCCATGGGCGACGGAGTAGTGCAATTGGCATTGAGAACATACAGGAGGAAAAGAGGTATGAGCCATGGGAAGGTGAGACAAAGAGAGAAAAAAAACAGGAAAAGATAAGAAAAGGGAGATGGAAAGGGACATATAAGGACAGAAAGGGAATCAACAGGAATGAGAATTGAAATTGAAATGGGAAGAAAAGCCTGGTTATCGGCTAATGGAGAAATGGACAAAAGACAAAAACAAAATAAAAATGGACATTTGGAAATGGGGAGAATCAATATTTGAGGAAGAAGGGAGGAGGTGGGTGGAGGAACATGGTAAGATTGCTCTTAAACATTGTGCACTATGGTCTAGGACTCTTGGTTCTCCTGTTCTGTATTTGCCACTTTTAGATAAGAGTCAGATGAAAGGCTTTTACTTGGGAAGGCGGAATTGGGTGCTTGATTGTTTGTTTGTTTTCATGATAAAAAATACAAGTAGACAAAACTTCTGATAACTTTAAAAAATGAGTTTAAATTAGATAGTTTGAGAAATAATTATAACTAAGGGGTAAGATACAGGTTTAAGGAGTGATTTGGCATATTTGACAGAATTGTAACCATTCAAAAGTTGTCTGTTCGTCACTAGAGATTATTTAGTTACATCAATAAATCAGCTAGAGCTGAGATATCTTTTTACGATTATACAGTCTCAAAAGTCACGTGATTGCTCTGCATCTAATACACAGTTTTCCCAGTTGCAAGAATTCCAGGGAACAGCTTAAAGACTCAGCATAAAAGGGGAAAAGCCATCTTTAATGTGGAAACTAGTGATTTCACAGCAGGAAGAATTACTACATTTTCCCTTCTTTCCAGTTATTTTCTTGGACCTTACCTTAATGAGGTGCCTATGACCTAATCTGAATAAAAATAGTATAGAACTTTCTTTGAGAAAAATAAAATCTTCTAAGATAACTTCCCTGTGACAGTTTAAGCCAACACAGTAGCCACAGCTCCTCGCTACTTTAAGTAGTTTTGTACCTTATGCAGCTGTGCCCATCAATCCATGACTTTGTGTACAACATCCTTCATTATCCCCTTAAATGACCTGTAAAAGTTTTCTACAACAAGGAAAAACCCTGACTTTCTTTTCTTTTTCTTTTTTTTTTTTTTTTTTTCTGCTCTTTGCTAGGAAGGAATTGGTAAGCTGTTGGGTTTACTTAGCTTTCCTCTTGCTTATTTGTAATCTTGGATGTGAGGAACGGTGGGCCTTATCTTGTGTTATGTGAATGACTTTTTGGGTGATTCTTGAAGGAGCAGTTTCACTAGCGATTGGTCTAATAGTTCATTGCTGCTGTAAAGCAGGTGTCATACTATCCCTCTCCCAGTGTCTCTTTCAACTACCCAATCCTGTCCCATTCCTTGTGATGGCTCAAATGCGTAGTGGGCCCTTCATGGAACTGATTCAGTCCATTAATCTACCAGAGAAAGTATCAACTTTCTTTCATTGGATTAGCTGTCTGCCAGGTTCTGCCATGAACTGGCTCATGGAGAAGTCTGATGGGTACCAGGACTGATGGAAAATACACTCAGCAAGAGTGGAGGAGGCTGGAGCAGGCTCGCTCTCTCTGGCAACACTGAGCTCAACATATCATGTGTGACTTCCCCCTGAAGCTATAGTTTAATGATATGCAGGCTTTGATGAGAGAGCTGACCCAGTCCATCCTGCTTGTTCATGTGTCATAGAAATTTCAGGGTTATTTAGGATTGGTTTTTTGTCAGGATAATTTTCAGTCTCACAAACAGTTGTATTAGCACAAGTGAGGGCATGAGGAACAGTGATGTGAGGATCAACTGACCAAGAGAGCAGAGGAGGAACTTTGTGGACCCCATCACTGAAGCCACAAAAAAAACCCCAACAAAAACCTGAGTTTTCCAATCTTTAATTAAACACCCCCCACTATTCAGTTACTCACACAGACAGCTTTCTTCACAAGTATCTTGACAAGTACTAGAAGCAATGAAACTATTGTAACCGTCCTGAAACAGGGAAATTTGCTGAATCCTTTTTCTTTAAGCAATAAATATATAAACTCTCTAATCAATCCCAAAGCTTCTTGGGCCAATGAAATGGGGAAGGTAGAGGAAAAAGTTGAAGAATTAAAGGAGAATACTGAAATTAATTTGGCTTTGATATCAATTCAAAAGGAGCTTAAAGTTGGTTGTTTCTAATATATTGCCCTCAACAGGTCACATCTAAGGAGTCTGGTCTTTTAAACACAACTGCATGGCCTTCCCTTTCATGTGTATAGGAAAGATCCAGCTTTGTATTGTAGCTTGCAAGAAGCATTCGAATAGTTAGCAGTTAACTCTGGCCCTGGGGTACAAGCTGCTTTCTTTTTTGTCCCAGCAGAGACACTGTAGAGAGGATACAGAAGGTGCTGGACAATCCAGGAACTTTCTTTGACCTGAAGTCTGATGGATCATCCAGTCCCAGCTCCCCAGAGTTCCCCAGCAGGAAGAACAAGTGAGTTGAAAATAATTTTAATATTTAAAAGACGCTCAACATGTCTGGTATTGGCTTAAGTGTGGTGCATGTCTTGCTCTGTTGGAGGCTTTACTGAGATTGTCCACATCAGACATTGCACCACCTTAAAAGTTAGATGTCTGGCCATGGGACCATAATTCAGACCATGTAAGCAAGGAACTCGGCTTTCTTAACCAGTCAGTGAAGAAAGATTGGAACACTTAAAGGTGATTTTGGCTGTATCTTTACTGTAATATTAGCTCACATCCAATAGGATACACAAAGCCCTAGCTGTCTAGTTATCCGTGCTTACTTCATGTATACGTTTCCTCTATAGTTTGCTCTGGAGTGATTTTTGGAGCTTCATGGAGAAGTTTGGACAAGGGTATGTTGGGTTGTACACAAGTTCTGCCCCTTTAAGCAGGATTCATGCTGCTGCTCCCAACCAACATAAACTAACCTGTCTTCGGTCCTCACAAAGTGTTACAGCAGGGTCTCCTGTGTTGCACCTACGTTTCATTGCTAAAACACACCGTACCATAGCCAGTGTTCTTCTGCAAAACACTTCATGCAGTAGTCTGCAAAATAGTCCTCCAGTTCCTGATGGTCAAAAACTGGAAAAATGCACTTTCCAGGTAGTGAAGCTTTGCTGTTGCTAAGCTGTATTATGCTGGGATGTGAACCCATCTAGGATGCTTCAGGACTTCACGGAAACTGCACCTTTACATTTCCAAGACTCCAGAGCAGCCTGTCTCTAAATCCAAGACTGCAGCTGACTTTCTGGAACAGCCTGGCACATGTGATTTTTTACTGAGAACTTGGATGAGACCTGTGGCAAAAAGGGCACTGAGTACTTGGTAGTAGGGCATGTCCCTTTCTTAGGACTGCAGCTGCTCTAAGAAAATTTCAGGAGGTGCCCTAGAGCCAGGCCTCTGTGGTTGTAATTGCTCCAGGTTCTAAGTCTGAGAAGGAAGGGCCTTCCTTCCAACTAGACCCAATGGTCTCTAAGAAGTACAAGCTGGTAACTATCTGCAGTAGTTCAGCTATGCAATTGTATGCTGTAGGACTGTCCAGAATTTTGTCACAGCCAAGGTACAGAGTTCTGGTAAGTATTTTTTTTGGTGATACTAGTTTTTGGGTTGAGTTGGGTGTCCAAAATTTTGGTGGGGAGGAGGATGGGAGTACAGCTAGGAGATACAGACCATTTAAGATGCTAGCTCTGGCAGCCAAGGACAAGAGAGAATACAGGGCATGAAACCACTGATGGGACAACAACCCTCATCTTCCATTATTACCATCTCATTCCACCTCCCCTACCTCCTGCCTGGGACCTTGTTAGTGAACTAGAAGATCCTGGCTAGGCGCATGTGAGGGACTCTTGCTCTCATTAGGTAGCTGAAGTGACCTTGCACAATCAGCAAGAATTCTGCCTAGTAAGAAGCCATCTCATAGCTTGGCTAGTCCTGGTTACCCTACTGTAGAATGTGCGCATGCCCTGGAAAAAAAAAAAAAAATATGAAGCTTTCTTGACATTTGTTCCTGATTTCTGCATTTCATTGTGGGCTTCCCCCACTTCTCAACCTCCATTCTCCATTCATCAGCTGCAGAGGTGAGCCAGCTGCGATATCTGTTTCAAATTGGTATCGCATGCTTTTGGAGAGCAAACATAGCATGGGATTTCACTAACAATACTTGCATGAATATTGTTTATGCACATGAGGCATGACCTGTATGATTTGGCAGTCTGTTTACTTTTGTCCACGGGTTTCTCTCTGCGCATCTTTTTCCAGTCGTGGACTCAAAACCACTTGTACAATCACCAGAAAAGTCTTTTCACAGTTATGGTGGTTTAGCCCATACCTGGACAGTTTGTTTGTGAGGTGGGATGTAGCATGGAATTTTGCACAATTGATGATTAGCCATAGTTAGAGTCATGGTATCAGAGTTAGGGACCAGCCCACGTATGGTATGCAGCCATACCATCTGCATCATATCTGGGAGAGGGAATCAAGGACGTGTAATTCCACCACGTAACGCACGGCATTTTCACCAAGACAATATTGACACAGTATTGCAGGAACAGTCTAGGAGTGTAATTCTAACAGTTTGTCTCAGAGACAGTTCTACTGAAGTAGTCTGTTTATTGTTCATGAATTGTGGAACCACAAATCAGGATTGTGATACAGGCATATTTCTAATGCAAAAAGAGTTCCATCGAGTTCTACAGTAGTTTATGCAGCCTATATTAAAAACGTTATCCCTGGTAGTATGTCATCAATCCACTCCTGGTTATCCCTAGGGAGCAGCGTCACAGGAAATGTCTCTATCGCAATAATGTCCAGGATGTTGCTGCTGGGCTTAAAGAATCATTTCAAATTCCAGACTTGAATGATCAAGGTCTTCATCTATGTTCTACTAAAACCAACTTGGAAATAAATGCAAAAAGAACACACAAATAATAGACTAATTCATTTGCAGTAGAGACAAATCAGCACTTACTTTCTGTCCTCGCATGCTGGTTTCCAATGCACACTTCTGCACTGATCAGCCTGCAATCCGCAAAACCACATTGTTCACTTGAGCTCACAGTGTCTTCTCTCCCGCATATAGGGACAACTGTCCTTAGTTTTCCTGCTCCACTGTCCAGGTAGCCTTCCAAATAACCCTGCTTCCCAAGGGACAGATTCAAAAGAATTAACCCAGCCTAAGTAACTGGGTAGCAAAGCTCCTCAGGATCAGACGGCTTTCTAGGTTGCGTCTGAAAAATCAAGCACTGTACTGTGTATGTCCAAATTCTAGGAAAAGTACATGGGTTTTGTGTGTGTGTGTTTTCCCTCCTCAGACACATCTGAGTGGGGACACCAAGCCAATCAGGAGTGGACCGGATGCTACTCAGTCATTCGTTACCTCACTGAAGACACTGGCAAGACTTTTGGGGTGAAATGAGAGTCCTGGCTAAGAGGAGCATGAACTTAGAGGACCTCAAGGACTGTGGAGAGACCAAGTGGCATCAAGTAGTGCTCCACTGGCAGTTCCCGGAGCAGAAATCCTGGGAAAGGGAGATGGACAGATAGCTCCTATTGGAGCATTTTGGTTCTTTGCCCTTCCCATTGCCCAATCAGCAGCCACTGAACCAGGCCTTACTAATGATGGGGGAAGGAGGCCGCCTGAAGTGCCTCCCCTTCTCTTCCCCTCCCCTCAGATGAGCAAGAAGAGAACAGCTTGGCCCGCAGAAGAACATGTTTCCACCTCTGTCTCTAGTGCCTTCGGATGACATAGGTCAGGAAGTGCAGTGCAGAGAACGAGGATGGAGAAACCTGCTGAGGAAGGATGCTGAGAAGGAGATGCTTTGTGGAAATCTAGGTCCCAGCTTACTTAAATTCATGTTATTGATTTGCTCTGCCAAGGGAGAAGCATGTTGGCCTTCATTTCCTCCAAAATATATTTCCTAATCTCCTGAGGAAATATCTTTGGCCTATACTGGCCCTATCTTTACTGTTCTCCCTGTTGCATGCTGGCATGTAATATGCCTGGGACTTTAGGTTTCATTACTGCTTGTAGGTCAAGACTGGCCACATTTTGCAGTGTTTCTGAAGGAATAAATATATTTAGTATGTTAAAGGTGTCTTATCTTTCTTGCCTCTTGTAGCTGTTTGGGGTTTCTTAACATTTTTAAGCACTTCATCTCTCTCTTATTGGCTGGTCTCTTGTGCAGGCAGTGAGTATTTCACCATAAATGTTAGGCTTGCATGTACAGTGCACCTTTCACCATGTAAGCTTATCAGCCTCATGGACTGCTCTTTCTCCTAGATGACTGCAAGCAGTGGATCCCAAATTCTGAGCTGGGAGAAGCTGACCTTAAGGGTCTTTCTTGACAGATATGAAACATGCACGAGGCTACCTCAGTGTCCATGACATTTGGGAGAGTGGTGCTCAAGTGATCCAATACAGTTTGTTTTGAATGTTCCTTTTGTAATGACCCTGTGGGACCTAAAAGTCTAGTGGGATGGACCTACAGGAGCCAGTTTACTGGCAACTGCTGTATGCAAAATCACCAGGATGGGATGTTCCTATCTGTAAGGAAGAGGGAGGTTCTGACCTGTCTGTGTAAGAGCTTGGCACTTGATCCTAACAGTTTGGCACTGAGATATCCTAAAATAATGCAAATCTCAGTAATTTTTTTTCCTACCTTCTCATTGCTTCCTTAAGCTTTCTTAGTTAACCATTCTGTAATGCTGGTTAATGTCTATATGCTTTCCTGACTTCTCCTGTTATAACTGTTCAGAAACCTAGTGGTGACAGTTTATAAGCTCTACGACATGAAAAAATGTGCTTTTATAGTCCCCTTGTACTGTCTGGAATTTCATGTAAGACCAAACACGATAGGCTGAGGGTGGCTGTGGGAATGGGTAGCCTAGGCTGGGTAATGCCTTCCCTTTATACTCAGCTTAACACCTCATCATGTTGTATTTAGGCTCTTAAAATATCTGATCTCCAAAATGAAGGCACCTGTTGATTTTAATGAATGTCTAGAGGGAAACAGTGCTTAAAGGCAGGTGGTTTGACTCGCTCTGCTTTGAGACACTTGGGTGTATGACTTAGAAATTCACTTGGTCTTGTCCTTTCATACAGTTATCCAGCATGGAAATAAGCGATGATGTTTCTACTAAATGAAGTAGCAACTACAAACTAAGGAATGCAAGCCATTTCACATGAATTCTGCTCCTAGGTGGAGAATCTAGCTGTGGATGAATAATTTCTTCTTAATGTTTCTGACTGCTATATAATAAAGTTATGTCACAAAAAGTGCAAGCCTATGTGTAACAATAAGCATGATGATGTTGAATGCTTGCGTTTCACAGGCTGCTCAGGAGTCAGACTTCAGGATACTGTGTGATGCAGCCATTCTCACGTTCTTCATCCAGTGTAAGCAGTTGTTGTAGTGGTTTGAGGGAAAATGAAACATCCGAGGAAGAGGAGAATGACAGGGTGGGTGTATGATCTCTAACAAACAGGCTACCTCCCTGATTTTACCAAGTGCATTATTAAAACACGTCTTCTTTGCCCTCTCCAGGAGCTGATGTGCTCTCTTGAGGGCCCTCCAAAACAGGATTCATTGATTCAGAGTATGTGGCTGGATGACAGTGACTGCACACCCAGTACTTCCAGCTCACCAGGTAAAAAAAGAAAGAAAGAAAGAAAATCAGAAGAAAAAAAAAATCCCCTGCTTATGCTTCTAGCAGCATATGTGAGGTTGAGCCATATTTGTTTGGCAAAATCTTTTGTATAGCTATACTTAAGATTTGAGAAGCATAGGTAGATGATAGGCTTAGAGAAATGGGGAGAGAAGCTAGCATGCAAACTGTAATGGGGAGAGAAGGGGAAGTGCGTTTCAGTAGCATGAACAAATAGTGCTGTACACTGCAGAAGGAGTTCCAGTAGCTTGCAAAGAATTAATGTGTTTATGTGTTTCTGTGGAGAACATGTATCTCAATGGTTGCTTCTATGAATGCAGTGCTCCTTTATAAACTAGATAGTTTGGATATGGGAATTACAGAAACAGTGCTTCCTGAACAAAGCCGTATGCTCCTGAGAAGGTGGGTAATCAGGTAGCTAACCTGCACTGAGTTTTTTGACTGCCAAGGCTGGGCTCTTAGTGTAGTACTTGATCAAAGTTGAAGTAGTTGATTAAAGTCAGCTTGGATCCATGCACAGTGCAGAGATTATTATAGTAATTACAAGTTCTCTGCAGTCCCACACCAGGCAGAACTATTGCAGTACCTGTAGTTGAAGTTGTATCAGCTGCCCTGATCTCAGATCCTCTTTGCAGTCATATTTCACTTTGTTGAAATGAACTGTTTGGGATTGAAGCATTTCTTGTTGAGCATCAGCCTAAAGCTAAAATTATGGAAAATTCAAATCCTTTTCAGTCTGTTTTTGAGAACGAGGCTGAAGGGACTGTGTAAGATTTTTGGGAAAGTTAAGCTTTTGAGATTTGGGAAGTCATTAGGAACCGGAAGGCAAAACTTGACATTTGTTGCTAAAAGATTCTGGAATAGGAGCAGGTTGAGATGGTAAGAAAAACTAGGGATTATGTGGGATGGCAAGGAAGAGAGTAGGTTGGAAGGAACAGTGAAATCTTTATAGGATTTGTGTGAAAAGAGATTGTTGAAAAAGATTACAAGGGATTACAAGGTCAGAAACTGAAGCCAATTTACTTTGAAGACAGAGTTAGGTCTCAGCCTCTGCAGCAGCCCTGTATGAGATATCAAGACTGACCAGATCCCTGCTTAAAATTGCCTGTATCTTAGCAACAGCAATGAAGATGTGATACTGTGAGATGTTCTGCGGAGACCTCTGTTCTGTGAGATGTTTTGTAAGATTTCTCCACTTCTGCAGAACAACTCGCAGCATGAGTGCTTTTATACTTGGAGGCACACGAGGACCCAAGGGGCTGGTACTGAAACTCTGGAAGAATAGGAAAAACAAGTGGAGTTATTGATCGTGCAGAGAAGAGATCCATGTTGTATGCTATAATTAGGAAGTGGGGTGCTATATACAGAGTCTGCCTGTCCTGAGGGAGAGACATAAAGGTGTTAAATGTGGTGATATGAAAAACCAGCATGTGAGGAACCTTCACAGCGGAAGGCAGCTAATGAGCTGCTATTAAGAGGCAGAAGCTGGGAATGAGCTTCTGTAGATCTTTGTCTTGAAGGCTAGGAAGAAAGTGGTCAGTGTCATCAGCTCAGAGCAAGAGTGATAAATAGATACTTTAAGTCCAGGAGGCCCAACACCATGAAATTGTCTCTTTTTGAAGGGATCTGGAAATGACACTGTAAAGGCAATAGCTTCTTTGTGCCTGGTGGTGTGAGGGTTTTCACTGTATCACCACGACATTATCCAGGCTACCATTTCCACTGGTCTGGGATTATCCTGAGCAGGCCACAGCTCCCTTCACAAATGTTTGAGGTTTACTCACTCCTGTTGCCTTTGTGGCACTTCACTGAGACCACGCAGGTGTGAAGGATGGTTCCCTGTCAAAAGTGAACAAACAGCTTGTGTTTACTTATGATGAGAAATACTAATGGGAGCGTAAAATAAGTGTAAATGCAAACTAGTTTGTTTTGCTTGAGTATCAGAAATTGTCTTTTATCACAAAGTAAAAGATTTCAAATTGCTTTTGACCTTGAGGGTAACTGCAGTTCCGTCTGCTCTCCATTTCTCCAAGAGCATTCCCAGGCACAGACATAATGCAGTGCTGTTAGGCCTCCCCTGACATGGCCCATAGTTTAATCCAAGTGTGCTCTTTCCGCCAATGCACTTATCACTCCCATCTACATGCCCCACGTAAAGCCCAGTGGAAGTCATCCACTATAAACTTTTATTATATTGGTTTGGGTTCTCTCTCCCTTTACCCCTTGTCATTGTTTAACCCCAGCTGGCAATTAAGTCCCACGCAGCTTCTTACTCACTCCTCCCTGGCAGACATGGGGGAGAGAATTGGAAGAACAAAAGCGAGAAAACTTGTTGAGACAAAGATGGTTTAATAGGGTAAAGAAAAAGCCACATGCACAAGCAAAGCAAAACAAGGAATTAATTCACTGCTTCCCGTTGGCAGGCAGGTGTTCAGCCACCTCCAGGAAAGCAGGGCTCCATCACGGTTACTTGGGAAGACAAACGCCACAACTCCGAACATCCCCCCCCAGCTTTATATACTGAGCATGACATCATATGGTATGGAATATTCCTTTGGTCAGTTGGGGTCAGCTGTCCTGGCTGTGTCTCCTCCCAACTTTTTGTGCATTCCCAGCTTACTCACTGGCAGGGTGGAATAAAGAGCAGAAAAGGCCTTCCCTCTCTGTAAGCACTGCTCAGCAATAATTAAAACATCCTTGTATTATCAACACTGTTTCCAGAACAAATCCAAAACATAGTCCCATACTAGCTAGTACGAAGAAAATTAATTCTACCCCACCTCACTCTGAGCTCCTAGCTTGCCACCTTGGGGGAAAGCTGCTGACTCAACATACTCTCCAGCAGAAGAGTGCTAGGTTATTCAGCCTAGCTGTTCCCCTTTTCTTATGGATATTGGAAATAGGCATGCTTTCCAGTGACCTCTGCTGCTCTTCCTAGAGAGTTTCTCTATGTGCTGACTCCTTATTTTACCACAGGTATATACATCATGAATATATATCACTGACAATAATCATTACAGAGAATGTGATGTAAAGTTCAACATAATTCTTAGGTTTTATAGGCTCCATTGTCAATGGCAGTGATCTGATACTGACACTGCAAAACTTTCAGTGTGGCTTCTCGGTACCTTGGTAAGACAGCTGCACCCTGCAGGAGTGGTGATTTTTTGCTGTACCATATCTATTCTTACATCTTCAGTGCAGAATTATTTTTTTTATAAAAACAAGTATACAAAGGTACACCAAAAAACATGCAGGTTTGTGTATGGGCTTCTGATTTATGCTAAGAGAGCCATGGGTAAAAGCAATAAACATAGTGAATACTTTTTTGACTAGTTTCTGACTTATTAGTCTCACCTAATCAGAAGACTGTACAGATGTAGTCTTGAGTGCCATCGCTGACTGCAGTAAGAAAGCTTGATGATTTCACCATCCACACTATTTAGAATGTGTTTGTGGTAATAGGTGAAGGGGTAGAGAGAAAGGAAATGAAAGGTTATGGGTATGTGTGAGGTAGCAGAATTGAGCCTGCATTTTCTAAGCACAAAGTGAAATCTTGTCCTTGTGAATTTCAAAGTTTTTGAAATTTTATTTTCCAGAAATACTGACAGTTCTTAAGACAGAAAAAGATAGGATAAAGAGCAATGTGTTGTGCTAAAAAATTCAGGAAAAAACCCCCCAAGGATTATATATTTATTTTGATTTTTCCAAATAGTAAAAGGTTTTCTATTTATGTACTACAGCCAGTCCTGATAGAAAACTAATTACCAAAAGATCAAGTGTGGCAATACATGTTAATATCCCTAGTGTCCTGGTTTCACTTGGGATAGAGTTAATTTTCTTCCTAGTGGCTGCTGGTTTGGATTTAGTATGAGAATAATGTTGATAACGCATATTGTGTCAGATGTTGCTAAGTAATGTTATATTAAGTCAAGGACTTTTTCAGCTTCCTGTGGAAGCTGAGAGGGACCATAGACAGGACAAGCTGGCCAAAGGAATATTCCATACCACAGAGGTCATGCTCAGTATATAAATGGGGATTACCTGGGGGACAAGGATCAGTGATTGCTGCTCGAGACGGACTGGGCAATTGATCATTGGGTGGTGAGAGCAATTTGTGTTGTATCTCTTTATATCGTATATTTTTTTACCATTATTAGTATTTTTCTCTTCTGTTATTGTTGTATTAAATTGTCTTCATCTCAACCCATGAGGTTTTTTTCTCCTTTTTCTCCCTCTTCTCCTAACCATACTGGGAAGGGGGGGGAGTGAGTGAATGGCTGTGTGGTCCTACTTGCCAGCTGGGGTTAAACCATGACACCTAGACAAAATTATATTTACAAGAACATTGATAATTTGGGTCAATCTATGCAACAGGGAAGAACATTAATTATCCATAACCAAGCATAATAAACTGAAGAAATGCCAGAGTTAAGCTAAACTGAAAGCGAAGAAAACACTTTGGAACAAAGAGAGGCGTCTGGGTATTTTGGTTTTGCCCTTTAGTGAGCTATGCAGTAACTGTTCAGCCATAGTTAATCTGCTCTGTAAGGTCAGACTGAACTGATGTTTTATGAAGAAACCTAAGACATTTTAGATGCCCACTGTAAGTCTGGATCCTACGCTGAATGATTCTAAAATTCCTAACCCACGTACACATTCCTGGATCCTCCAATTTGCCATTCAGATTGAGAGAGCAAAGTTACAGAAACGAAGAAAGAAATGGCAGCAATCTGTGGTCATTACGCTACCAGAGCTAGATAAAGACGTAGAGAACTACCACTGCCAAAACCGCTATTTTCTGAGTTGGCTTTAAAGCACCAACACTGTCTCATATGCCAGTGCATATCACATGAGGCAGATGTGACTTACCCCTTAGCCTCAAGGCCAGGATTCAGCTATAAGCCTCCTTAAAGCTTTCTTTAAGACACTTCTGGGTTAGTTAATATGCATAATTGTTTTAGATGTGTTTTTATTTGGTTACTTGATCTATTAGTTACTACCTACAAACATACATCGTAATTAAATTTCATAGTACTGGAGCTGGGATATATACAAAATGGAGAACAACCCTGGTACTGCAACTTCATCTTGTTTAAAGCCACAGTTGGGCAACAAATGGCAGTGATTTACCAGTTTTGTTTTTAAACCTCAGACTTTTAAATTTCATCATGAAACTGGGGAAGGGGGTATTCTACCTTTGAAAAACTGTGGAAACATAGCTGCATCTCATCTGTTCCCTAGAAAATATTGGTATGATCATATGTAGTTCAAAAAGAAAAAAAAGTTCCTGGGAAGAAGATCTTAGCTTACCATCTTATTGCAGGAATCCCTCATTAGCTAAATTTTACAGCTTTCTTAACTTTCCTGATTGAATGGTGGATAGGTATGCCATCAAAGTCATTCATCTGTTCCTTCTGCCCTTTAGTACATTCCACTCTGTCACCAACTCTTTAATTTAAACTCTTTCCATTTTCCTCTGATTCAAAGAAAAGAGTTATAATACAGATTTACTGTTGTAATACAGCTATGCGTAAACTCCCAGGAACTATATTATCTATGACATTATGATATTGAATAATTTCAAATCAGCCTTAGTGAATAGGATGGAGGGTCACCTAAGAATAAATTTCAATGGTGTAAGAAAGAGGGCTGTTACTTTAAAGTCATTGTACTCATTTCTTGTGAAATATGTATGGTGAATATTACAGAAAGAAAAATAATGTTTTAAGTTTAAGTCTGCAAGTATTTCATCCCTGGTTTTGCCATGGTGTTGATATGTGATGACAGGCAAATTCCTTAAACTCTGAGGTCAGATGTGAGAATCTTAAGGGACAGAGTACAGGGAGGGGAAGGAAGGGAAACATTGTGAGAGCATAAGATTAGACCCTGCCTCACAAAGTGTATTCTTAAGGCACTCCGGTTGCACAGATGTATTCAGTAACAGTGTTTCTTAGCTTGACTGCATGATGCTGTCACCCACTGGAACCTGCTGTATTATTTAAAACTATTTTTTGTGTATAACAGCAGACTGATACAGAAATTGAAAACGGGACTGATGGAAACACTTGGGAAGGTTGGAGAATGCCTTCATTAATTGTTAGATAGCTATAGACGTACCTTCTTTAGGCAAGAAGCTATAGCCAGAACAGCTGTGGCATTGACACACAGCCTGGAACCAGGGGTCAATGATTTTTTTAAATGAAATGAAAGCTAAGTAGTCACTTTTCTTGTGTTTCAAGCTGGAATGAGAAGTAGGTCAAGTTGGGTATAGATACATTCCTTTCACTCTTATCTGTGGATGAGCCACAGATCGGTGAAAAATTTGGGGTAAAACCAGCTATGTGTGCAGCTCCTGGGATACCCTCTTGATTATTTCTTTATTGTTCTGTGCTTGGTTCCCTTCTAGGAAGCAGGTTGCTTCCTTCCAGCAGTGTTGCTGGCTCCACTGGAAAAGGAAAAGGCAGCAAAGCAGATGCTCAGCACCATAATCCAGTAAGTGCTTTAATAAAATGTTTCCTTCTCACTTGCACAGCAATAAGGATGGGAGAAAAGAGACACACTTAACTTAGGAGGCTTTGCTTGCTGAGGGTTGAAAGGACAACAAAGTGCTTGCAGGGAAGGTTAAAGAACTGCCTTGTTCTGCAGGCCTCCATTTTGTGCTGCGTGTGAGGTCACCGCTGGAGGACTCTCTGGGTGCACGCTGGGTGAGGAGCACAGGTAACGGGCAGGGAGAAGCACCAGGGGCCCATGGCTCAGGGTGGAGGCAGCTCCTGGGCCACCTCTGGCCCCACTGAAAGAGTGCAGCATGTACTGCACAGCTCCACGGTAAATAGAGTTAATCCTGTACCTTCTTCCCCAAGTGATCTTCCAGGGCAAGCTGACTCTGGCCTGTTTAATCTACCTAAGGTCTGCCTTCCTCTGTTGCCTTCTCCCTCTCAGGGGACAGCATTTCCCATTGAGACATCTCTCCCTGCCCTAATCCATGCTTAGTTTTATTCTCTTCCTTTTCGGTTTCCTTTGCTCAGATGCCACCTAGCTTTATCTGCTTTATCAGAGGATAGTCTGCTTCCTATGCTTTCATTATTTTGCTGAACCACTTTCTTTTTTTCTCATTTTGTGACTTTGTGCCTATCTCTACACTTGCTTGTTTGCTTTCAGCCTAGCATTGGTGGGACCTACTTCTCCATGCCAGTTTCACAGCTTTTCCAGACATGGGAAGTGGGACTGGATCTCCCTCCAGACATGGGAAGTGGGACTGGATCTCCGTAATAGAGCAAAGCAGAACACAACTCCAAGCTTGTTCTCTACAGTTCATAGTCCAGTGTTGCCTGTGTCGCTGAGAGTCTTTCTTTTGACTCAAAGTCCCCTTCCTTGCCCAGTATCTTCTCTGGCTTGACAGCTAAACAGCATGCTACCTTGAAAGTGATGTGGATTTGAGGCTCTCAGGAATTACTTAGGTATATAGCTAAGTAGAATAGGTATCATCTTTATGGAAGAAAATTTTTCCAGCTATTCCTAAATAGCTGGCAGTTCTTACTACTGCTCAGCGTCTACCCCCGTGACTGGTAAAAAGACTCCACAGTTTAGATCCTCTGTTTTTTCAAGTAATGCTCAACCTTTAGCTGCCCTGCCACCTGGTGGCATTCAGAGCAGTCAGATAAACAGTTCACGAGGTGGTGACCATTGGTGTCACAAAAGACTGACACAGAAAGAAAAGAAAGGGAAACCATGTAAAACAGCTGGAGACTACCTAAATGCACGCTACGCGAAAGATAAGTACCGAGAATGACAGTATAGCTGCCAGCCACTGTTTACTGGGATAATCAACAGTCTGCCAAGAGCTTGTACTTACAATCAGGTCTCTGTAATGCAGGAGTAAGGTTGCCTAAACAAGAGGCAGAACTTCCTCAAAGCTCTACTCCAAAGCAGGCAACCTTTTCTCCAAGTAGGTATACAGTCAGAATTGCAACAGTATGCATACTCACCGATACAGATGCAAAGGCTGTAACCACTTACTAGTGGTTATCACAGGTAATAAGCAAATCCTGAGTTTGGATTTTCCTTATCTCAGTAGTGTTTAAGTACTACCTAAGCCTCTGAGCATTTAATTTCTACTGATTTCAAGTAGGTCTAAGGGCCTTTAAGATAATTTTGGGACATGCACAGCAGTCTTTAAGATCCATCTCATTTGGCCCATCTGCTAAATCAACAATGCTTTGTCACAAAGGCTGTTTTTTTTAAGTTAAGCTGGTTCAAAGGACAAAGTCTCATGAGACCCTGGCTTTCACCATTATGTTATTTCAAGATGTTCCTTGCATTTTTCCCACCTTCCCGAGTTCATTTACCTCCCATTTTACCCATTTCTCAGACAGCACTGCCCATGGCAGTGGCCCCAGGTCACTGGGATGATCTGGCTTAAAGTGACGTTTCAGTCATTCCATTTCTTATCACAACCTCGGAATCAGTTTGACAGCACAAACTGGAGACTAGAAAATTTCAGGGGGAGAATGGTAAAAAATTTCTTTAGTGTGTCTTCAAGGGACTCAAAGAAACCTATGGCATCTGTGTACGTATGATATCTTCTCTGTAGCTCTAACTCCTAAAAGAATGTAGCGTCTGATATCTCACAAAGATTTCCTTAAATTCCGGGCTGGATTTGCCCGAAGACTAATGGGTGCACTGGTGGAAAAAAAGAAAGAAGTCTCAAATTACAGGATATTTTGTGAAGAGCTGGAAGAGGTGCAAGAAGGAAAAATTGTGCTAGGGGAACATTAGAACACTTACAGCTGTAAGAACATGAATGATACAGATATTTTTCCTGATGCTTTGTTCCAGGATTTGCAGTTCAAGTGAACAAGCATGAATGCTTTACCTTAAAGTTCAGAAAGAGACAAAAAATGGAATTCCAGCTGCTGCTAGTTCTGCTTCCTTCAGTGATGCGCCAGAGACAGCCAGGAATCCCTGAGAGAAATCAAGCCTCATACAAATCAAATTAATTTGTGTTATTCCAATTCACCTAATACAGGGCCAGGTTCAAACTATCTCAGTGTGAAATTTCTAACTACTGTAATCGGAGATGAGAGTGAAAAGCAAAGTGTTTTGGTTTAAATGTTATTGTTTGCATCTCTTTCCCTCTGCAGACTATATGATGGGAAGTCCCTCAGAGCTGTATCCAAATCACCTTTGGATAGGCAGCAATTAGGCCATCCTTGAGAAAGTAAAACACAGTCTGGTTCAGCTACCAACTAAATGTATATGGTATTCACCATTGTCCTCCAAAGACATTACTGTAAAACTGGCATTAATTTAAAACCCCTGCAAAGTTCTGGGGTTGATGCCTGAGAATGCATGTGGTGGTCTCAAATTTACACACTGCAGAGCAAGGTGTATAAAATACTGTCCAGGGAGACAGTTCCTTTTGAAATACTTGATTGGTTCCCCAGATTTTCCTTTGGGCTTGAACTGTCCCTCTTTCTTCTCTCTCATGCCCCCTGCACTTGCCATGCTGCAGAGCAAAAGGAAGCGTAAATACCTTGTCCTGTGCTTCTAGTGTGTATGTAGTACCTTGGACTTAAAATAAAAGGAGAATGCGGCCAGCTTCTCTTAGGCTGTGTGTGTAGTGTGTTTCTAAAGGACAAGCAAGAAGATTCTGAGATCAGAGTCCCATAACAACAATTTAGTCCTCATGGTTTTAGGGTAAGAGAAAGAGAACTAATCAGGAAAGAAGAATGTTTTGCAAGAAGTTAAATATTTAGTGGGTCATCTTTAATGTTAATCATTAATCTATTGAAAGAAAAGCAGCACATTTGTATTGGTAAAGAGCTCACCAGACTGGTAATACTGGCAAACCTTGAATTTCTTCATAATTAGAAATGAGACTGAGCTGTAAAGTTAGCTGTTAAGGACGAGAAAGCCATCTCCATAAAATTGGATACATTCAGATAACCACTGAAGATTGACCATGTACATATATATTTTCACTCATATATTTCCCCAGGACTTTTCACATCTTGGGGCTTGGAACTGATGGAACTGGTCCCAGCCATTTTTCACCTGCAAGGCAAACCAGCACAAAAGAGAAAGTTAAAATTTAATACATAGAAGTGATCGGCCGGTCGCATTTCTGCAGTAGGAAGACTGTGCCTACTCTTCTTTTGAAGGGTAATTACTAATGATGGAATATAGATTTATATTTTGTTTGGCATGCTTTAGCCAGTGCCATAAATCCTCCACTGCCTAGTCACAACTGAAGCTGTACAGAAGAATTATTTTCCCTTCTCACAGATGAGAGATTCTGCAGGTCTGTGGCACGCCACATGACGGTGAAGCCAATTCCTTTTAGGAGTCCTTCTGTGAGGGACTTGGGGTAAGGAAGAGAAAAAGGGTGGAAGGCTGGGGAGTCAGAGAAATAAAAGGAAAATCTGTTGATATCCTTGGAGTTGAGACTAGAAACCAAGCCGTAACATTCCAAGTAGGCTTAGTGACTATCCTAGTGGATGTTTGGTATTTATCTTCCTCACTCTTGTTTTCATCAAGAATATTTTTATAGAATCAGAAGCCCATCCAGAAAAGAAAATAAACCTCAAAAAAATCCTTTTTATTTAAGCCCATGACTAATTTTAATTTACATTAAGATTTCCTGCTGAAATTTTTCAACAATCGTATCAGAGCTAATTATGTGCATAACTCTTTCTAGTGACAAACTCTCTCAAGTGCCAAATCGTGAGATTAATAGTCAAATGCCCTCTATACCATGCAAAAGCAGGTGACTGAGTTTTATTAGTTATCACATCCTATTCCAATTCTCTTTAAAAATTTGAAGTTCGTAGACTATTAACAAAAATAAAAAGAAGGATGGCCAATATATGAATTTCTGTTAAAAAGTTGTGTAGTTAGGTAATTACAAGTTATAGATTGGGGAGCTGTGATAATGTGCTTCTTATTAAGAAGGAACAGATATAAAATTAAAATGTTAAAGCTACAGGAAAAAAAAAAATAGCAGTATCAGCCATAGTCTTAATCTTAGCCAAGACCTAGTGTCCCGTACCAAAAGGTTAAATATGGACATTTTGAAAACTAAAGAGTTTCAATGGTAATTTGAGTATGGCATGTGGAGCACAAAGCCTTGAAACACAAAGAGAGGATGGAGAACTCAATTACTTCTTGTTTGGAAAAGGACAACATCTTTAGTCACTTGAACTGTACATTCCAGTCAGCAGTTTCATCCTGGGAGAAGGATGCCCAACGTTATTTAATATTTGAAAGACCTTAAGAGTGTTTTATTTAGCAGTATTACATACTTCATTAGAAGGGGGTGAAAGCATGAAACCAAAAGTGATGTTATTAGGTACACTCACCTATAACGCTGCCTAGCAGCTCTATACGATCAGAGCCAAAAAAGAGATGAGGTTCTCCATTAAAATGTGCCACAACAGCAGGCATCCCAAATGCCTATTGACACCACGGAGATGAAACAGAGAATGTTATAATGAGATAAATTTTTGCAGACACGTGATCAATCTTCAGGAATAAAAAGCAAAAGCTTTGACATTTTTTCCTCCTCTTCTTTTCACCTTCCTCATTCTTAAAGATGAGTCTAATGTAGCCATCAGAAAGTAGGAGACTCTCCAGAGCCTCTGT
The DNA here is from genome assembly GCF_964106895.1 of Numenius arquata. Classification (NCBI taxonomy): domain Eukaryota; kingdom Metazoa; phylum Chordata; class Aves; order Charadriiformes; family Scolopacidae; genus Numenius; species Numenius arquata. Next base: position 9,572,193 of record NC_133576.1, on the reverse strand, counting down.
GCCCCTTTTGAAGGAGCAAAAAAAAGCAACCTGATAAATCCACAGTTTTATGTCAAGTAGTGATAAATGGTATCTCTTAGTACTGGTCCTGTAGCTCCCCATTCTTGCTGTCCAGTTGGAATGAGCTGAATGGGTCAGCTGTGGTTTCCCAGATGACAAGGAGATAAAACTACCAACAACAGTGAGTTAGCTTTCACATGTTCAACACGCAAAGACCACCTATATATAGTGCTTTACATGGTCTATACAGTGCTTTCTACTCATCACCTTCATCGTTCCTTGCTTCCCAATATTCTTAATAGGGAAGGAATGCATAGCTGTGATGCCAAATGGCATTGGAAGCTTCTCACCCCATATTTCATTGCTTCCTCTGTTGTCTCTCTCAGACGGTTCTTCACTGCAGGGGTTGAAATCATTTCAAGTAGCTTCTGGGTGAGCTCTGATGATAGCCCAGCCTTTTTGGCAACCTGAGAAAAGATGTTATGAGTACTCTAATATTAAATATTCTCATTCCTACTATGGTCTAGTTAATTTAATCTTCAGTATTATCACCCGAGGTCTATCACCAAAAAAAATTACAAAATACCCTTGAAACCCTGTCCATTCATCATTTATCAACTCTCAGATATGAAGTAGAAGGGCTATTTTAAACTTCTAAGCCCCAAATCTGCACATTTTTTCAGGAGTTCCTAAACAGAAAAAAAAAAAAAAAGGAAAAAAAAATAATACTAAGTTTAACCTCTGATCCAACGACTTACCAAATAACTTACCAAAAAAATATAAAAAATATTGTTCTGAAAAAGAGTATCTTACTGTACAACCCTGCCAAGACAAAAACAGTTTGTATGACAAATATGGCCACATAGGATCTATAAGTGATACTACATGAAAGAGACTGTAACTCTCCGAGGTTAAACAGTTGCTAGCCTTAACTGCTGTTTCTCTTCAGCCTCCTCTGTGCCTCTGCCACACAGGATTGAGATAAAGTGGCCAAAGGTAATGGTCCAAGGTTTATTGGGTAACATAGCAGTTACAGCTACCTATTTTAATAAAATATTTCACAAAAAAAGTTAACTTCCATGCCATCTACCTGAATGGCATGCCTTTTTTTTTTCTTTTTTTTTTTAAATATTTAAAAATGCTTACAGTATTGCAGATGGAGCAGTAATCCTGCACATGCAGGTGTTAATGATTTTTATTTTCTCTCAACGACTGTTTCATTTAGTATCCACATTTTGTTGTACTTTCTCCTACTTCCAGATCAGGGAGATTAGGAGCTCTTTTTGACTCTGCTTGAACAGGAGATAAACAAGTATAGTACTGGAGTAGAACAAAATGCTGCATATGCTTGTAGCCACAGTATTTAGACTGCAATATTTACACAGAGATGTAGTATCTTGTCCTCACCATGTTAGGGCAGGAGGGGTATTTAAGTGGACTGAGGCTGGATTCAAAGACTATACATTGCTTCTATAGTAATTTATGTGAAGTTATTGCTGACTGGAAAAAAAAAAAAGTAAAAAAAATACTAAGGAACTTTATAAAGTAAACAACATTCCATTTATCTAATTGATGTGTAAAATAAATTCACCTATAAAGACTCAGATGAAAAGGCTGGGACTCTGTCTGGCTGGGATGGAGTTAATTTTCTTCAAAGCAGCTCCTATGGTTCTGTGTTTTAGACCTGTGACTGAAACAGGTTGGTAACACCTAATGTTTTAGCTATTGTTGAACTGCGTTTTCACAGTGCGAAGGCTTTCTCTGTTTCTCACTCTCCACCACCTACTGTGGATAGATTGGGGGTGCAGAAGAGGTTGGGAGAGGACACAACAAGGCAGATAACCTGAACTAATCAAAGAGATATTCCATGACATATAACATTATGCTCAGCAATAAGATCACAGTATTGTTGAATGGTTAGAGTTGGAAGGGACCTTAAAGATCATCGAGTTCCAACCCCCCTGCCATGGGCAGGGACACTTCCCACTAGAGCAGGTTGCTCAAAGCCCCATCCAGCTTGTTCTTCAACACTTCCAGGGATGGGGCGTCCACAACTTCTCTGGAAAACCTGTTTCAGTGTCTCACCACCCTCACAGTAAAGGATTTCTTCCTGATGTCTAATAGAAATCTCCCTTCTTTCAGTTTAAAACCATTACCCCTTGTCCTGTCATTACATCCCCTGATAAAAAGTCCTTCCCCATCTCTCCTGTGGGCCCCCTTCAGGTACTAGAAGGCTGCTATTAGGTCTCCCCAGAGTCTTCTCTTTTCCAGGCTGAACAATCCCTACTCTCTCAGCCTGTCTTCATAGGAGAGGTGCTCCATCCCTCTGATTATTTTCATGGCCCTCTGCTGGACCCGTTCCAACAGGTCCATGTCTGTCTTATGTTGGGGGCCCAGGATGTGGTTGGCTTTCTGGGCTGCCAGCGCACACTGCTGGCTCATGTTAAGCTTCTCATCCACAAGCACTCCCAAGTCCTTCTCCTCAGGGCTGCTCTCCAGCCATTCTCTGCCCAACCTGTATTTGTGCCTGGGATTGCCATGACCCAGGTGCAGGACCTTGCACTTGGCTTGGTTGAATGTCATGAGGTTTGCACGGGCCCACCTCTCAAGCCTTTCCAGGTCCCTCTGGATGACATCCCTTCGCGCCAGCGTGTCGACCGCACCACACACCTTGGTATTGTTGGCAAACTTGCTGAGGGTGCACTCTACCCCACTGTCCATCTCTCTGGCAAAGATGTTAAACAGCACTGACCCCAGTACCAATCCCTGAGGAGCACCACTCGTCACTGGCTTCCACTTGGACACCAAGGACCGCAACCCTTTGAGTGCGGCCATCCAGCCCGTTCCTTATCCATTGGTGGTCCATTCATCAGATCCATGACTTTCCAATTTTAAGACCAGGATGTCATGTGGGACAGTGTCAAGATGTGTGGAGGGGGCTTAGGAAGTTTAGCCACCTTTTGCTTGGGGACCGGCTGGGCATCAGTCTACCTGTGGGAGTGACTGCCTTTGCATAACTTGTTCTTTTTTCTTTTCTTTCTCTCTTTTTCTATTTCTCCTTTCCTTATTAAGCAATTTTATCTGAACCCACAAGTTTTCTTGCTTTTACTCTTCTTTTCCTCTTCCCCTGTCCCACTGGGCAATGGGGGGAAGTGAGCAAGTGCCTGTGTGGTGTGTAGCTGCCTACCTGGGTTAATGTGCAGCAGCTTAACTATATCCTTCAAATCTTGCCTCTTGAAAAGGCAAAATGCAAACCTCTGCTAAAATTCTGGTAAGAAATAGTACACTAAGATTAAGTTGAAGTTCAAGGATTAGACTCCGGGAAAACAACAAGACTGCAAGTTTCAGGTTTCAAATAGGGATGTTGGATAGAAAAGACTAGTCATGGACAATTTCTCTCTTTTCTTCATATTCCAAGAACTTAAAAAATAAAATAACGTAGAAACAAGAGCCCTTAAAGAGGATCTCACGGTATACTAACTTACATGCCATCACAGCTTTTAGTGTAATAAAACCTTTACAGCAAAAGAAAACAGTATAATTTCTAAGCATGTAAAAGGGCAATATAACATTGAACTTAATAGTAAAGCCTGGCTCTATCACTCCAAAGGATTGCATTTCACCTGAAGATTTCATATAGCAGCAAAACCTCAATGCATTCTGGAGACACTGTTCATATTTTCACTACTGTTTTATTAACTATTCATTGTCCACCCTGGCTATTTTGCCACATGAATTAACAAAAAAGGAGATTCTGGCTCTGAGTGTCATTCAAAGCATAACAAAAAGAAAAAAAATAGAAATCATTCCAAACAGACCTGCTAGGGAAATTAAATCCACTTTTTTTATAGCTGAAATTATTCAAAACTCAAAATGATCATTTGACTAAGCTATCTTCATGTCTATTACTGATCTAAGCCGTCAATAAGAATCAGTATCAGAAACACAGAAGGACCAACATAAAGGAGACACTTACAGCCAATATATTCTCCGGCTGACTGATATCTTCACGCTGGTAAAAGAATAAAATAAGTAATTAAGTACTTAAGAACAAAAGCTCAGTTCTGGACTCAAATGCAAGTTTTCTAAGAAAATATAAATAAAACCACTACTAGTTGATGGAGGAATTTCCTCAGAAAAAAGGTTGTAAGTCTGGGAATATAATCTGGGAATGCATTAAGTGATTTCTGATACGAACTAATGATCCACTCAGCCCATAGGATTCATCATACATACCTAAAAAAAGGCAAATTAAGCTGACTTTAAGGCAGTTCTTTTCTTGTAATGGCTCCTCCACCTTTAAGACCTTAAGTTTTCTGCTATGACTTTTCATTAAAAGACATTTCCTTTCTCTTGCTTGAATTCCACATTTGGACAAAGTGGGGCAGGAAGGGTGACAGAGAAAAGATCAAGAAGTTGGCTTCATAAAATACTGACCTGTGACCAAAAACGCATCCAGAATTCCCTAGATAAGGGTTCCACGTATCGTGGTTGTGTCATATCCACGGCTGTGATAAAGCGCATGGCCCCAAGAGTGCCTGGGATTAGTGAGGAGACAGAGAAATATACTGAAACAATGCACAGGATCAGGAACAGATACGGTTTGCGCAAGCGCTACCTAAGAACAGAATGATCTTCTCTGTAACAGCCCCCAAACAGTGAAGCTTATGTTGATTCACAGTATCTTCCACGCTAATATCATTCACAAGCACGTTTCTCCAGAAGTTCCTTTTATGGTTAAAAATCCACATACTTTGTATTGCTCACAGATACAGGAAGAGGCTGTGGACACGGAATGCATCTTCACCTTTACTGTTATGCAGAACTTGAACCAGAAGTGAAAAGAAGTTGAAAGACAGCAGCTAAGCTAAGCCTCTTACTTACTTGAACCAAGCATACGTTGCAAGTCATCTTCTGAAGTATTTATAGGCACTTGGTAGTATTTTGCCATCCTTTTCATATCCTTCAGCAGGTATTCTCCACGCTTTGGCAACAGTGCTGGGGGCTTGTTACCTTTCAGAAAAAGTTCTGTTGAGATTTTCAACTGTATTATAATAACACTAGACAAAACAAAGCTGGACAAATTAGACCTCACCCATACATGTGCCTACGGAAGAGTATAATTTCATACTGGTTTACTGAAACATACACAGCTTTTCCAAAGATAACACTAGGATTTAAACATTATTTATTTTGGTTTTGCACAGATCAACTCTTTAAGTTAGCAGAATAAGTTTTAAAGCAAGGTACAAACATCCTAGCAGGGATTTATATTGATTCAGACAGATGACTTTTAAGCTGCACAACTACTAATGCATGAGTAAACAAATGTAGAGACTTGTTAGTTTCATGATTTATGAGTTACAAGTCTCAGTGATTAACTTGTTCTAGTAAGGCCGCCAAGTTCTATTTCATGGCATACTTGGACCCTTCATGCATATTACAAGCTGCAAGCGTTCCACAAATTAATTCTGGTCTGAACTCAACAGAAAACTTTTAGGAAAACATTCCATATGAAATTATTATTATCCTGTTTTAGAACTGAGGAACTTTGGCATAGACTGTCTGTGCTGTGTGAAATTCCTTGTGGCTGATTTCTCAGTCGCTGCCGAGCTCCACAACCTTATAATTAATTTATTATCAGTGCCCAAACTTAGTTGAAAGCTGGCTCTGTGGGCTCTGCGCTCACTAAGAGCTTGCCCACTAGTGTCCTGCTAAGTGAAGGTATTTCCCTACTGAGCTCATCTCCCCGTACTGCCTACCAGTTGCTTGCATTATGCCACCAAGGAAAGCCGGACGTAAGCGTAGATCGATATTCCAGATGTGCTGGTACCGGCAGAGCACCTGCAACATTAAAAAGTAGTGACGGATGAACAGTCAGAGGAGATGTCCGTAGAGCTGCATGCAGCTAGGAAATAAGCTAAGGCATGGAGCAGACGCTGCAAGCAAATCCTTTTCTATCTTTTCTGGAGTCCTCAACATAGAAAGGACATGGACCTCTTGGAACAGGTCCAGCGGGGGCCACAAAGATGATCAGAGGGATGGAGCACCTCTGCTATGAAGACAGGCTGAGAGAGCTGGGGTTGTTCAGCCTGGAGAAGAGAAGGCTCTGGGGAGACCTTATAGCAGCCTCCCAATATCTGAAGGGAGCCTACAGGAGAGCTGGGGAGGGACTCTTTGTCAGGAAATGTAGTGACAGGACAAGGGGTAATGGTTTTAATTTGGAAGAGGGTAGATTTAGATTAGATATTAGGAAGAAATTCTTTACTGTGAGGGTGGTGAAGCACTGGAACAGGTTGCCCAGAGAAGTGGTGGATGCCCCATCCCTGGAAGTGTTTAAGGCCAGGCTGGATGGGGCTTTGAGCAACCTGCTCTAGTGGAGGTGTCCCTGCCCATGGCAGGGAGGTTGGAACTAGATGGTCTTTAAGGTCCCTTCCAACCCACACCATTCTATGATTCTATTAGTGCTAGGGATAAATCCCTTTCTTGGAGGCTGCCAGAGAACTCCGTTCTCAGAGAAACTGAAAGGACCACATTTCTATTACAACTATACAAGTCTAAGCAGCAGTAAACATGGAGAAGACCGAGCTCACGAGTGCACACCATCAGCACTTGTTAAACGTCGTAACTATCCCTAAAACGGAACTTTCAGCAATTAACTCCCAAACAAGCACAGGCCGTGGCTGCCGTTGGGCTGAGACACGCTTCCCTTGCGCCCCTGGTTTCCAACACCTGAGGCAGAAACCGAAATACACACCGACATACCGGCATACCCCTGACAAGGGAGGTAAAGCGAACACGGCAGCTTCAAGGTGGGGAGGCCGCTGCCCGCAGCAGGGCGGGAAAGGCAGGGCCCGCCGCCCGGACGAGCTGCCCTTCAGGCGGCTGCTGCAGGAGGCCGAGGCAGCGGCAGAGCCACCACCCCCCCCCCCCCGGGCCCGCCCTCAGCAGCAGCCGCCGCCGCCGAAGAAGGGCGGGGAGCCCCTGGAAGGGCCGGCCTGCCTCCCTCCGGCCACCCCTCACCTCAAACCCCAGCCAGGAGTACGGGGACACCACATCGTAAAAGAGATCCACCAGCGTCCGGCCCATCTCGGCACCGTCCCGTCCTCCGCCGCCGCCGCCGCTACCCAGAGCGCCTCAGCGGCAGCAGCACCTCCCCCGGGGCGGGGCGGCGTTCCGCTCCCCTTGCCCGGTGTGCCCCTTCGTCCCCTCGGGTTCCTTCTCCCCGTCTTTCCCCGCGCCGCAGCCCGCCCCGGCCTGCCCGGGGCCCGGTCCCAGCTGTGAGGTGCCCTTTGCCGTCTCTCCTTTGAAGCCCGGCTCGGGAGAAGGAGGAGGGGTGAGGGCGGGAGCCGGGGCTTTGCAGGGAGCCCGGGGCGGGGGGAGCCTGTGCCCTTCTCCATGGCCAGGCAGGAGGAGAGGAGGCTCCCAAGGAGGGAAGCCGGGAGCTGACTCAGCGGAGCACTCCAGCATGTTTTCCCGGGAGCACGCCTTCCCTGCCGGAGCCTGGGGCGGGGGGAGGGTACGTCAAATAAAAAAAAAAAAAAAAAATCCCCGAAAACTAACTAGTTGGGGTAACAAATTGAAGTTCTTGCTGGCTGGAAAATGCATAGTTTTGAACCATCCTTTCTAAGCACACTGACATTTTAAAGAATTTTCTTATGGTACAATCTAAAGCACAGCAGCAATCACTATTTTTCCTTTTTTCTATTCTTTTTTTTTTTTTTTAATGTATTGTGTTACACCCATCAGTCAAATAATCTCCAAGTCTATCTCTCCTTTCATGATATTTAAAAGTCCTGTCAAGTATCTTCCAATATCCCATTGAATCACATGGGAAGTCTTATCATAGAATCATAGAATGGTTTGGGTTGGGAGACACCTTAAAGGTTCTCTAGTTCCACCCCCCCCCGCCACGGGCAGGGACACCTCCCACTACAGCAGGTTGCTCAAAGCCCCATCCAGCCTGGCCTTGAACACTTCCAGGGATGGAGCATCCACAAATTCCCTGGGCAACCTGTTCCAGTGTCTCACCACCCGCACAGTGAAAAATTTCTTGATATCTCATCTAAATCAACCCTCTTCCAGTTTGAAGCCATTACCACTCATTCTATCGCTATATGCCCTTGTAAAAAGTCCCTCTCCAGCTTTCCTATAGGCACCCTTCAGATACTGGAAAGCTGCTATAAGGTTCCCCTGGAGTCTTCTCCAGGCTGAACAACCCCAACTCTATCAACCTGTCCTTATAGTAGCAAGATAATATTTTGCCACCCTGTTGTGGCTTGGGCCACAACAAACTAGGACACACCATCTCCTTTTTGATATACTCACTAAGATCATTTCACTATTTTAAGTGTGGCTTGTGTACATCAGCAACAGCACGAAGTCAGCTCTTCCAAAAGCACACAGCCCATGCTAATTCCATCGTGTCTTTCCTGAGATGACTCCTCATGCTCTGAGACAACCACAATCTGGTGTTAGAGAACTGAATTTAATCTTTCATGCTGCCTGATCTGGAAGTGCAGTATGCTTCCCTACCACCTTCTGCCACCATTGAGTATTTGTTGGTTGAAGTAACTGAGGTACCACCTACAGACTCAGCTCTTTGGTCTTTACTTCCTCCCTTGTATCAATGAATAATATTGAATATTCTAGGCTAAATTCAGCTCTTGGATAGGCATCTCCCACTGGGTTTTATAGGTTTCCAAGCACTCAAAAGCTCTGAAAATGGGCCTGTTCCTCTTCAGAAGTTAAAATATGAATGTGTCTAACAAGACAATAGATTTTAAATGTAGAGATTATAACAGTTTGCAGCACAGAACTATGGTTGCTTACAAACTTTTATGTCTTAGAAAAATTAGGTGTTCATTATAATAGAACTGTTTGTCTTTACATGTAACGTTTAACCTATGAAACTATATTGACTGATCATTACAGATCTGCCCTTGGAAAGAAAATGCACTGTTTCACGTGTAGTTCTGAAATGACATCGTAAGGATGGGCTAACACTATTAACAGCTACAGTCAATACATGTTTTCTAAATGATTTTGAGTGCTTCTAGGAATCTCATCCAGTTGACTTTTTCTATTCAATTCTTCATTCACTGATACCATAAACAATCAAGAAGTTCAATTTTCCCTTGGAGAAGCCAAACTGGCTCAGAATTACTGCTTATATTACATATTAAATGTATTTATATAAAGGGAGGGAGAGATTGGTCGAGAGAATCACATTGGCTACCTTTGAGTGGAGCACAAGTTGTTGCTCTTTGTAGTAAAGGTGTTTGACTCAGCTCTCTAAGATTACCCAAACTGTGCATTATTTAGTGCTGTCCATCTGTACCTTTCGTCTGGCAACACTCATGGTAAAGTAAAGAAATTAAATGGAGACAGAAAGAAGGAAGCAAAACCCACTCTTTTTGTCCTCTACTTTATTACTTGTTACGTGATAGCACTGAGAAACCTTGCCATAAAGCCAGGTATAGTCAAAACAACTGTATATATAGGTGCTAAGGCTAGCAATCATCCTGTTAAAAATAACTGAAAAGTATACTTTAAGATCACAAAGGATTTCTCCTTTGTTATTAAACTAAGTCTTGCCATCTTTAAAGAAGACAAATTCTTTAAAAAGTGGTTTGAAAAGTCAGTCACGAGAACACATCAGCTTTGATAAAACTTTCTCATTTGCAGGTTCAGCCAGTAGTGAGGCTGAGTGTGTGTCGCAGAGAGATACATAAGTGTGCATGCACACACACACACACAGGATGCTACAGCAGCAGCTACACAGACTGCAACAGGCAGCGTGCTGCCTGTAACAACACTCACATATAACAACTACCAGCACTCAAAAAAAAAAAATCTAATTGTAGATACTCCAGTCCTGTTGCTCTCTACCTGATTGGGGTTAAGTTCACTAGTGAAAACACACCCCTTCACCCTCTGGATTCACAAGCACATGCACGCTGGCAGATCCCTTGAATATCAGCATGGGCCCTCAGCCCTTCTCATGTTCATTCCCTGATCTTTAGCCCTCTTGCCCAGTATATGAGTCTTCTACTTACCAGCTAGTCCAGCTCAATACTTGCTGGCAGAGACATGCACTTACACACTTGTCTCACAAGTACGCTTACACTCATGGATCCCTTGATTATCAGCAAAGGCTCTCAGCTTGGCCCGTGGACTGTGCTCTTAGCTCCCTTAGCCATGTCCAGCTCAGACATGAGTCTTTCTAGGTGTTTCTCCCACAGGCTCGTCTCTGTAAGCCCAGAGGTGCTCAGGGCACAATGGCATGTGAGAACCCAAATCCCACCTCTTGGAGAAGGGGAACACACTGTCCTGGGCTCCTCCCAGGGCAGACATCAGTCCCATCAAGGGACTAGGGATAAAACCCATCAAGTCAGCAGCACGACTGGTTGTGGTTTTTTTTTTTTTGGGGGGGGGGGGGGGGGGGGCGGTACTGCAAAGGGGTCTGGGATGCAGGGGAAGACCATTTGAGGCTTACAACATATTTATGGGGTGTTTATGGAGGAACCAAAGACAGGGAAAGGAATGCAACTAGGTGATTTGGGGAGGAACAAGCGTGGAAAAACACAGGTATAAGGGGATAAAAAGAGCCAGTCATATGTAAACATGACTTGGCTACCACAGGGACCAGGGGAGTCCCAGTAAGCGCTGTGTGTGCACCTGTATGTCTCAAAGAGCAAAAGTATAGAAGGAGTTGGCTTCCAGAGGGAACCAAGGGAGCCCTGGCCAACTGCTGGTAAGTTGTGTGTGTATGTGTGTCTGTGAGCTCTGTAACAGCAACTGGAGTGAGGCTGTGGCCTCAGGCGCTTCTATAACCAAGTGTCAGCAACTGTAGAGACTGGGATCTGATGGCCAGCTACTGGGTAGACTCCCAGCCATGGGGGAGAATCCACATTGTACCTTGGATCAAGCTGAGTAAAATCAGGTGAGGTTGAATACAAGGAAGTATTCGGTTCATCTCAGTGCAACCTCTTCTACCTCAGTCCTTGGCACAGGACTGTACTGTGTCCTGATGCTGCTCTAATGAGGTTAGTGAGATTGTTTGGGAAAGGATTTGCTTGTCTGTGTGTCTTCTCAGCTGTTTGGGACAAACTCACATTTCTTTATGTATCATGATGGCTAAACCCACTGTTGGTTTTATGTAGATTGATCTCATCTAGATTATGGTGACTCTCACAGGTATTTCTAGGCACATCATTACATTGGCATGCCCTTGGCAAATTATCAACAGCCTGCATTTCCACTGCATTTATCCAAAAAGTCATATCCATGTTGAAGTTTCAGACCTTTTTCTTTGACATACTTAGTTGAATAAGGTTCATAAAAAAATCCCTTTGCATTCTTGAATAAATTAGCAGCTTTCTTGGGCGGAGAGGGAGTGCCTACTAGACGGGTAGGGCTCAGGTTTTGAGGGATAAATGGAGGTCAAGAGAGATGACAAGAATACAAGAGAGGCTTTTTGTTTCAAGACCAAGTCTTGTCTTGTCAAGTCTTTGTTTCAAGACCAAGTCTTACTGTTGTCTTGTGCCAAGACAACAATACTTCACCACCTGTTCCATCAACATGCAGACTTTTTCAGTCTGCCTTCATACAATTAAAAGAAGTTATATGACAGACACCTATAGGTATGACCACCACTTGCCATTTGTAGAAAGAAATTAAACTTTCTCTTACTATATAATTTGTATGACTGTGGGAGACAGTAAGTCATGATGGTATAGAGGGAGAAAAGAGAAGAGTAGCTTTTCCCTCCAATCAAATGCGGGATTCACTTGTACATAATTCAAATGACAGACATGCATCTAAAGTGAGGACAAGAGTAACCTCTTGCCGAGTTTCTCATCTCACATAGCACTATCTAGAAAATTTATTCTAATCCTCTATTTGTTCTGTGTGACAAGCAAGAATATCCAAAAGATGAAACAGAACTTTGGTTATTTTCTTGCAGTTCAGTCTCCATTCCTAATGATCTCCAGAAAGCTGCCTTGTGTATCTTGAAGAAGAAGCATAAGCTTGAGAAGAGATCTTTAAACAGTTTCTAATAAGAAAATATCATAAGTTGAAAAATTAACTCAATAGAAAAAAATTACAATGAAAATATTTATAAATAAAAAGCAAAAGTGTTCACACAGTCTTGGCAACAAGAAACTACAAGGGAAATGAGAAAGCTTTTCTTAACAGTTATGCTGAAAATAAACCAAACTTAGGTAAACTAATCCTAAATGCAGGTTTTTTTGGTTATACTAGTACCCGATTAGCATTTTGCGAACAGAAATGTATTTCCAAAAGTGGTCACTACAGCTCAGCAGTCTCTATCAGTGTCCCAGCTCTCCAATGTCATCATAGCCTGTATCTTCAAGAGCAGGGGATGAATGTCTGTCAGCCTCAGAGTTCCTGTTTCCTGACACATTAGGGCTCGGGTCTGAAAACAGGAAGGGAAGAACATCAGATAAATGTATATCCTCCATGTATTACCTTTATAGCATTGTGCAGTTGGCAGCATGGGCTGTCTGTCCAGAAATTAGAACCGTAGATACACATCGCTGTGAAAGCCCCGAGAAATGCTTGTCTCATCCTACCTCCTGCTACATGTGCACATATGCAAGGATCAGGCTTACTTTTCCCAGAAAACAGGGAACTGAAAACACTTCAATTCTTCAAAATCCCTAAATAACCTAACTCTGTTTTACTGCCTCAAGTCATATCTGACGCACTGCAAATTTAGTAGATCTGTCCTTGTCCATCCCACAAGTGTGCCTTGATCTGGCTCCTCACAAGAGAGTGCTCAGCCTATTGTCTGTGTTTGAAACCCATGAAGAGGCTGTAACCCACTTTACTTACTGGGGCACATTGCTGCCCACCACATGGGAAGACAGAAAGAGGATCTTTGGATTATAGAGAACTTACCATGGGCTGCTTAGAGAAGGAAATGAAAGCACAGAAAAAGAGGGATCAACGTAGTTTGGGGAGGAAAACACATGAGAAAATAGAATGATAAGGGGATAAAAGGGGCTGATGGCATGTAAATAGGCCACTGGCCAGTCTGTGTATTTGGCCATGCCCTGCACCTTATCATGAGCATCTGTCCTGTCTTATCATAGAATCATAGACTGGTTAGAGTTGGAAGGGGCCTTAAAGAACATCGAGTTCCAACCCCCTGGCCATGGGCAGGGACACCTCCCACTAGACCAGGTTGCTCAAAGCCCCATCCAGCCTGGCCTTGAACACTTCCAGGGATGGGGCCTCCACAGCTTCTCTGGGCAACCTGTTTCAGTGTGTCACCACCCTCACAGTAAAGAATTTCTTCCTAATATCTAATCTAAATTTACCCTCTTTCAGTTTAAAACTGTTTCCCCTCGTCCTATCGCTACACTCCCTGATAAAGAGTCCCTCCCCATCTTTCCCATGGGTGCTCTTTAGATACTGAAAGACCACTATAAAGTCTCCCTGGAGCCTTCTCTTCTCCAGACTGAACAACCCCAGCTCTCTCAGCCTGTCTTCATAGGGGAGGTGCTCCAGCCCTCTGATCATCTTTGTGGCCCTCCGCTGGACCTGCTCCAACAGGTCCATGTCTGTCTTATGTTGGGGGCCCCAGAACTGGATGCAGTCCTCCAGGTGGGGTCCCATGGAATGGAGCTTTTCATCAACCAACACCTCCAAGTCCTCCTCCACAGGGCTGCTCTCAATCCATTCAACACACAGGCTGTGTTTGTGCTTGGGATTGCCCCAGCCCACATGCGCTTGGTCTTATTGAACTTCATGAAGTTCACACAGGCCCACCTCTCAACCCCATCTTGGTCCTTCTGGTGGGCATCCCTTCCCTCCAGTGTGTCAACCTCACCACACACCTTGGTGTCATCAGCAAACTTGCTGAGGATGCGCTCAATCCCACTGCCCACGTTGTCAACAAAGATGCTAAACAGCACCAGTCCCAGCCCACAAGGAATGCCACGCATCACTGGTCGCCACTTGGACAATGAGCTGTTGACCGCAACTCTTTGAGTGTGACTGTCCAGCCAGTCCCTTATTCACCAAATGATCCATCCGTCAAATCCATGTGTCTCCAATTTAGATACAAGGATATCATGAAGGACAGTGTCAAATGCTTTGCACAAGTCCAGGTAGATGATGTCAGTTTTTCTTCCCCTATCCACCAACACTGGAACCCCATCGTAGAAGGCCACCAAAAGCAGATAGATAACAGATAACATGGATTTGTCAAAAATAAATCACACCACATAAATCTGATTTTTCTTTTTGATTATCTAAAAGGGGTTTTATAAGGGAGTAGAGCAAATTATCACTCAAGTCACAAGATATTTTTATAAGAAAACTAGAGAAATCTGGTCTAACTCAAAGCTCTGTGGACTGGGTACAAATTCAGTCAAAAAGGTATTCTTAGTGTAGCTCACTGTACCAGCTAAGATTCTTTGACAGCCCTAGATACAACTATGTATTTTTTTTAAGTCCTAAGATAAAAGACATGTTCTTATTACGTTTTCCAGGTGATACCATACTATACTATAATTCAAATGATCCTGGCAAAGTTTTCATTAACATGTAATGTAATTTAATAAGGACCACTTGCAACACTACAGATGAAGAGAGAAACAATCAACTGCATAATTAGAAAGTACAGTAACTATAGATTATGAAAACTAACAGCACTGCTCTTCTGGCCTCACCTGTCCATGATTCCTTGTTTCTGTCACTTTCTTCAGGGATCCCAATGATTTTCTGTTCATTCTGCCCAGAAATAGAAGCATCTTTAGGTCCAGGAGCTTCTGTCACATCATCATAACCATCTTCCAGGGCATTTCCAGGCAGTGGAGAGATATCTGGAACAGTACAGGTATTAACTATAACAGGAAGAGATCTTTCACTAGAGAAAGCAGTAGCTGATGGTCCAGTGATAAGGGCCTGTAACACTGACATTATCATGATGATAATGAACAATTATAAACCAATAATCCTCCTGAGGACTACAAGGATTCCAGACAACAATGATATAGCTCCAATAATTGTTATACATTGCTGTAGCAAGTAGAAAGTGAAAATCAACATGGAGAAGGGACAGGAAGGGAAAGAAGGTTTGGAGGAGGCAGTTAGTGACAGGCTTTATTTCAGAGTAAGATTCCCCATTGCATTTCATAATTGCACAATGACAAATTACTCCTTGTTTATCTCTGTGTAGCACCCGCTTCCTTGTCTTTTCATGACTTTAACCACCTTCTGTTAAATTTCTCTGAAATTTTCTAGCTCAGTAGCCACTCTGGCCATTTGGCTATTGTTGTGGTTTAACCCCAGCCAGCAACCAGGCCCATACAGTCACTCGCTCACTCCTCCCCTTCCCAGGGTAGGGAGAAGAGGGAGAAAAGGGGGAGAAAGGGAAAAAAAAAACTTGTGGGCTGGGATAAAGACAGTTTAATAGAACAGCAATGAAAGAGGAAAATAACAATAATAATAACGGTAAAAGAATATAGAAATTAAAGTGATACAACACAAGTCACTCTCACCACCTGATGATCGGTTGCCCAGCCCATCCCAAGCACTGATCACAGATTTCCTGCCCCCTTGGCCAACCCTCATTTATATACTCAGCATGACGTCTATGGTATGGAATATTCCTTTGTCTGTGGTCCCTCTCAGCTTCTATGGGAAGCTGAAAAAGTCCTTGCCTAATGTAAACATTACTTAGCAACATCTGAAACAATGTGTTATCAACTTTCTTCTCATACTAAATCCAAATCACAGCAGCTACTAGGGAGAAAATTAGCTCTATCCCAGATGAAACCAGGACACCTATGGACATGTGGCTACATACCTAGGCCAAACCTTTAGAGAAAAATATCTGTTTCTCTTCTGCAGGCTGAACAACCCCAATTCTCTCAGCCTTTCTTCATAGGAGAGGTGCTCCATCCTTCTGATAGTTTTTGTGGCCACACTCTTGACCTGCTCCAACAGGTCCATATCTATCCTGTAGCGAGGATTCCAGAGCCGGGCACAGTACTCCAGGTGTGGTCTCATCAGAGCAGAGTAGAGGGGCAGAATTGCCTCCATTGACCTGCTGGCCATGCTGCTGGGTACGACTTGCTGACCCAGGGTATTATTTGCTTTCTGGGCTGCAAGTGCACATTGTTGGCTCATGTCCAGTTTGTCACCCACAAGTATTCCCAAGTCCTTCTCCATAGGACTGCTCTCAACTCATTCACCCCCCAGTCTGTACTGATCCTGGGGATTGCCCCAATCCAGGTGCAGGACCTTGCACTTGGCCCTGTTGAACTTCATGAGATGAGATTCATGTTCATGCATTTCTCAAAGCTCTCAAGCGTATCAACTGCAGAATTCAGCTTGGTGTCATCTGCAAACTTGCTGAGAGGGCACTCAGTCCCACAACCTGTGTCATTAATAAGGACATTGAATAGTACTGGTCCCAGTATGGACCCCTGAGGGACACCACTTGTTACTGATGTTCATTTGGACATTGAGCCTTTGACTGCAACTCTTTGGATGCGGCCATCCAGCCAATTCCTTATTCATTCATCAAACTCAGTTTTGTGAGTAGCCAGCTTTCTGATTCCTCAGGGGCAGCTAGCTCTGTGGTCTGTACTTAACTAGAAGCCATCCCTCAGAGGATATTAGTTTTCACTGTTTTATAGTATATCACAGAATATTTTTGGTTGGATGGGACCTTTGAGATCATCAAGTCCAACCAACAACAACAAAAAAACCCCCCACACCACCAAAACCAAAAAAAAACCAACCCCAAATCCCAGAACACCAAAACCAAAACAAAACAAACACCCACAACCACACCACACCCCACCCACAGACACAAAACAACAGTCTCGGGCACTAGAGCATGCCCTGAAGTGCCATGTCTACACATTTCTTAAATACCTCCAGGGATGGCGACTCCACCACCTCCCTGGGCAGGCTGTTCCAGTGCCTGACCACTCTCTCAGTACAGTAATTCTTCCTAATACCTAATCTAAACCTCCCCTGCCCCAACTTCAGACCATTTCCTCTGGTCCTGTCATGATTCACTTGGGAGAAGAGGCCAACACCCACCTCTCTACAACCTCCTTTCAGGTAGCTGTAGAGGGCAATGAGGTCTCCCCTCAGCCTCCTTTTCTCCAAACTAAACATGCCCAGTTCCCTCAGCCTCTCCTCATATGACTTGTTCTCTAGACTCTTCACCAGCTTGGTGGTTCTCCTCTGGACGCGCTCCAGCACTTCAATGTCCTTGTAGTGAGGGGTCCAGAACTGAACACAGTACTCGAGGTGAGGGCTCACCAGTGCCGAGTACAGAGGCACGATCACTTCCCTACTCCTGCTGGCCACGCTATTCCTGATACAGGCCAGGATGCCGTTGGCCTTCTTGGCCACCTGGGCACACTGCTGGCTCATGTTAAGCCGGCTGTCCACCAATACCCCCAGGTCCTTTTCTGCTGGGCAGCTTTCCAGCCACTCTTCCCCAAGCCTGTAGCGTTGCCTGGGGTTGTTGTGATCAAAATGCAGGACCCGGCACTTGGCCTTATTAAACCTCATCTCATTGGCCTTGGCCCATTGATCCAACCTGTCCAGCTCCCTCTGTAGAGCCTGCCGACCCTCAAGCAGATCAACACTCCCACCTAGTTTGGTGTCATCTGCAAACTTACTGAGGGTGCACTCAATCCCCTTATCCAGATCATCAATAAAGATATTAAACAAGACCAGCCCCAAAACTGAGCCCTGAGGGACACCACTGGTGACCAGGCGCCAACTGGATTTCACCCCATTAATGACAACTCTCCGGGCACGCCCATCCAGCTAGTTTTTTACCCAGTGAAGAGTACACTTGTCTATGCCATGATTCGCCAGCTTCTCCAGGAGAACGCTGTGGGGGATGGTGTCAAAGGCCTTACCAAAGTCCAGGCAGACAACATCCACAGCCTTCCCTGCATCAAGAAGGCGGGTCACATGGTCACTGAAAGAGATCAAGTTGGTTAAGCAGGACCTCCCTTTCATAAGCCCATGCTGGCTGGCCCTGATCCCTCGGCTGCCCTGCACTTGCCGTGAGACCTCACTCAAGATGATCCTCTTCATGATCTTTCCCGGTACCAAGGTCAGACTGACAGGCCTATAGTTTCCCGGATCATCCTTCCGGCCCTTCTTGTAGATGGGCGTCACATTGGCCACTCTCCAGTCATCTGGTACCTCTCCTGTTGACCAAGATTGTTGATGGAGAGAGGCTTGGTGAGCTCTCCCGCCAGCTCTCTGAGTACCCTTGGGTGAATCCCATCCGGCCCCATGGACTTAAGTGTGTCCAGGTGCATAAGCAAATCATTAACTACTTCCTCCTGGATTACGGAGGGGTTGTTCTGCTCTCCATCCTTATCTTCCAGCCCAGGAGGCTGTACACCCCGGGGGTAGCTGGTCCGACTATTGAAGACAGAGGCAAAGAAGGCATTAAGTATCTCAGCCTTCTCCTCGTCCTTGGTCGCAATATTTCCCCCCGCATCCAGTAAGGGATGGAGATTTTCCCTGACTCTTTTTGTTGATGTATTTATAAAAACTTTTGTTGTCCTTTATATTAATGGCCAGGTTGAGTTCCAGCTGGGCTTTTGCCTTCCTAATTTTTTCTCTATATAACCTAACAAGATCTCTGTACTCTTCCTGAGTTGCTTGTCCCTTCTTCCAAAGGTGATAAACCTTCCTTTTTTCCCTAAGTCCCATCAAAAGCTCTTTGTTCATCCAGGCTGGCCATTTTCCCCTCCCTTTAATTTTGCGCCTCATGGGAACAGCCTGCTCCTGGGCCTTTAGGATTTCCTTCTTGAAGAGCGTCCAGCCTTCCTGGACCCCTTTGCCCCACAGGATTATCTCCCAAGGGACCCTCCCAACCAGGGTTCTAAACAGGCTAAAGTCCGCCCTCCAGAAGTCCAAGGTGGAGGTTTTGCTCACCCCCTTCCTTACCTCACTAAGAATTGAAAACTTGACCATTTCATGATCGCTAAGACCAAGACGGCCTCCGACCTCCACATCTCCCACTAGTCTTTGTTTGTGAAAAGCAGGTCTAGCGAGGCACCTCCCCTGGTAGGCTCTCCTACCAGTTGTGTCAGGAAGTTGTCTTCCATACACTCAAGGAACCTCCTAGACTGCCTGCTCTCTGCTGTATTATATTTCCAGCAGATATCCGGTAGGTTGAAGTCCCCAACCAGAACAAGGGCTGGCGATTGCGAGACTTCAGCCAGCCTTATAGAATACTTCATCAACCTGCTCATCCTGGTTGGGTGGTCTATAGCAGACTGCGAACACAAAATCCCCCTTGTTAGCCTTCCCCTTCATCCTTACCCACAAACGCTCAACTTCATCGTCACTGGAATCTAGCTCTATACAGTCAAAACACTCCCGAATGTACAGAGCCACACCCCCGCCTCTCCTTCCTTGCCTATTCCTTCTGAAGAGCTTATAGCCACTCATTGCAGTATTCCAGTTGTGACTGTCATCCCACCATGTTTCCGTGATGGCGACTACGTCATAGCTGTCCTGCTGCACCATGGCTTCCAGCTCATCCTGTTTGTTGCCCATGCTACGTGCATTAGCATAGATACACTTGAGCTGGGCTCCCGATTTCACCCCCATCCTTGGCCCTTTACCCCCAGGCTCATTATCAGTGGGCCTGGTTTTATCCCCTTCCCCCTCCACCTCTAGTTTAAAGCTCTGTCCATGAGCTTTGTTAACTCCTGGCCTAGTACCCTTTTCCCCTTTTGGGATAGGGTTTTCCCATTGTTCATAATCAGAAATTTCTAAATGTCTATCCCTTTTCTCAAATAAAATGACACAGCAAGAGTCCTCACTAAATCAGCATCCTTCAAGACTTGGCATGCTTCCCTTGAGTTTAATCCTGACAGGCCCAGTTAGTTCCCCATCCCCCCCTCATATCTAGTTTAAAGCCCTACCAATGAGCCCTGCTAACTCCTGCTCCAAAATTCTTTTCCCCCTCTGGGACAGGTGCATCCCACCTGCCCCCAGCAGGCCAGGTGTCTCGTATAGCTGCCTATGCTCAAAAAACCCAAAACCCTGCCGATAACAACAGCCCCGGAGCTACGAGTTGACCTGTTGCCTCTTCCTATTAATTTCCTCATTCATAGTTGCCACTGAAGGGATAGAGAACACAACTTGCGTTCCTGATCCCTTAAGCAGCCGTCCCAAGGCTTTAAAATCTCTTTTAATTGATTTTGGCCTCCTTCTACCCACTTCCTCACTACCCACCTGAAATACTAACAGGGCGTAATAATCAGAGTGGTTTACCAGGGCAGGAAGTTTTTCCAACATGTCCCTAACCCGTGCCCCAGGGAGGCAGCAGACTTCCCTGTGAAGTGGGTCAGGGCGGCATATTGGTCCCTCTGCCTCCCTCAGTAGAGAGTCACCCACAACAATGACCCGTCTGCTTTTCCTTTTGGAGCTAGTAGTGATGCCGGGTCTATGGTGACAACTTCTTTCTGACTTCTCCAGCCTGGGTGTACTATCCTCCTCTCCAACAGCCAGTTCCTCCTGCAGGACTCCACACCTGTTCCACAAGGGTAACTGGGGAGGTGAGAGGGGCCGGGAGGGGGCTCACCTGCTTCCCCGAGCAGGGACCTGTTTCCATTCCCCCTCTTCTCTGAGATCTCCTCCTATTGCTTGGTGACAAGAGGGGAGGGGATTCTCGGATTTATGTGGGGCCTCAACCTGTTCCCTTACTCTCAGGGAGCGGGCCCACCAGCCAATCTCTCTCTCACACTCCCTGATACTCCTCAGCCTCTCCACTCCATCATTCAGCTCGGCCACCAGGCTGAGCAGATCATTCACCTGTTCACATCTGATACAGGTGTTGTCTCCCCTACCCTCCATCGCAAGAGCCAGGCCCCGGCACTCTCTGCAGCCAGAGGCCTGGACGCCCACACGTTTGCGTGAGGCCTCTGTCTGGGTGCCCACAGCTTTTCTAACAGTCTTTGACCGGGTAGCAACCATGGCTGGATCTCTACAAGCAACTGACACCTTGCGACTCGAAAGTCAGTTGGGATGAGCCCCCTAGTCCTCTGGCCACTTTGAGGGATTGAACTTACCTCGTACACTGGTAGAGGCTCAGCACCCTGCTGTACAGGCTGCAGCTGGCTGAGGCACCCGCTGGGTCACACACACGAGCACCAGGTGCTCACTCTGTGCCCTGTGGCCAGGGACTGCTCCCTGCCCTCCCCGAGGCTTCTTATACCCTGGAGGCTCGGTGAACCGGGGGTGGTGGTGGCTCCGCCCGGGCTCCCTCAGCAGCACCTCCCACCAGCTGTCAGCCCCAGAACAAGCAGGGGGCTTGTCCCGGCTTCAAAAAGCCCCAAAAAGAGCTTCTCGTCGTCAGCCTTTTTTGCTGCAGATCCCTCCCCCAGCGCAGTCTTACCTGCCCTGAAGCTGGTCTCCGTGGCAATATACATGCATACATGGACATACAAATAATACACATATGAAAATAAAAGTCAATCAAAGCACTCTTACTTCACTTTTTATCTAGTACTCAATATTCAATCTGAATAAGGAAAAGAGATCTTATTTGGCATAGTTGTCTTCTTGATGAGCATTTCCAAGCAAGAAGGCAAAAGAAAAGCTTTCAGTTTAAATAATAAAAAACTTTAATAAGAGAAAAACAACAGAAATAAAATTAATGACATAGCACAGCAGAGTTAGGGATATGGGCAGCTGAGGTCCAAAACTGCTTGTGCCTTTGGCAGTTGAACTCTGAGACCAGCTAAGAGCTCGGATGAGCTCTAGGAAAATGGAATTCTTTTCCAAACACTTGTTCTCCCTCAGCTTTTTCAAATTAAAAAAAAAAACCAACACATGACTGGTAAACTGCTGTTGTCTTCAGATCACTCAGATTAAAATTTCCTAATTAACTCCAGTGGTATGCCAATATTCTTCTTTTGAGCATGTTTTCCCTCTGTTTTAATTCTCCCCGTTTAGCTCAGAAATGAAGCAACAGCTTGCAAGCTGTTACACTTGCAATTTCTGGGAGAAGCAGTTGTCAAATTGTCGGATTCATGTGACTGGATCTCATGAAGAGTGCAATAATACCAGCAAACATTTATTTTAAACTTCTCATACAGAAGAGAAGACTAGCACTTAAATACAAGTGGTGTTCTTCCACCACAAGAGTTAAACAGAAATTTTTGGTTCACATCAAAACATCAGTAGTGGACATGAAGTAGAGCAAGAAAAAATTTAATCACCAATAGTGCTTTGGAAATTAAAAGCTACCCTGATTTTGGGTCTCTTTCTTTGTAGGATACCCATCTTCCATTACCTTGAGTTTCTCCAGGACCATTTTCTTTATCACTGTCCCCGCTATAAAACTGTGCCTTTGTTTTTGAAGTCTCTGAGTAAGAATCTAGGCAAAAGAGAAAGAGTGTGGTATCAGATTAAACTCGCCTGAGCTGCTAAGACTGCATCATGAAGAAAAGAACAGGCTACAATAATACCACCCAAGTCAAGAAGATTCTTGGGCAGTCAGTATTACTCCTGCAAGGTAAAGGGCTTTCAGAATCACCCAGGAGCCCCATAATACCTCTGGTGGCTCATGAGGGAGGCAAGACATGAAGGGAGAAAAGCAGTTGACAGAAGGAAGCCTACAGAGGCACATAGCTTCTGGGAGGGAGATAAAAATTATTCCTTTACTTGTTCCTGCTTTAAATAATTGCAGCAAAAGCCTTTTTGTTGGAGGGAGGAGGGGGTTTGTTTGTTTGTTTGACCTATACTGACCTATGGTCTATGGCTGCAGTGAGGACAGCACAGAATGAATTGTCCCTAAGAGAGGAATTGGCAGAGTCCAGTGGGCAGGAATCCCCTTTCCTCAAATCTAGGAATTTCCCTTTTCCTGGTAGATTTGGGAGCTGAAAAGTATCAGTTTGGGATCTGGGCCACCAGGAGGAATTAACCTCAGTTATTTTCCTTTGACAAGAGCAAAACACACATACCTGAGAGGCCAGTCGTGCTCTGCTTTTCCCTCATCAGGTTATAGTCGATCTCTTCATAGACAGCCTCAGAGAAGGCGTCATAGGATAGTCTGGAGCCTGAAAGTAAAAGGCAATAATCACTCACACAGTCTGTGCTCATACTCAGGCTGGGGTCATGCAAAGGAGAAGTGACCTAAATGGGTCTATGTGGCCTGGTTGGTACCCAGAAAGTCACTGAGAGGTGCTGACTGAGGATAATCACTTCTGGGCTGAATCTTTCACTGCCAGATGGTAAGTGAAAATCTCAGTGTGGCATCAGATGCCATTCATCTCAGTCACCCGTCCCCCCAGCCTCCCCAGCCAACCAAACGCTCGCCAGCCACATCAAGGAGGTGTTTCATACCAGTTCTGAGGGACCCACCTCTCTGCTGTGCCCTGGCACTTCGTATCTGTCCAGCAAGAATGGCAAGGACCAGGCAGAGAAGGGCCCCCAGGACAATGCAGAGGATGATAGGTATTGAAATTCTTGTACTGTCTGTTGCAGTGCGGCGGGGAGGATCTGAATGGAAATAAAGAAGCAACAGGTAGAGAATTGGGTGACCCAAAGGGCTGCTCCTCTGTAGGCTCCTGCTGTGCTAGTAGGGTGAGGCAGGTCACCAGCTGCCCAGCGGTGGGTCCTGCTCAAGCAGCCAGAATTCAGCAGCTGGGGATAGTGCCACTCAGCTTTCCTTTACAAAATGCTGTGGGAGGTGCTTTCTGATGAGCTGCAATATACTGCTGATTTACCTTCTATGCAGTATCAGGGACGTTAAACACTCATCTGATGGGAGAAAAAAAGGGTGAAGAAGGAATGTTTTACCTGCTCTAGTGGGTGATGCTGTTGTTTCTGTCATACCTGCAAGAGGAAGGTGAATCCAGATTAAAGAAGAGGCAAGTGTGAAAAATAGGAAGAATATCTCCACATCATTTGTGAGGTTCCTGCAGTCAAAATTATGAAGGGGCTAGTCGCTGGGATGTGACTGAAAAAAACCAGCTGACATAATGTTGCTGCACCTGGGAAGAAACAATCCTCAGTATAAATACAGACTGGGGGATGAGGTATTAGAAAGCAGCCCTGAGGAAAGGGACTTGGGGGTGCTGATGGACGAGAAGTTGGACATGAGCAGGCAGTGTGCTCTCGCAGCCCAGAAGGCCAATCACATCCTGGGCTGCATCAAAAGAAGTGTTGCCAGCAGATCCAGAGAGGTGATTCTGCCACTTTGCTCTGGTGAGACCTCACCTGGGGTACTGTGTGCAGGTCTGGAGCCCTCAATATAGAAAGGACATGGACCTGATGGAGCGGGTCCAGAGGAGGGCCACCAAAATGATCAGGGGGCTGGAGCACCTCTCCTATGAGGACAGACTGAGGGAGCTGGGGTTGTTTAGCTTCGAGAAAAGGAGGCTCCGGGGAGACCTCATAGCGGCCTTCCAGTACCTGAGGGGGGCTACAGGAAGGCTGGGGAGGGTCTGTTTACAAAGGCCTGCAGTGACAGGACGAAGGGCAATGGTTTTAAGTTGGAGAAGGGAAGATTTAGATTGGATATTAGGAAAAAATTCTTTACCATGAGGGTGGTGGAACACTGGAACAGGTTGCCCAGGGAGGTGGTTGAGGCCCCTTCCCTTGAGATATTCAAGGTGAAGCTCGACGAGGCCCTGGGCAACCTGGTCTAGTTGGGGATGTCCCTGCTGACTGCGGGGAGGTCGGACTAGATGACCTTTGGAGGTCCCTTCTGGCCTGGACCAATCTATGAATCTATGAATCTATGTTCCTTTATCCACCTCCTTCCCAGATCTGTGTAATGAACCAAAGGACCAGTCACTAACCGGAGCAATTCACAGCAGCATCTTCCTTATGATCACAGTTTTTGCCGAACAAGGCCTTGGCAGGACAGTCCCAAAAAGACAGCTCTGTTCCTTTACAGTGCACCTTCTCCAACCAGATGGGACCAGTCCCTTCCCCAAAGGCAGCTTCAATCAGAGCAGACACAGCAGATCCACAACCCAGCTGCCTGCATACAACATTAGCATCTGCCATGTCCCAGGAATCATCACAGACTGTTCCCCAAGAACCTTGGTGCCAAATCTCCACTCTGCCTGAACATCCATCCTCTCCTCCTATGACTCGTAACTTCTCCCTGTCTGCAAAACACAGAAACCTTCTGTATTGCTGAAACTGCAGGAAGGTCCGCAGGGAACAATAAGGAGAAACAAAGAGGTAGAGGTACCTGAACAACTTGTAGAGTTTGGACAGTCAGTAAATGTGGCTGGAGACGTTGCCTCTTTTCTTCCTGCAAAAATTTAAATACTGAAATTGATTATTCTCTGGAAAGAGTGAGGGAGTATAAAATGCCTGAAAATTAATCAAGTCATTTTTTTCCTAAAATATATATGACCTATTTAGTGCTTGGTGGATCACTGTTTGGCTATTTCTGTGAATTAATAATCTTCCTGATGACTGTGCTTGCTTTCTTCTTGTGTGAGGTAGCTGCAGTCCCTTTCAGGAGATCTGAATGTCATCTAATACTCATTTATATTACAATGAGCACCCACAGGTATGAAATACTGTCATAAGAGCAGGCATTAGAAATGGACTTTTAGAATGGAACCAATTCATACACTTGTCCATGGCTGTGTGCATGCACGTGGGTACATGTACGTATGCACTGATATGCCTTCATACATGTAGAAACACCTACATGCCTCTAGACTTCTTGAGAAGTCTGATCCTAACTCAGATCTCACAGATTGACTGTGTATCATAGATTTTTGCTTTAAAAATATGCTATGGCACCATCCTATCAGGGACTTCCTTGGTATTTCCACCAGGTAACTGCACTCATTGACACTCCTGTAATTTTAATTCACTTCTTTACGTCAAGGATATAGATAAAGAAAAATGTTTCTGCAATTTGCATGAAACTAGAAATAATATATACCAGATAACAAATGAACATGAGGTAATTGCTACAATGTCCATATATGCATGCATAGGTTTATGTAGATGTCTGGGTAGTCCTGTACAGATGCATTTCTAATTACCAGTGCAAGAAATATGGGTCTCTTCTGCTCTGTTATCACATGACTGAGGATTCCAGGGGTCTGACTGACATTTCCAGAGAGAATTATGGTGTTCAGAACACTCAATGTGGTCCAGCCATGTAGGTCCAGAACCTCTGCCATATTGGAAGTCTTCCGCAATTTCCCCACCATCTCCACAGTTCAGGTGTTTGCACACAGCTATTGCAGTGAGTTGAGACATACGATTGGAGCAAACGCTCCCCCATGTCCCATTGTAGAAAACTTCTAGGCGCCCAGCACAGTCATTGCCATTCACCAGCCTCAGAGCCAGGTACTCTAGAAATGAAGACATAAAAATGGAATTAGAGAGGCCGGACTTTGCTAGCAACTTGGCTGTGATGAGTGAAATCCAGTATCTGCTAACAATCCTGTTCGTCCCTCTGAATGAGGAAGTGCCAGAGGAAACCACTACAAAAGTGGCAAACACTTAAACCCCAAAATCATACAGTGATCCTCTCTGGTTAGGCAGCATTCACCAGCATCTACATAAACGAACAACAGTGATGGCCACACCCCGCAGTACCAGACGTATTTCTTTGGTATGTTGAAGCATAGGTGCCATGTGTTCCTCTGATTTGTTGAAGTTCTGGTGTTTTTTACAGTAGTTTCCGAGCCTGCTGGAATGGCTCTCCTGCAGCAGCACAGGGCGTGCCTGCAGCCTACGGTGACTGAAACCCTGCCAGTTACAGCCAATACATTTCACCCTTCACCTCTGTGAAACACCTGTTTAAGAGAAGTGTTTGAACATACGTCCATTATAAACTCTACTTTACCATCATCATAATCATAAGAATACATGCATTATAAACTCTACCCTTAGTCCCAGACAATAGGTATTGACATTGTAACAACGTGCATATATAGTCAACAAAATGTTACCTCTTATTCTGGGAACCACATTATAGGAGTTAACATCATATCAATCTCAACATATATTTATTACAAAATTCAGACCTCGTGCTTGCAAAACACATGAACAAGAATGTAGTTTATGAGGTAAAGTAAGATTACTCTCTTCTACTTACTTGATGTAAAGGCACACATTTCGTTCCTTTTTTGAAAACCAACTACTAAGTAAACCCTGCTCTTCAAACAATAGAGACCACTCTCTTAGGGATTGCAGCTGTTGCAGGCTTCCCAATCCAAGCATCAGGGCTGGTTGGTACTTCATCACCCAGTTGAGCTCAGGTTTTCTTTTGGGCTGCTATGACAAGTTCCTGGCTCAAGGTTAGCAAGCCACACAGATTCTTGGAGGTGAGGAAGGTAAGGATGTCATACATTCCTGATAGACCCTTTCTCTAGTGTTTTTAGCATGGGTTTAAGTAAGCCATTGTACAGTTCTACTTTTCCAGCTACCTGGAGATGTACCCACTCTACTCATTCTTGACTGGTTGCATTTTTGTAATAATTTACATTGTCTGATTCCTGCCTAAACAGCATTCCATGGTGCCAACAGATATGTTTGTTTATTCCTTCTAGGGTGCTACCTGCGTTTGCTGTTTGAGTGGGGAAGCTTCTAGCCACCCTTGTGATGCTCTACCACTATGAGGACATAGCATCTGCCAGTGGTGATGGGGAGGGAGGGGTTGGTCTATATAATCCACTTGCCAGGCATCTCCAAACATTCATTTCTTTCACTGTGCATACAGTTTCATCATTCACACTGTATATTGTGTTATTCCACAGACATCACACAGCCTAATTGCTATATCTTCCCAAGACAAGCCTAAGCAGCCGCCTTTGTTCTCGATCCCTCATAGCATGCTCAGCAGTTTCACGGGCTCTTCTACCTAAAAATAGTTTTCCTTTATGCTCCTGTCCCAAACCTCTACTGACTAAGAGCCAGCTGGTCAGCTTGGTTGCTGTGTTTTTCTTCTTGAGTTGTCTTTGAATTTGGGATATATGCATTTGGGATATACGCATTGTTAGCATGACATACTAAGCAGTTCTTTCTTCAAGCAGCTGTTTTCTACACTTCTGCTCAAAATGGTTTTCCTCACTGCTGCCAGTTATCACAATTTCACTCTTTAAGTGATTTCCTTACCAAGTTATTCAGCATTCAGGAATCTGTATACATGGGTCTGTTGATGCTCCTGAGTATGTTCCAAGGCTATTTTCAAGGCCTTATAAACTTCTTCAGGACTCCTTCCAGAAGGCAGCTTCTCCTGTAGAAGGGTTCTAAGGATTTCCACCTCCTGTTTCCTGCTGTGCTTTTGCAGGATGCGTCAGAGAACAAACTCTGTTGTTTATTTTCAGTACTTAATTCATCATATTCTAGGGCTTGGACAGTCAAAGGTGTTTGGTCTTCCTCATACTATTGATTTGCTGGCCATTAACTTAGTAAATTCAACTAATCCTGGTCTGGAGCTTCTACCAATATGTGCAGATTGGCAAAGGGCTGGTAGCCTTTTTTGCCAGGTGGTTGTGGTTGATTTTCCCTTAGTAGTCTCGAATCCTCAAACCTAAAATTCAGGACAGCTAGTCTAGGGCATAACCACAGTGACTGCTCTGTGCACACCTCAGTGGCACTCAGACACCCTCTGCACATGCAGCTAGAACTTCTTGTTCTAGAGGGGAGTAGTTATTTTCTGTTCCTTTGAGGCTCTGACTCCAGAGTTCCAACAGTGTCTCTCATCTCTTGACAAGCTCATTGTGACAAACTCCATTTGATGGTCTTCTTTTCTGCATGTGTATATAACAATTTTTTTTATATTGCTACCTACCCATATTGGTCCTAATGCCATGGCATGGACTATCTTCTGCTGATCGACTTCAAAGCTTGCTGGTGTTCCCCTTCCTGCTCAAAATGAGGCTTATTTCATATACACATATTTGGTGTATGGGTTTAGTCAATTGGCTAAAAGGGGAATGTGCATACGTCAAAATCCAGTAATGCCCAAGGAGGCCTGGGTTCTTGTTTATTGTGTGGAGGTCCGTGGTACTGATCCAAGCAATTTGGTCAGCTGGCATATATCTCCATCCATTTTGAATGCCTAAAACCTGTATTTCTTGAGGGGGCCTTTTTAGTTTGGAGTGCTTAATGGCAAATCCAGCACTGAGAGAGGTAATGATTTCCTACAGCCCTTTAATTTAATTGGAGTTGTTCCTCCAAGCAATACATCATCGAGGTAGAGGACAAGTTATTTGGCATTCTATTACTTTAAATTTTTGTGGATGATGCCATTGCAGACATAAAGGGCTGTGTTTCCACCCTTGGGACTGGTGGTTCCAGATGTACTGCACTGTGGTGAAGGCAAACTGAAGTCTTGCTTCTTTTACCCATGGGATTAAAAAAAAAAAAAAAGCATTTGCAATATAAGTTATAGCATACCAGATGTATTCTTTAGCTTCTAGCTCATACAGAAGCCGCAGCATATCTGGAACTGTAACAGCTAACGGAGGTGAAACTTCATTCAGAGCGCTGAAGGCTATTGTAAACAATTATTCTCCAGCAGATCTCCACACAAGTAAACAGGGCTGTTTTAAGGTGACTCTGTGTTTAAGACCAACCCTTGTTTTTCCAGGGAAACAATTATTTTTGGGATTTCATTGGTGCCCCCTTGGTCAGTTTGATAGTACTTTCAGCAAATTACTTGGATTGTCAAGGGACTGACACCTGGGTTTATTTAAGCAAATTCAGCAATGTTTGGATGATCAGAGAGTCCTGGGGAATCCCATAGCTGGTTCTCACCCGTGCAAGACACACTGCCTGTTCCAAAAACCCCAAAGCCTTCCTGCCACATCTGTCCACTTCCAGTGGTCAAGATAGACAATGCCAAGAATGACAGAGGGAGTAGGGCCAGTGGCCACAAGTAAGGTGTACCAAACACATCTATTCAAGCTTAGGTTTCCTTCCTCCATAGCTGGGTATGTTTATCCTCCAGTTACTCCAAGAACTCTTGGTTTATCATTGCTACACAAAGAGGACAATAAGGTGCACTGAGCACCCCTATCATTAGGTGTCCACTAGGACACAATATTGTTGAGGGAGGGGTACCTGGCCACCTTGTCTGGAGGGTCTAAGTTATTTGGTTAGCATCATCCGCTGCCAGGCCAGGGGAGAACCCCCCTGATGCAATTAGTTCAAATCAGTTGTCAGAGCAGTATGAGGTTCAGAAGTGGGGGCAGCAGGAGGCAATAGTTTAAGTAAGCTCTCACCTCTTTCCTGTGCTCACAATGCTAGGTCTATGCTTTTCCTCCCAGTCTGTCATATTTTCTCTGTTTTCTTTCAGATACATCCTAAAGTCCCAGTGTATAGGAGAGGGACATGCAGAATTCTCATTCTCTCTTCTTATTTTTCTGGAGGTTGACCATACTGCTGGATCCTTGGTGTTATCCTCATCCGTACTGTTAGCTTGCGCTCTTCTTCTGGCATCCTCACTCCAAAATAGTATACATAGGTCACTCCTTGATCAACAGGGCATCCCACCAGATGGCACCAGAGGGGCATTAGAAACTGTGCCTAGCCATTGGAGATTTCAAGCCCTAACATTAGTGATCACAGGCTTTTCAGAGTCCCTCTCCCTTTGCCTGTAACCACACTCCAGCAGTCCAGGAAACTGCAGTTGATTATCCCCTTCTTCCCAGTCCTTTCAAAGGGGTATTTCGTTTGTAGAATCAGCACGATTAGGCACCGCTCAACATATCTCTCCATAAACTGATCCCAGAGCCCTCCTTCATTGTTCAGGACAGTGTTTACAAGTGGCTTATGCCCGAACTCCCCAAAGCCCTGCTGTCTCAAGCTTTCAGCTGTATCTCATCTGCTCTGGTGTTCCAGCAATGCCATAGCCACTGCAGAGCAGAGACTCTAAGTTTCTCCACATTTCTCTGTTCGTTTACATTCAGTAAAGACCCATTGAGCAGTCAGAGGCTAGAGAGCAGTGTAGCCTTTTCCATAGGACTCCTTAATTACTGTAACCAGGGCTGCCTGAAAGGAGTAATTTTTTAATTCATCATGAGCCCCTAGTTTCACCTCCCAAGGTATCCAGTTCAGTCAATTTAGGCTCTAGGTGCTCCCACAAGCAGCCTGAAGCTTGCAGTTTGACCATTCCAGTGCTACTAGCTGCTAACTTCTGATCAGAATCCTCCCTTTTGTGCTGAGCGGTAGTTAACACCACTTTTACAAGACCGTTGCTCTGACTGAGACTCTCAACCAGATTGCCCAGCTCTGCTAAGCCGTCCCAGTGCCTCTTGAAGCCCTGCTGTGAGCACATGCTGTATCCCACAGCAAAGCAACACACCACTCATGTTTCACAGGCAGCATAAACCCTTTGCATCTCCTGGGTTGATCTTCTTAGACAGAAAAATATCCAGGCTCCAGGCCACTGGAGTTCTTCCCAATCACTTTCTCCTTCAACAAGGTCTGTCACACTCTCCATTTCCCACCTGTTTACATGTAGTTCATACCCTTGCTGGAAGCCCTCCAATTTATCCCCCAAATATCCCACCCCACCACACACTTCTTTTGTGTGTGTTAATGCAAAATAAGGACTTCTGTAAACCCTTTGCATCTTGGTGGGACCAAGGGGATGTGCTGACCAACTATGCTCATAGTCAAGAGAGAGTAAGAGGCTGTCCAAACAAGTCTCCACTATTCTGTGCTTCCCCTTCATGTAACCCTCCCCTTTCAACCCACAGGCTCAGAAAATGATTCTCTGAACACACCTGAGCACAGGACTCCAGCATCCTCTTTGTGTTGGCAGTTGTGCTGGCCCCATGCCCTAGAGGGACATGCCCAGAGATCAGATTCAGCCCCAGTGCAGTTCACATCATCCAGCCAGATCTGTCCAGAGCCTTCACCATAATGAGCAGAGGCAAATGCCTTGACGGCATGTCCACATCCCAGCTGTTTGCAAACAACATTAGCATCTGATAGATCCCACTTATCATCACAGACGGTGCCCCAGATGCCGTCATGATAAAGCTCTACTCTCCCAGCACAGCGGTTTGTTTCATTCACCAGCCTGATCTGTCTGCTACCTGCAGGAAAAAAACTCAGCTGTCAACATGCAATATAATGATAATGCACAGGTCAGTGTAATGTCTGTATGTTTAAAACACTTCTAAGGTATCATGTTCTTATTATATTCCAGTTCTTCTGTTATGGTTGCTTGGGCAGAACTCCTGTGATGCTAAAACCTCATAAAGGGAAAGGCCTACTCCTGGCATCAGGTAAATGTTTGACTAACTCCTGTGAGATGTGGCAAACAAGAAGTGTGTAGTCAAACTAAATATATGTGCAGATCACCTTATCTTAGAAAGCCTGTGAAGCTATTTTCTATCTAAACTCATTTAGTTAGACAGAGACAGTTTCTGTTATAGATGGGTTACCAAATAAGAGAAGAGTAGAAACAGTTCTAATTTACTTTAGAAAGGCTGCAGGTATCTATAAATATAGCAATGTCACAAAATAAAACCTATTTAATTACATTCTGACAGTCAGAATGTGTGGCAGTCATGGCCAAATTAATGTCTGTTTTACTTCTGTATTCTGTTATTTCTTTTTGATTCTGTGAGATAAATTCTTTAAGAAATTCAGATGAAGAAAATGTTATGTTAATTACACTTGCTTCTTTAACTATCATTTGTCCCTTAGAATATAAAAGCAGGTGGGTATCACAAGCTCAGACCCATGCCTATTTAAGATCTGGTGAGACTGCAGCACAAGGTGGGCTAGAGGCAACCCAGGAAGCATTCTGTTCCTTTTGCACAGTAACTCACCTGAGCAAATCACACCAACGTCTTCAGCAACTCCCATTGGCTGAGAATGGGAGGTCTTACAGAGCATCAGCTGAGTCTCATTTCCAGCACACTGGACATTCCTTAAGCCCACAGGACCCATGCCTCGCTTAGACCTTGGAAGGTAATAGGCTTTCTCGGCAATTCCACACTGGAGCTGTCTGCATACCACATGAGCATCCTTAATGTTCCAGTCCTCATCCAGGACTCTGCTCCACGTGCCATGGAGAGAAATCTCAACTCTCCCATCACAGCGGCTCTCACCACCTAAGAGTCTGAGTGATTCAGTGAGACCTGGGCTCAAGAGAATTGAAAAATATATTGAAGTTACTACTCTTACTGCAGTAGAAATAACACGCAGGAGACAGATGGAAGAAAAATTTCTGTGTTGGTAAAAAAATAATTCTCACCACCGGTTAAGGAGACAGCCTCTGTCAAGGCTTTGTTTGCTTTCATGTACACAAGAGTCTGCAATAGGAAGTGAGAAAGGCTTCCCCAGCTCAAAGACTAGATCCTGTGAGAAGTCAGGCACATCTGAACAATGTGAATCCCTCTACTAAATTAAGTTTTTATGCTGAAATAAGGGTTGGAGGGGTGGGGGAAAGGAAAGGGCATCAGACACAGGCTGACAAACCAGACTTACTTGTCAGAGTGCGATCTCCAATGCTGCTTTTGTCTGAAGTTGCACTGTCCATAAAAGGCCACTCCTGACTTACCTGAGCAAATAACAGTGGCTGCATCTCCAGCTGAACAGGTTGGGTTGCCCAAAGTCACCTGAGCACAATCCCACAGGCAAGACTCTGTCCCGTTGCAGTGAAAAGCATCTCTCCATACAGGCCCGTTCCCGTCCACAAAACGGTCTCCTGTCTGGATTGACTTTGCATAGCCACAGTTCAGCTGGTGACAGAGAACACTGGCAGCCTGCAAATTCCAGTGGGAGCGGCAGAGTCTTCCCCATGTGTCTCCATGGCGGATCTCCACTCTACCAGAGCATGTGGTGCCATTCACCAACCTGGCCCCTGGGCACCCTGAATATAAGAGAAAGTGGGTACTGAGATGTCATGTTAGTAACTGCTCATGGGCATGACCTGAAAGTGACTGGGAAATGGGAAAGAGCTTTCCTTAGCATTCAGTAGTAAAAATGACTCCACTGGGCCACTGGAACTTCCATACTTATAACTAGACTTTGGTCCACCCTATTTTACTAAGAAGAATGGCTAGAAATCAGTATATGGTCCCCTTTGCAATTTTTAAACTTGGGGCACCAGGTTTCAGGGCTCTGGGTGAACCAATAGACCTTAATGTTCTGCCCAGCCTCAGCTGGGGCCTCCAGCTATGCACCCTACTTGGTCCAAGGCCTCACTTAAACCTGGACCAGGCCTTCAGTCTGTGAATGGTGCGACTGTCTCCAGTCTTGTCTCCTGCTACTCCTGACTACTCTCCAGTTGGACCCTACATCTGACTGATTATTTTGCCTTGTCTGGGACTGTTCATAGACCTTGTTATCAGTACCTTCCTCTGTCCTTTGTGCAGATGCCTTGGATTGTGCCTTGGTGGGTATGGACAGTGCCTGTGTTGTCTTCACCCTCTGTCTCCAGCTCATCCTACCTTGTGCGGCAGCCCTATTCTTGCTGTTCCCTGACACTAGAGGCATTTCACAGAGAGCAGCCGTGTGGTATAGGTGAAGTGCAGCCTCAGATCCTGGAAATGCCTGTAGCAGCAGACAAAAGATGGAGCTTGTCTCCACAGATGTTGGGTCCATATTTTTCCTCAAAGGAGGAGTTTTTCAGTTCTCCTCTTAGACCTTTCTGTTGCTTACCTGAACATATCACATGAGCATCTTTTCCAGCAGGGCATTCATCATGATGTAGCACGTTCACAGGACAGGCTCTCAGGCTTGAGTCATTCTTCTTGCAGCTGAATGTACCGTTCCAGACAGATCCATTTCCTTTCCCGAAGGAAAAGGTATCACCTGGTATCAGTAGGGCAACTCCACAGTCCAGCTGCTGGCAGAGGGCATTAGCAGCTGGTAAATCCCACAGGTAGTCACACAGGGTTCCCCACGTGCCTCCATGAAGAAGCTCTACTCTCCCAGAACATGTGGTACTGCCATTTGCCAGCCTGTACCCACCATAGCCTGCAGGGAGAATAAAGGAACTTAGCTGTTACTTTTTGTGTGTGTGAATGTGCTATTGCATTGAAATTTGTAAAAGAGATCTAGCTGCAAGGAACTAGCACTCAGTATGTCTCAGGTTACTGGGAAGCATGTTAGACCAGGATGCTCATAAACCAGCTCAGAAAAAAAAAGTCTTTATTGTCCATGTTGTAACCTGCACTACATGACTAAAAGTCTTTTGACTCTTTAAGTTTGGTCTCCCCTCCACTGCTCTGCTCTCTTCTACCCTGTCAATACTGCTGCTACCTTGCAACATCTTTTCTTGCAGAGGCAGTTCTAGCCTTGCCTTACACTGGAGCATGTGAGAAACTCAGAGCAGGAGTTACTAGTAACATCAACTTTCATCCATGCCTCAGCATAAGGTTCTGACCACAAAAGGCCATGCCCATCAGCGTATTCACAATAATTTAATGCAGTGTGGGCAGGACTGTGGTGTCCTACTGTCAGCCCCATGCAGTCCTTCTCTCTTCTCACACTTTTACTTCTTAGCTTTGTCTGGTCCTTGCATCATACTCCCCCTGATGAGATTTCCGCTCTGAGCAGTGAATCTTGCAAGGCGGAGGCAGGAGCCAAGACCTGTCAGTTACTGATACCTTAACTGTGCCATTTGGCTGCCACAGCTCCCCAGTCAGTGCTCCAGATAGCCATGGCCAGTGGGTTAGTGTCCAAGGCAGTCTTGAAATGAACTGCAGCCCTTTGACTGGGAAATGGACATGAACTGCAGCCCTTTCCAGGCTTGTTTTGTGACAGGGTGCTGCCAGCAGCTCTGCCCAATGTTCAGTTTACCCATTTTGATTTGTGTCCTCAGGAAAAATGTTGTGTTTGCTAGGTCTAAACATCATTTTGTATGGGTGGCAATAAGTTAGCTGTATTTAGAGCCCCCAGCAGCTTTGACTCTATGGAGTTCTTAAATAATGTTGCCTGGCAGTCACAATTAAAGCCATCTGGGCCTCCAACAACCTTTTCTTTTCTTTTTTTTTTTTTTTTTTTTTTTTTTAAATAACTTAGATTTGTAACTTTTGCCTCCTTTGTCTTTTTGGAGGTATGGTACCTCTCCCAGTTTTATAATTAACTGAAGTGCCAGGGATTAACATACACACCGGCAGTACAGAAAATACATTTAATTTTCCACATTCCTGCCTGTCTGCTCTGTGCATCTTTCCTTTTATGTATATGAGAAAGACATGGAAAGAATTCACGGCACTACTGAGTGCATACCTTTAGTAGTATAAAAGAAATTGCAGCCCTTTTGAGATCCACATCCCTGGCGCAGAAGTGAAGTGGTTAGAACAGCTCATGTTAAATGCAGACTCTCAGTAGAGTAAATGAGAGATTGTGGAGCTGCTCTCTATTACTTTCTGTATTTCCCTGGATGGCTCAATGCATGAGAGAGGAAGCACTCAAGAACCCTGAGGACCACAGAAATATACAGAGACTCTGAACTGTGAGACAGGAAGAAGACATATATGACGCATGTAAATTATGTCCATCAGTCCGAAGTCTCACCTGAACATACAACAGTGGCATCATGAGAGCATGTCTTAATAGGGTGCATTTTCCTGGGACAGTGCGCAAGCTGAGTCTCATTCCCTACACAGTGAAACTCTTCTTGCCAGATCAGTTCAAGTCTGTCTCCAGTGTGAGTTCCTCTAAAGACATCCACAGCCTGGCCGCACTGTAACTCATTACATATAACAGAGGCAGTTTTGAAATCAACGTGTGAAAAACAGACTGTAGCCCAATTTTCTTTTTGCTTTACTTTCAGATGTCCTGAGCAGGCAGTGTCCCCTCCAGCCAGTTGCAGCCCGGAGAAACCTGGAAAAAAACCCCAAGAAATCCAGCATCAAGGCTTGGTTGTACTGACCTAATTTAATAAATCACATACCTTCATGGACAAGACACATGTCACTTCTCTGAGGACCACTGACTCTTTTAAATAGCCATTGTGGCAATTCCTGTATGCCACTGACAGGAGAGAAAATGGTGTGTGGGAATGCTTGTTTCTTAATATGTGAAAATACTAAATCCTTGGGAAGGAGGGAAATTTTGAACATTTGCCAAATGCTTGAGAAGTAGCAATCCACAAATGAAAAAAAAATGAAAAAAAAAAAAAAGTAATTTACTAGTGTGTGTCCTTGAGGTGTCATTATTCAAATGAATAGGAAGCTGAAGCACCCCAGAAAGAGGAAAGAGGAAATGTTGCACCCATCTTCAGAAAAGACTAAAAGCAAAGTCTGGAGATATACAGGCTGGTAGCAGTCCTGAAGCTGGGAAGAAAAAACCTCTTGTGGTGGTACTTTATCCAAAGAGCAAAACCAAGCACATCTTGCAGAAGAAGGCAGA
Organism: Numenius arquata; assembly: GCF_964106895.1. Classification (NCBI taxonomy): domain Eukaryota; kingdom Metazoa; phylum Chordata; class Aves; order Charadriiformes; family Scolopacidae; genus Numenius; species Numenius arquata. Next base: position 9,534,834 of record NC_133576.1, on the reverse strand, counting down.
CAAACCGACATTGGATTTGTTTGCCAATGCGGACTGTTGTGTCTTAGCTTACAGAAAGATCTGGAGGAAACAGACAGTTTGTATAGCATAATGCAGCATTTTTTTGCTTGTCCACCTACAGCTGCTTTTGGAGCCCCCATATCTGGTCAAAGACAAGCTTAGTACTGCTCTCCTGTTTCCTGGGTGAGCTGTGGTAGAAACAAAGAGTGTTTCTTTTTCTGTTCTCTGTCATTTACTACGCTTACTTTGTTTCCATGTCATTGTGCCTAGGCAAAGGAGACATACACTTGTAGTCAGCAGAAGACTTATGCTAGTGGAACTTGCTTTAGCTGAGTGGAGGCCACAGAGAAAGTGTTACCACTGTGCAATATTTGGCTTTATCCAGCTAGGACAAAGTTTGATCTCAGCCTCATAGCATTTTCTATTATACAAGGTTGGGTGAATTCTTACCTGAGCAGATCACTCCAGTATCAAAATAATGAGGGCAGGTAAAGGTACCCCATCCTGCATGTGAGCAATTCCAGAGAGCGGATTCATAACCACGGCAATCAAGTCGATACAACCACGTTGGTCCAGATCCTTCTCCAAAAGAACCTCGATTAAGGGCCTGAACAGCAGATCCACATTGTAGTTGCTTACAAACAACCTCAGCATCTTTTATGGTCCAGTCACCATCGCACACAGTTCCCCACTTCTCCTCATGTTTTACTTCCACTCTCCCCGAGCAGGGGCCAGTTCCATTTGACAGCCTCAGTTCATCAGCACCTTCATACACAGAGACAGAGCAAGGTTATAGAAAGGACAGGGCCTAATCATGATTATCTATTCCAGATGGTTAATGAGATTATTATTACTACTCTTAATTTACTCTTAAATCAGACTTATTTGGCTCACCTTTCTAAATAGTCCAATCTAAAGGTTTCTTGCAGGGAGTTGTGTCTGTATTTACAAGTTTGAGCTAACCACACTACTAGAATATAAGTTATTTCTGATAACAGGCGAGCTTTCTCTTCTTCTGACCTATCAGGGCTGGGAAATGTTGAGTAATGTCCCTGCTGTCTGATTCACAAAGGCCTCAACAGAAGTTCGTCCTTTCTCTTTGTTTTTCTGCCATGATGATATCCAGCTGAAAATGTTCACTGGGTACCAGTTTCTTTATTGCCATGTTCAGTATGGTGTGAAGAAGCAATTTCCCTTGTCTGCCTCAACTCCTTCCCCTCAGACAAACTATTACTTGCAACTCAGTGTCCCAATAATCTTTATTCTTTCACTCCTCTCTTGCCCTAGCCATGGGGTCCGCTAGTCAGGAGTACCTAATAAGAGAAGAGAATTACTCATGAGGGATGGCAAGCTATCTCAGGAGACGTAGCAGCATCAACAGAAGACAGATGGGTAGGTCTTCATGTTGTTCCTCATGCTCCACCATCTCTTGGGGTGGGGATGATGCCCAAAGGACCCTCTTTTCCTGCTTTACTCCCAAGTCTGCCTCTTTCCTTTTATATGGATACACATTTCCCAGTCCTTTTACCTGTGGACTTACAAAATAACATTACAATCATCACAGAGCACTTGATAAAGAGCCAGACAGAAGAGGGAAGATGCACGTGTTGTTTTCTTGCTTTACAGTGTTTGGCTGCTACTATAGATGCTTCAAATATTATACAGTACCTTAGCACAGGGACTTACAGACTAGAAAGCACAGGGAGAATTTAGTTACATTCAAATGCAGGAATGATGGTGGGACACAGAAGCAGTTCTTAGGAAGTAAAGTTACACAAAGGCCTGCTGGGACCCAAGAAACACGGGAACATGTCTGAGTCTGTCTTACATAGACACAGTAAACATTGTAAAAACTGAAGCGCTTAGCCTAAGATGTAATGACATGTTAAAAAAAGAAGTAGACTTGTTCAGGAATTGTCTTAAGTTTTTTTCCCAGTCAGGAGTTTCATGGCAAGAGTTTTGGAACATCTTTTCATAAAAGAAGATTCTTTACTTGCAGAAAGGTAGAACTCTGCTTGAGTAAAAAGCATGCACAATTACAGAATCATAGAACATGCTGAGTTAATATTCTGAATTGACATAGACAATGATTTTCTGTAGATATTTGTGAAAAAAAATGTTGAAACAAAAAAAAAGCCCAAACTTTCTGCCAAATTCCATCAAAATCAGTTACTATTGTAATTAAACAACAATACGGATGGCATTCATTTGTTAGGTTATGTGATAGAAAGCTTGTGCTTTGTGTCTCCATGTGCAAAGGAGAAGAGAGGAACAATGGCAGGTGGGGGGAATACCAATAATCTCATCAGGGCCCTGCCCTACCCCTTCTAGGGCTCTCCCAGCAGAGTGATTGGCCCCATTGTCCAAGTGTGAAACCCATCTGAATAATCAACATAATGGCTTTCAGTGTCACCTTAGAGACTGAGTGGGGGCTACTGTGTGTATGGAGGTCTAAGTGCCAGCAGCTGGAGCTGGACCACAGGTCACAGAAGTATGTATCTTTGGTGCTGTACTGGCTTTGGCTGGTTAGAGTTAAATTTCTTCATAGTAGCTTGTATGGGGCTATGTTTTGCCTTTGTCACGAAACCAGTGCTGATAACACAGGGAGGTTTTAGTTATTGCTGAGCAGTGCTTACACAGCATCAAGGCCTTTTCTGCTTCTCACGCTGCAAGTGAGTAGGCTGGGGGGACACAAGATGGGGACACAGCTGGAGCAGCTGACCCCAATTAATCAAAGGGATAGTCTGTACCATATGACATTGTGCTCAGCAATAGAAGCTGGGGAAGAAGGTGGAAGGGGGGATATTCAGAGTTAGGACATTTGTCTTCCCAAGTAGTCATTATGAGTGATTGAGCCCCACTGTTCCACTGAACATCTGCCTGCAGATAGGAAGCAGTGAATGAATTCCTTATTTTGCTTTACTTGCACACACAGATTTTGCTTTACCTATTAAACTGTCTTTATCCCAACACACAAGTTTTTCTCACTTTTACCCTTCCAAATCTCTCCCCCATCTGAGACTGTTCACTCAACTCCTGCTCAGATTTTGGCTAACACGGCTCATGTTAAACCCTAATGTATGCTGAGAGCAGTGCCATTAGGTCAAAGCGAGTGCACCATGTAGGTGGGATAGATGTCCAGAAATTGCTAAAGGGCCATTATAATAGAGCCATGCAGATTGCTACCTCCTGCAGCCGTTGTCTTTTGTCTGGCAGTCTCTTCAGAATCTGCTAATTTATGGAAATGGTATAGACCAAACTTCCAAGCTGGAAAGTATAAAACATCAGCTTGTCGAAAAAGCCTTTGAAGGAGAGGCAACAGCAGCTGGACTGCTGAGGCTTTCATGCTTTTAGAATCATAGAATGGTTAGAGTTGGAAGGGACCTTAAAGATCATCGAGTTCCAACCCCCCTGCCATGGGCAGGGACACCTCCACTAGAGCAGGTTGCTCAAAGCCCCATCCAGCCTGGCCTTAAACACTTCCAGGGATGGGGCATCCACAACTTCCCTGGGCAACCTGTTCCACTGCTTCACCACCCTCACAGTAAAGAATTTCCTCCTAATATCTAATCTAAATCTCCCCTCTTCCAATTTAAAACCATTACCCCTTGTCCTGTCACTACATTTCCTGACAAAGAGCCCTTCTCTGGCTCTCCTGTAGGCTCCCTTCTAATATTGGAAGGCTGCTATGAGGTCTCCTTGGAGCCTTCTCTTCTCCAGGCTGAACAACCCCAGCTCTCTCAGCCTGTCTTCATAGCAGAGGCGCTCCATCCCTCTGATCATCTTTGTGGCCCTCCGCTGGACCTGTTCCAACAGGTCCATGTCCTTCTCGTGTTGAGGACTCCAAAGCTGGACACAGTATTCCAGCTTCCGCGTGTGATACACAGTCTGCCCACACTGTGATGGGGGAAGAAAGATGAACACTCTCACTGTCGGCTTGGTAACTGATTATTTTCTTTTTTTTTAATTTTTTTCTCATCAGTGCACAAATTAAGAGTTACAGGTTATAAATTATGAAACCTTATAACTTGAGTCAGTGAATTCACATGACAGACTAGTCTGGGCAAAGGAGAAATGAGCCCCTGTGTTGTGTTTATTGTATTTCTTAATGAGCTCCTAAAACAAAGATTAATTCACAGCGTACATCTTCCTGTAAATTTGTGAGAATCAAATGTACCGTGACACCCATCCCACCAGGGGAGAGAGAGTGAGTGGCTTTGTGGAGCTTAGCTGCCTACTGGTGTTAGATCACAACAGATGCCAACAACTGGAGTGAGTGAGGGTACCACATGTCAGTGTGTGATTGCTAGTGACTAACTATCAAGCTGGACTAGCCAGTGAGTAAGTTAATTGGCCTGGGAGCCAACTATGTGTATATGTCGCTGGGAGTGAGTTAACAGGAAAAGGTGGCTACCAGAGGGACCAGAGGGTCTGGACCAACTACTGGAGAGATGGTAAGGTCAGGGGGTCAACTCAAAGACCCATTTTCAGGTGTGCCAGTGTATGAGCTACAGAGGCTGAGGGTCCAGGACCAGATACTGGATGGGCTGAGTATCTGGAGGAATCCAAATTGTATGTATTTGCATATTTCCCACTGATGGACTTTTATTCTGATCAGCCATAAAGGAAAACACAGAATCACAGAATGGTTTTGGGTTTGAAGGGACCTTAAAGATCATCTAGTTCCAACCCTCCTGCCATGAACAGGGACATCTTTCACTAGCTCAGGTTGCTTAAAGCCCCATCCGGCCTGACCTTGAACACTTCCAGAGATTGATGCACTTCAAAAGATAGAATGTATTTTAGAAGGTATAATCTCTCACTAAGCAAGAGCAAAGAGCTGTAAAAAGGTTACAAGGCCTTGTGAAACATGACACTTTGTATAAACAATACATGCCTTGCTAATGAATATACCCTTGAAGAAGAACAGAGGGCTGCTAACAAGGGAATTATAACAAGAAGGCTCCAAAACTATCTGAAAACCAGACAGCTGCTGGATGAAGAATAAAGTCAACAAAGATCTGTCCTAACTGGGGTACAGGTGTCAGTGGGAGATCACGACCACCAACTCAATTAGAGACTGAGCAGAACTACCCACCCCACTGTACTGGAGCATGCACACACCAATTAAAGGACGCTGTAGCTTTAAATGAAAGTGAGAGACTGTGCTAACCAATATAAATTGTTAAGATAAGTTATTAACCAATAAATATAATTCAGGGTGTGTATTTCCGTGTTTTGAACTGTATAAATATTCTGAGGAGTTTGTAGGCCAGCGTGCTAGCTTTGTGGATTACCACCTAACACCCGTCTCTGCAGAAATGATTTAAATAAATACCTCTACTCTGTGTGTATATTGGAGTCTTGCACACCCAGTAAATGATCCCGCTTTGGGACAACAGGATGAGGCATCCACAACTTCTTGGGGCAACCTGTTCCAGTGTCTCACCACCCTCATTGTAAAAAATGTCTTCCTTATATTCAATCTAAATCTATCAGTCACCTCATGCACCCCTTGGAACCAAGCTGTTGGATATAAGTTTTGTGCTTCTCAAGGAGAAAACTTAAAAGGAGAAAATGGGAAAAAAATGCTGTGTTGGCATTACTGAACCATGTGCATTGAAAGTCAGTGGTGTTTAGAGCATGAAAGAGGACACAACAAAATGGGTGGGAAATCAAATGGTAGAAACCCACATGCAAGACCTTGGTATTTCCATATTAAGGACAAACTACAAACTAAGTGTACCACATCTGAGACTTTTATTCAGTTTGGTCAGATTTGAATTTCAGCATGTTATGGAACAGGCAAATCCCTGAAAAGGGCTGGCAACTTCTTCTGGGTCCCGGAGGATCATTTGGATTGACCACATAGCTAGAGAAGGCTTAAAGGACAGTCATGTAAGAAGCGTATTAACTTTGGTCCCAAATTAGTGCTGTTTCAAAACATGACACACAATGGAAAATTAAAGCAAACATGTAGGACAAATTTGATCCAATTGTCAGTGCCCTGAGTGCACTAATAACCCTAACGGCCTTGAGCTTCCCCAGTTGAGGTCTCCACCCACACACTCTGCCCACGGGCCCAGGCCTCTATTTAAGCACAGGCCTGGAATTTCTGTCCCTGCTTGAGCTACACTGTTGGTGCATCTGTGTTCAACTTGGGCACAGCTGTGCCTTGCCATGGGCACTGTTGATCTGCACTCTGAGCCACAGGCTGACTTCTCAGATTGACCTTGGACCTGCCTCATCGCTATGCACTTGCCTGATGATCTGAGGCAAGTTGGCAACAGGAGTTGAACCCAACTGCCACCCCTAGGTCTGCCCTTCTTGCTGCTCTTCCATTCTCTGGGGCTGGGCCCTGGCTAGTGAGGTCCCCTGCCATGCCAGACCTGCTATTGCAGCTGGAGCAGCTGGTCCTTGCTGTACCCTCATAGCAACTCTACAGCTCATGACTTATAAGAGTCACCCCTCTAAAGGTGACACAGTTAGCTAAGACAATCACAAGTCTTAGTCAGTAAGACTGCACTGGAAGCAAGAAAGGTGTCAGAACCTGACCAGGTACCAAGAGAAACCTGCAGTACTCATTAAGACCCAGCACTGGACAGTGATGTGAACAGAAAGCTGGGCAGCTATGCACATCTTGCAAATAGTCCAGTAAGACACCTCTCAGAGATCATCTCTTATCAATGACGGTATTTGATAAGTGACAAAAGATAACTGATTTGCGCTAAGAGCCTTGGATTTTCCAGTAAGAGTTTTCAAAACAATCTGTTATGGAAAATATAACCTTCCTTCTCTTCCTCAAAAGAGAGAGGTGTTCCTACATATCACACTGCTTGCTGTCATTTGAGATTGTGAAACAAGAATGTATAATTTTTCTTTGCATTTGAAAAGAAATCTAATTCCTCTCTCTATTCCCCTTAAATATGTCAGTCTTAGCCCATGAACTGATGCTAATGCGACCGTTTCCTTCAGTAACTAACTATTGTTCCATTTCTCATTCCAGAGTAAACCGCTGGCAGTAGTCAACTAAAAGGCAATTTTGCCTCCATCTCTGTATGGTCTGTAGCCTCATTCTTCCCTGCTTCATCACACACAGACGATGTAGCTTTGACACATGATCACCTCTTACATATAGTCAAAGTTTTTTACCTCTTTGCTAACACCACTGGACTTCCTCACAATTTCCTGCCTATCGTTTATATTCAGAAACACAAAAAGTTTAAGAGAGATTATCCAAGTGACTGACAACTAGTAACTTCCAAAACCTATTTTTTCTGCAAGCTGTCCTCTTTCCTCAAATTTCCTGAGTAAGAAAGTTTCTCACATACATAGCATGTCTCTAATAACTACAAAATCCCTTTGTACCTGCAACATGTTGTCTCAGAAGGAGTATAATCTTTCTGTAATAAGTCTTTTAAGACTCTCTGAAAGATGTTCTGGAGAATAACCCACAGTTTACTTGAAGAGCATAGTCCAAAAGAAGAGTTTTTTCAGCTAAAAAATATATACATTTAAAAGATAAATAATTTCTAAGAAAAGTTAAATCCATAATATATTATTAAAGGAACCAGATAACTTATTTCCATCAACCATATCCAGGAGTAAAACAAACAGGTTGTCACTTGACTGATTGACCTCTCTGCATTTAAAGTTTTAAATAATTCAACATCTGATGTTTTCAACATGTGACAGCACGCAAGGCTGGAGGCAGAAGTAGGCATAACCCAATCAACAGATACAAATATTTCCTAATCAAAGCTATCTTTTGCTGTAACCAATCTTACGTGATTTTTTAATGATACCTACAGGCGCACTCGTTTGTATTCCTCACACTCCATAGCATGTCCCACATGTGCCTTCATTGAATTCAGTGGTACTAGTCACAGATTGAGGTTCTGCTTGGCTAAGAAGGCATCAGATTTTGGCTTGTTCCAGCTGAAGATCTGGTTCCCCTTCTAGGCCAAGGGTGAGAATGAGCCGTGCATCCCCATACCCAGACCTTAAGTGGAGGTTTTCAGCACGTGTTCTACCTCGGTCGCAGGTTGCCTACTCGCTCCCTGAGGCCCGGGGCCATGCCTCCTCACTGCCTGCGAGCTGCACCCTTCCTAGGGAACAGCAGGGGGCTCAGGCAGCATGGAGAACGCAAGTACTGCCAGAGCAGAAACTGTCGGTGCTGATGATGGTGTCAAGGTAAAGCTACTCTTGTCTGCATCTACCAGTGAGTTGCTCTAGTACTATTCCCTATTATTTATCGGGAGTTGGAAGAAAACTCACTCTCATTTCTACAGTACTGCTCAGTTGACACTCAAACGTTGCTACAAAGACGTCTAAGTACAAATGTTAAATACTGTTCTTCCCAGTCCTTTGCACAGAAAGGCCTGTGCCTTCTTTTCCCATCTGCTTGAAAGGTGACTGCATCCACACAGCTGGTGAGAACCTTTGACTAGGGCCATGCTACATCAAAGTATCAACCATGAAGTCTTGTTCTCATCATATGGGGATGCGACCACCAGTCGCAATGCCATAGTGCCACCTCCATGTGTCTAGAGACATAAATGGGGATTCCAAAATCTGGCTCTCATCATCAGCTTCAAACATGTACACACAGCTGTAGAAGAGCAGAGAGACAAATAGCAATAAGCTTCAGATATACAGGAACAACTGAAGGGATGGTATGTTACCCAGCCAAACTCCACTGGACACAGAGCACACCAACGTAATTTTAACTGGTGTTGAATTAACACTGGGAGTTATTAATTCTGTCTACACAGAGCTCAACGGGGCAGGCAGTAGCAAGAATACCCAGCTGGCTTCCATTACAGCTTGGCTGTTTACTAAACTTGGACTTGAATTCCTATGAGAACGGCCAGTCACTGATGTCTACGTAAAATACAAAACTGTTACAAACGGCTTACCCTTCTTTCTCTCAGAATCACCAAGGAGATTGAATCAAAGACAGAAATATATTTAAACACCTTCTTGACACTTTGCGTTACATGCTGATGAAATAATAACCTATTTATATCAAATTTACATTATTTTCCTACCTCTCTGCCTTACGTGAAATAAAGTATGTACTTACCCAGGGAGAAATGAATGGAGAGGAGAAGCAGCCACAACACTGGAACAGAAAGATGTCCTTCTGTTGCCATTCTGATCATGGACAGATGAAACTTCACTCTCTGTTAGACACTGCCTAGACCAAACTCTGCATGGGCTTCTCTGTATCTCACAAATGACTACAAAGGAGGAAATATATAGATTCACATGATAGCATGAACTACATGGAGGAACCAATAGAAATATTGTTCACCTTTTTAGACATTATCAACAGATTAATCTCAAATCTGAAAGAACCAAAACCTCCAATAAAATTCGAAAATTATACCTGTGACCATATATGAAGGATGATTGCGCTTCTGATGTCATCATCGATATTGTCTTGTTTTACTATGGGACCAACATTGGTAGTACAGGCAGAGCAGTACGCAAAATGGTTATTTCTCACCTGACAAAGCAATGTTAAAGTTCAGAGCATCGGTCATTTTATGAATCACTTTGGAAGAGAAAACGGCAAAGAAAATCCCTGAATTTGTAGGTTGTCCATCTCCTTGGGAGCAATTACTCTCACTGTAAAATCAACAGAAGTTATTGACACTCACTCTGTCTCTGAGGCAATTTCTGCTCAGAGTTTCCTTTTTCAGTCAAAACTTGAGAACTATATGGGTAGAAGCTCTTGAAAGACCATCTTCCTTAGGATGTGAATTACAGGACTTCCTGTTTCCTCTACTGAGTTTCTTTTTGTTTCAGGTTATGTATGACCATTGCTGGTAGTTCTGCCCACTCTCTCATGATGATGAATTTAGGGAAATAAAAGCTGATGTTAATCAAACTGGGGCTACTTGACTCATTCTTGTCAACTGGAACCAGTTGCAGAATGCGATCTCTTTACATCAGTCTGAACACACAATCCTCTTTACGACACTGACACACGTGCTCTTTTCGTCTAATGGCAGCTGTGGTGTTTATGCAGAATCCCAAGTTCAGTGACATCCAAGCTGTTACACTCTTAGTACAACAACAAGCTCTCCAACCTCTTCCACTTCTCGCTGGGCTTTGACGGCCTGTTCAGGGTCTGTATAACCTTGCAGCAGTGTAACTTTGGGTCAGACTGCTGTGGGAAGAGCTGCGTGAGGAAGAACAGAGAGAAGGCTGGCTAGAGGCTGCCCATTCTTTGCTCAGGAACTGCTCAGGAGCTCAGACATTTGCCTGTGGTCTCTGCTAGAGCTATATGGCAGCCAAACTAGAGTCTGGCCATGAATTTTGCTGACTGACTTTAGCCAGCTTATCTGCTGATTTGACTTTATGGCTTTATCTTGGACCTACCACCTTACTGTGGTCTTCTTTGGATTGCCTGGACTGCTGATTTAACCTGGCTGCAGTCATCAGACCTATTCAGTTCTTCTTGTTCAGGCACTATGGGACTGTACCCCTTGGTGAGGATCCTGCCTCATGCCTGGCTTTTTGTCAACTTCAGTTCCTGGCTGCCCTTAACTTGCAGAACTGCCTGCTTCAGCTCCTTGGCACAGATCTCTGAAAAACAGGAAGTTGCTTCCACTCTATTGGAAATCTGGTCAGGATGAGGAAAAAACTATTACAGATGTGTTAATGAGAGATAGACAAGGTATCCATTATAATGTCTGTTGCTGTACTGAAGTTCAGTGGTTACACTTAGTACTCTTTTCCTTGCTGATTAGTAGCCATCAACAGAATTTTCACTGACATTTTAAACTGATTCCAGGAAGCCTAAGAGTGAGATCTATTTCTTAGCATGCTGACCCTGGCTGACCAGAGTCTCCTTCACGGGCAATATGACAAAGTAAAGAGGTACATGCCCATGGATGTTAGAACTCCAGAATTCTCAGCTGGGGAGAAGCTGGTACTCTCCTTTTCTTCTCTTTTCCATTGCAGACAGGGATGTCATCAGGATCAGTATTCACTTGTGTTGGGACTGACAGCATGGATTTCCTGTGCCCAATGGGCATGAGGGCTTACCTAAAAACCACAGTCCCCATGATGACTTTAACAAGTCCTGAATATGTCTGGTGAGACCAGAATGTGCTTCTAGTCAAATGATCAGGAGAAGACATCTATTCAAGGACAAGTTCCGTGGAAACATAACATCACATCTGTCATCCAGCCTTATCCAGCTAGCAATGTTTGTGAAGGACCTTAAGGGTATCTTCTCACTAGACATGGATTCAGAATGTTCCTACATGGAATAGTAAACCATTGGTTACCATTACAGAGCCCATCATAACTCTTTGTATTCTTTGTCTGGATGGAGGGGCATTCTGGGACACCATTTATGCTCCGATAGCAGAAGTAAAACCAGCACCATCTCCACGAAACATAAACGTCTTGGTCTACACATCCAGAAATTCTGCTCCTTCCTCAGATGGATGAAACAATTCCTTCCACTCTAAGGAACCCACCTACAGCTGCCCCACTCCACCCTCCAGTCAAACTGTCTCCCTTCCTCACTTCTTTCCCTGGCCACTTATAAGCCAGTCACAGGCTGAGGATTCTGTCTCTTCTCTCCTGGAAATAGGGATGCTGAGCAGGAATCTTGCATTTGTCTTTAAAGCAGAGTTCATCTATCATAAACTGAGTACCTGTTTGGAAAAGATTCTCTGCCATAAGTTTCATCCCTCTGGAGGTCCATCCCCCCCTTTCAGAAGTACTCCCTGATGCTTTCCACACTGTATTCCCACTGTTAGCCTTAGAAGCAGATGCCCTTTCCTCCACAAGGAGCTGATCACGACAGCAAAAATCTGTAATGGGGCAAAGAGAGGGAACTGAAAGTTTAAAACAAAGGCAGCTGATAACAGGTCATCAAATGGGCCTGGAGGACTGGGAATGACTTCAAGACTTATGAAGAAATACTGAAGTATATTTGCTTTAGGATTAGTTTTCCAAATGTGAACATATATTTCTGAATTCTTGGTGATCTTTTTTTGACTCCACATGAGTTCTGGGACTTCTGGACAGTTTGTGTCATTTGTGAAGGTTCTTTCAGAATTGTCTTCCCCACCAGAAAAGCCTGGGAAGGTGGACAAAAAGCAACCCTTACAGTTTGGAAGCACACAATAGAATGTGCTAGGGATAAGACTCAGCCTTGAGTGCTTGAGAACAAACTTTACAACTCTGTAACTAAAAATCATATTGCATATGGAGTTGCAAGGACACTGGTTAGCACACACCCTTGCACAGGAAGATGTAAGAGGTGTTGGTGTCTATAATCTAAAAGAGGTAGAAGACCCTTACAGGATCCCTAATAAACTGTGAAATTTTGCAGCCAATGGTTAGATTGCATGAGAATGCAGGAAGAAAATAAAGAGAGAATTTCCTGTGCTGCATGAGAAACTTCATACTAGCATCAATCGTCTGACTTCCCTACTGTACATTCTGAGAGCAGAATGAAGTATATTTCTTCACAGAAATGAAAACGGGTCTAGGGGTATGAGGAGACTGGTTGACAGCTCTTTCTGTGTTTGCTGAGTAAGTGCTTCAAGACATACTGTTCCCCAAGCAGCACTTTCTTCCAGGGTCTCCCGTTGTCAGCTGTAGGGGTACCTACTGGCTAAGGATTACTTCTCAGTTCTTTTGCAAGAAAAATCTGGTGTTGATTCAGTTTTCCGTACCGGGATGAGTAAAAATTAAGAGGTGGCAGAGCCCACTGTTTTCCAGCTTGCAAGGAAGGAAGAAGAAAAGTAGATACAGGGCAGGGCTCCAATCTGGTTGGAGCACAGACTGAAGGTTTGCTGTTCTCAGGATCTGTCCATATACAGGAGATACTTACCTTCCTGCAAAATGGGCATAGGTGGTGGGAGCAGCCCAATAAATAGATCAGTTTATTTCATAGGTTTAGTGAGAGATTAATAGGGTAGAAGAGAGGGTTCTCTCTTCTCTTCTGATGTTCCTCAGTTTTACCACTTTGCATTTGCAAAGAAATGTAGCATAGGGAACTGACACACATAAGGATGTTCTTGCAGCATGGCTTTGAAGTAGGGTGCATGGGTGCAACCCACAGGTTGTTCAGTGAGAGTAGTTGGAAGACTCATGCAGCAGGACCCCATAGCTGAGAAGCGTCTAGGGACTGTTTCATACAGGCTTGCCTAAGACAGCAAGTACCATGGAGACACCGGGGCTTTCGTCTCCTGGAGCAACCAACGAAGGATGTGGTTAGAGGCTCATCTCATTTTTGAAGCAGTCAGCACAAGTATTGTCTACAGAGCTAAGTAAAAGTTGGTCAGGGACTGATTCCTGGGTCTGGTGTCAAGTGGCACAGACTGACTTGTGCCTGCACTGCTTAGGATTAATTCCCTGTATATCATATTTCCCCTCAAGTGCACCAAAGCAAAGTTAGAGACTGATGGCACCTGAGCCATGGACAGAGGTTACATGCTTGAGTTTGCTTGCTTACCATGCAGTGTAGAGGTACTCACAGGGTCCCTCCCATCTCTCTCTCCTCCAGCTGAAGAGCTCCCTGACCTTCTTGATGCCTGCCAGGGTTCATCCTCATGGCAGCATGGGGGATCCCTCCCCATGCACATGAAGATCAGGTATATAGAGTAGGAAGTCAGCAAGAAAAGTCCTTCCGTGTAGTCTGTAAAAAACTTTCTTTCTAAAAGAGTTTTCAGGACCTGGCAGTACAGAGATGTCTAGTGGGAGTTCTCTTAGGAAGCAGTTGTAGTGGAGATGGCTAAGAAGACCCATTAGCAAACTCTCTGTTGGATCATCTGGACTAGAAAGGAACCTTTGTATGATTCCAGGCATAACCATATAGGGTAAGCAACAAAGGAGGCAGTTCAGCCCCTTTTAGAGGATGGGAAAGGAAACACAGAAAACATTTGTTAGAGACCATCTCCTGAGAAACAGAGGTAAAGCAAAGAAAGTCATAGTTACAGGGACGGGAGAGAATGGGAATGGGTACCTCAGCTGTACTGACACAGGACTGTCTAGCAGGTAGACACAGGGAATATATGGGGACAGGACATCCAGGACATCAGCAGATCTGCAGGTCACAAAAAGCTTGGTGCTTCCATCTTTGCCACTGGCAGGTTTGATCTCTGCATACCAAGAAACCCTCCTGTCACAAATTGCTTCAAGCTTCAACTCAGGGCTTTTCAAGAGAGCTAAACCAGGGATGTTGGTGTATATTTCTGAGGCTCTTGCTGCCAGAAGCTTTGGTAGTGAGGGAACAACAGAGATGCCATCATCTTCCTCACCTCTAGGCACATCAGTACTAGACCTTGCTCAACCTTTCACACAGCTGACCCAGTGGCAGCCTCACCAGAAATTCAGAAAAGGAACTTTCTCTCAAAAACAAAGGTGAGCTGCTAGTCCTGCCATTTGCGATTTCCTAACTATTGCTGCAGAGGAGCACATAGGTCTTACCAGCCTTGCCATAGCCTGAGGGTGGCTCAACACTCAGGGTTGGCAACATGCAGTTACAAGGGAGCACAGACAAGCATCATCTCCCTGGGTAGTGCCTGCTCTCTCTTGCAGCACCTGGAATCATGTCAGCTGCCTCACGTTTGGTGGATTGCAATGGGATGAAAGAAAAGCTGCTCCTCAAGGCAGTGTCTTAGGCCAATGGTATCTAGAAGATACATGGGGACATGGTAAAAATAAGGCAGGGTTGCCACCTTTTTTGTCTGTGCCAATGTGCAGCATCATCAGAACCAATCTGAAGGAAATAGTAAGTAAGTTCAGGAATTGATGCAATCACAGGGGCTGGCAGGAGGAGGGGTATGATAACAATGCTGCAGAGATGGGACAGTGTGAAAGACAGGTGCACATTGATTTCCTTGGAGGTCTTATCCACTGCTGCAACACAGCAAAAGGCCCCTCTTCTCATCTATCTGTGAAGGCTGCCAAAGCAAATTAGGATAATACCTGGACTAATGCATGTGTATTTTCTTGAATGTAAAATGAAGTTACACTTCATGTACCAGTACACCAGTACCAAGTCCTTTTCCACAGGGCTGCTCTCATTCCCTTCATCCTCAGCCTGTATTGATACCGGGAGTTGCCCTGACCCAGGTGCAGGACCTTGCACTTGGCTTTGTTTAACCTCATGAGGCTCACACAGGCCCACTTTTTGAGCCTGTCCGGGTCCCTCTGGATAGCATCCCATCTCGCAGGCATGTCAACCGCACCACTCAGCTTGGTGTTGTCCACAAACTTGCTGAGAGTGCACTCAATCCCACTGTCCGTGGCATTGACGAAGATATTGAGCTGTGCCAGTCCCAATACGGACATAACTAAGAGGCAAACAGCTCTTGCCTGATTGTTTTAATTCCCTCTACCACATGCTGACACAGTGTTTTTCTTAGAATGACAGGAACTGTATCCATATAGAGCCCCGTTTTCCACATTTTTGACTCCAGGGGGACACAGTTTTCCAATTAAAATTGGCGGAGCACAGCAAATCTTTGTCTGTAATTTGTTGGTCCCCACCCAGACAGCATTCCAGTGACCGTCATCCTGCAGCTGCTTTTGCTGCCCCTTGGCTGCTTATCCTTGTCAGCCTCTCAGCTAAAGGTAGGCAGGCGGAGGAGCTACTGCCCCAACACTGGGGCAAGTATTGCTCTGCAGTTTTCAGGGAGAGCTGCTATACTCTCTGCTTACCAGACAGTGCCATCAGTAAGGGTTTCTGGTAAGCTCTCAAACTATTAGGCTTACAGATAAAACCAAATTCCTAAATATTTGTCCTACAGTGCTATTAAATGGATTTGATCAGAATATGAACCCTTTTGTATGGAAGGCTGTACACGTTTCTGAAAGCTTCCTCTAGGTCTTAAGACCTTCAGCCCCATACGTCTATGAAAGTGGGTGAAGAAGATAAAAACACACACACAAACACATATCTTGTGGTCCAAAGTTAATATAGGCTGCTTCAGAACTTGTTTTGGGGCTATATAAGTATATGTGTCTTTGAACTGATGTTATCTTGAAATAAAACATAGATGGAGCTAAGAGATGGAGCTAATACACTTAATGCTAAGGTAAAGATGGGGGTGTCTGAAGGAAAACAAGCAGTTAGGAAGGAAACCACTTTCTTCCTTACTCAGACTGTGCTGGATGGATTTTGAGTTTCAGAGAAATGAGATGTATTCTGTGGTTAAGTTAAACCTGAGCTTTGAGAATGATTAATCTCTGTATCTTAAACTGACAATGCCTTAAACAAACATCTGAAATGAAGTCATCTGGAGTGCTATTTACCTTTGTGAATATTTACAAATGTATTTTTCAAAACCTTCCAAAAGCTAGTCATACATTTTATTACTCTCTTGTGGGTCCAAATGCTTTTGGAGAAATGGCAGTCAGAAATTTTCAAACAGAAAACAGTGGATCAGGTCTCTCTGGTAGCTGGCCTCTGGACCCTCAGATTCTCCAGTACCTAGCTCCTAAACTTCTCACTCTGCTCACCAGAGAGTCCAGCTTGAAGTTTGGTGGCAGACCATGCACACAGAAGAAATAGAGAGCATACTCTTATGAAAATGGTTAGAATTTAATAAGAAGACAGGACAGTCTGTAGTGATTGGACAAATTTACTGCTTATGTGCAATGGCATCTTTTATACTCTCCTTTTGCCATTTCTCCATTTTTCTCCATAACATGATCCTTCCCATTCCCTGTAAACATCCCTTAATTCATCCTCTGCATTCCCAAAATTCCATTGTTTAATCCCCAAATTCTCCTCTTGCCCCAGGCTCCCAATTTTAACTTCTGTGCTCCTTTATGCAGTAGTTTGCCTTCGTTTGCATTGCATTCCAAAGAGAATTGAATCGCCATTGTTTTACAACAGGGATTACTAAATTCGTAATCTTTAATGGTTTTAGGAGTACCTGATTCAGAGGGATTAGGTTGAGTTCTTGATTTTTCACTGTTCTTCTGATTGCTTTCTGTGTGTTTGCATGACTGTTAGTCAGACATCCTTAACAGATTTTTATTTATTAATCTGAAGTATACTTATCCTATGAACTTAGTTGCGTCTCAGGACAGCCTTAAAAAGGCTAAAAAAATACTTCTGAGATTTACTACTTACAATATGGAAATTCTGAATAAGCACACACTCTTGAACTTCTACAATGTTATTGTTAGGAAATATGTCACCAGGTACTTGAAAGAAACAATCAGATTTGACTTATGACCCTCCATAAAGAGGCAGAGAGGCTTAAAGGGAGAAAGAAGCCATGACCACATTCATCTGTATCCATTCGGTGGCACACTAAAAAATGCCCAATTAGGCTACAAGCCACCCCTAAATGTAAGAAAATCAGCAAAAGCGTAAAAATTCTTGTCAGCCAGCTGTTGAAACCAAAACACTACTGTGGACCTCCTGGGGATGCAGTGGAATCATCTGTGCCCAAAAACGCCAGGGCATCCTTATGGATGCAAGCTTCCTTCTGAAGACACAAGGATACTGAACCAGGGACCAGCTCTGAACCCAAGGCCTTAATTTCACCAGAAAGATCATTTATATCTTTCTGTTGCATCCCTTTCCAAACACACACAGAAAAGTAGTATAGACATGCATACGGTGCTGCTGGTGCAGGCTAGGCTGAAGATAGGGTCAAACACACGTTTGTGCATGTTCATCTTGACTTGCAACAGCCTTCTGTAGGGTTGAGGAAGGAAAGCACTGCCCCCTGTACTGCTGGAGGCTATGTTGTCTTCACACCTCATACATGAAAAAGTGAAACATAGAAATTCACCTGGGACAAAGAGAACCATCGTCACATGCTGTGACCTGGGTTAACTGACAATGATAGTCAATGAGTCTTAAAAACTGTGAAACAGAAATAAAACCAATGAACACAAATGGAAAAATTAAGATGAACTCTTTTTCAAGGTTGACGTTCCATAAATGTACAATAGTGTGTCTTTGGAGCTCCGTGATAATGAATAGCAAAGTAATGTTTCATGGCATATATTAGAAGTCACAGTCTGTACTAGAACCTCTTTAGGGTCGCAGCTAAAATTACACTAAAGGAGCATCTAGCTTGAAGTGAGGAGCGCTGTTAACACAGCCACAGCGTCTAGGTTTCAGGATGTGTTAGGGATTACAGGAAATTACTTTGCAGAAGTAATTTTGAAGTGCATTTCAGAAGCTGGAGGAAGCCTTTTCCTAGATAAAACTTCACAGACCAGAGTTATAGCAGGAATTATTCTGGGGTGAAAAGTTTTTCTAGAGCATGATTGTACATCTGTCCTTCAGGATTTTTTCCCTAGGTATCAAAGAAAGATTCAGAAAGAGTGAGATGAAAAATAACTCATTTCTGACTTAAGAAAGTGGTTTCAGATGGTGATCCTAGAGTTGCAAATCAGTCAATAATCAGCTTTCTAGTGCTGCTCACAAAGTTTCCATTTTTTTTCCTTCAGTGCTAGTGATTGATTATTGCTATTATTAATTCTGTTTTCTTTTTGTAATTCCATTAGGAGTGTGTGAGTGAATCCTACTTGTTCAGGAGAAAAACAGAAAGAAACCAATTATATCTGTACTGAAGGAAAGAAAACACATTTAAGTGAAGTCAAAGGAATGGGAAGGAAGATTCCAAAAAAGATCTGAGCACCCCTTCATCTCATTTTTCTAGCACAAGATTTTCTTACAAAAATTATCATCACTATGCCATAAAACTGTTCTGTGTTTGTGTAGTGTAGAGGTGGAAAAACAGTTACCAGAAAACAGCAGGTGGAAGAACTGAAAACTACATGCTTAGAGGTATCATGAGAAAGTCTCCCAACAACTGATACACTCCAGAGACTAGTGGTGCTGTTGATTCCGCAGGAACTGGTACATGTTAGGCACCAATACAGGTTAGGTGTGGACCTGCTGGAGTCAAGTTCTGAAGAGAAAGATCTGGGGGTCCTGGTAGACAGCAAAATGACAAAGAGCAAACAGTGTGCTCTTGTGGCCAGGAAGGCCAATGGAATCCTGGGCTGCATAGGGAAGAGTGTGGCTAGTAGGTCGAGGGAAGTCATTCTCCCCCTCTACTCTGCACTGGTGAGGCCACAACTGGAATACTGCATCCAGTTCTGGGCTTCCCCAATTCAAGAGGGATAGGGAACTACTGGAAAGAGTCCAGCGAAGGGCAACGAGGATGATTCAAGGATTGGAGCATCTCCCTTATGAAGAAAGGCTGAGAGAGCTGGGACTCTTTAGCCTGGAGAAGAGAAGGCTGAGGGGAGACCTTATCAATGCTTATAAGTATCTAAAGGGTGGGTTGAAGGAGGAGGGAGCCAGACTCTTTTCAGTGGTTGCCAGTGAGAGGACGAGGGGCAACGGGCACAAGTTGGAACATAGGAGGTTCCACTCAAATATGAGAAAAAACTTCTTTACGGTGAGGGTGACAGAGCCCTGGAACAGGCTGCCCAGGGTTGTTGTGGAGTTCCCTTCTTTGGAGATTTTCAAGACCCGCCTGGATGCAATCCTGAGTAACATGCTCTAACATGCTCTGGGCAATCGTGCTTCGGCAGGGGAGTTGGACTAGATGATCTTTATGGTCCCTTCCAACTCTAAAAATTCAGTGAAATTCAGTGAAATTCAGAACACGAGAAGGCTGCTGAATGGATGCTCACCGGCACACACTGGTGTCAACAGGTTGAACATCTCAGAGCACAGGCAAGGAGGCAATAGTTGTTATATAAAAAGAATATAAGATTATATACAAATAAAGGTATACGTATGTACACATATACATATATATGTATATTTGCTGAGAGAAAGGATGCAATTGGGAATTTTCTGAACAGTGATCTAAAAGCTTCTGTTGCACAGCTGTGGAATAAGTAGCTGGGGTAGGTCTCAGTCATTATTCTGACCAGGTTACTATGAGTGAGCATGTACACGGCGTGTGTGTGTGTGTATGTGAGACAGAAACAGGGAGAGGGAGCTGTGTAAGGAGGTAAGTGTATGAACAGCTATCTATTAATGAAAAATGTATTCTAATAAAATAGCAGCTCAACCAATAAAAGACATTAAAGTAAATATTGTTTGTGGTCTGCGTTTCTCCATGGCATAATCTACTGTCAAGGAAAGTGCAATTTGCAATAACCCTAATGTCACATGTATTGATACACAGTAGGAGAAAATCTAGTCAAGAGTTTTAAATGCTCCTATTATGTATGTCTGATTGAATCCTTACATTTTCAAGTTTGGAGAACAGAAGAATGCCTATATCTTTTCAAGGAAATAATTTCAGCCCTGAAAATTTGGGCATCAAATATGATCAGTCACTTTTGATTAATCTTTAAAGGTTTTTATATTTTTACATTATATACAACATATATTAGGCATAGTTTCAAGATGCTGTTTTAAAATTATTTATCACTTTCACGAGTACCATCTGTGTATAGACATTAATCAGACTAAAATCCGGATGGTGGTACTGCTCTTACCATACATACCCAGATAAAGATGAAGTTATGGATCTCCGGGAAGCCTCAAAGATGCAATAGAATTTTTCATTTCGCTTAGCTCAGGAAAGAATGCTTTGATTGTAAAAGCCCAATCAGTAATCACAAGAATGCAAACTACGGTGAATGGCTGTTTGCATATTCTCTTTGGATCATTTAACTCTTTCTATGTTTAACCTGAGTATCATCATTTTGTACAATTACATCTTGTGCCCAGAAACAACAGGCAATAAACAAATTAGGAATTCATTTGCAAGCTGTCCCAGTTAAACTGTCTCTGCTTTGTAATTTCTGCCTGAACAGTCTACAAAAGTAAAAATGAGTATCATACACCTAGAATAGAGCTGACCTAGCTAATATCAATAACCAAGGCTCTGGAGGTTGTATGAAATTGACCTTGTAAAGCAAAGTGATAGGATCCCCATAGGGAAATGATAACCCATATGCAAAGAAAGAACACCTAGGACTGTTCTGTAGAAAAACATAGGCCAAGGGTGTGTAGGCTAAACATGAGTATGACGTCAGATTCCCAGGAAGACACTTCAGCTCCTATGTGTAGGACTGCATCTGGGGCTTGGTTTTTTTTTTTTCCCATTTCTACTGGATTTTTGTCCAACAAACATTTCATGCAAATCTGATAATCCATGGATAGAAAAGGAAGTGGAAAAAAGGACTATGCTTCTTAGTTCAGGACAGTTAGTGTTTTAAGTGACACTTTCTCTGTTGTGTCCAACTAGTATTATATGAGGAAGCATCTCCACCAAGTGAGTGGAGAGAACCTCCTAGTTGCCCAAACACCTTCATGCTTACAGCCTGATAGCATCTTGCTGGTATGTTTGTTTGCATGTTATCAGGTTTCACAAGACACCCAATCCAGGCTCTCTTCCTTGAAGAAGTATTCTAGAGAGCAGGCAAGGAATGGGAGAACCACAGCCCTCTGCTACTAATACTTAACAAAAATAAGGCAGCTGTGATTAGATCTTTGAAGCTGCTCAAGTCTACTGATTTATGCTGCATGTGGGCAGGGCAAACATGATGCATGGCAAATGTATCATGTATGTGCTGCTTTACTTAGTTGCTTTTTTTTATTTCACCAGAATTTGAGTCAGAGATAGTATAGAGTACTTCTTGGTGCTTGCAGAACTGAAACTCCAGGCACAAAAAAACTTCAAAGATAAGCAATGAGAGATCTAGAAAATTTTAGGAGCTTCTTCCAGTGTTTTTTTAACTTCTATTTCAAATCTGGCTTTCTTGCAACATGTTACGTAATGGAAATAGTAAGGGTTAAGCACTGTTCTGGCTTGCAGAAATAGCATGGCTGTTGCTCCTAACAGAGTGACAATGACTTATCTTTACATTTGACACTACCATTGTTTAGCATGAGTTATTGCTGGCAAGTAACGAGAATATAAAGAGGTGCAACAATAACCAGAGAAAAGTTACTCCTCAAGAATATCAAACCTACTTGCATAATGACGCCCATATATGAGACTGGTAATACTGTTTCTCAAGTTAATTCCTCTGTAGTCTTCTCCTAAATATGAAGCTATCTGTAGTACCTGTAGCCCTGATATCTCTGAGTTCTTACTGTGGTTAGGGAGCAGGCGCATACCACAGGTCGTAAGTGCTTTGATTAACCCATTAGTAAAGATGAACTACACCAGATAACAGCAGTTACAACAGTCATCTTATTTTCAAAATTCTCAAAGTCACTGTTGTCAGGAAACCTTGAAAAAAATAGTCTGCAAAAAAATCCACACAGATGCCTTATGCCTGTAAACTTGGAGATGAGATGCAGAACACTTTAATCCATAACATGGTGTTTTGATGAAAAAAAATACAGGACTAAGCACAGTTTACTATTATTTAACCATAAAAAGTCTTCTTTACAAATGCAAAAGCTAAATTTATTCAAATTTAGGAAATTATCTAGAAAATGTCTGAAACAGTATGTAAATACAGTGCATATAGTGTGAAACTATAATACCATTTACAGTAAGAACTTACATTCAAGCCAAATAATTATACACTTATATGATAACTGTACAAAGGAGTTTCAAAATAACTTGAAAAATTAACTTACACTTATTCATTAAAATATTTGGTACATCAAAAAGTATGTTTGGAGTTTCAAGTCATCCAATTAACTCTTGAGACTCACTTGTGTTTAATGAGCACAGGATTATATAAAATTCTGCCTCATTTATGGTTTAACTACAAGACCAAGCTACTCTGATAAAAAATGTTAGGCACAAAAGCTGTGATTTCCTTCAAAAATACAGTCTTAATTGTTTTCAAATTTGCAGGGAAAATCCATATGTATGTGAATTTTTTCTATAATTCAATGTCCTTCTCTTACTTTCTTGGTTCCTGAGAAAGTCTATATTGCTCTTCTAGCAACTGGAACATGTATGAACATGCTGCCCCCTTTGGTTCTCTTCCAGAAGAGGACCAAGTTTTACCATAAAAGACACAACCCATTGTGAAATAATATAGGTTATATAATGTGTCCTTATGTCCTTATGCTCCTGCCTCTGGTTAGAAGGAATGTGTGAAATAGTGATGACTTTGATGATCTTGCCTGTCCAGGAGTTGAAAAATGTAGTGACCTGCAACATAACTTGTGAAGAAACACATACTTAGATGCTGAGATAACTCCAATACAGATGATTAAGGAAAGTTCCACCAATTAATTAATTAATTCCCTTTGTTTGCTAGTCTCTTGTACTCATAACCAGTCATACAACAGTCTACTTTTTTCCTTCACAGAGACCCTTTTGCTCTCTCAGTACTGCACTTAGTATGTGTCATGTTTGTCTTCCCTTTCAACTCTTTCCTCACTTTAGAGAGTGAGTTACTTCATCTTCTGCCTTATTCTTATGCAGTGGGATCTTCTTAGTCTTTGTTTAAACAATGTTGGAAAAGAGTTTGGGAGCTCTTATACCATTAAGGCTGATGTCTGTAACTTCAGCATTTCAAACCTGAGTGTCTGTATATCAATGAAGAAGTTTAAATTTAGAAGCTTTACAAAAATGATTTCTGCAGAAAATGGGTTTGGCAAATATATACTTTCAAGACAGCTTTTCACACATACACGCACAAACGCAAAACCACACAGAAGCTGAGATGTGTTAAAATGAACATTTTTTTTTTCTGGGAAAGATGAGGTTTTCTATTCAGATCTCTTTTTCTGCCCTTTAAAATGTGATCTAGGAATCCATATCCCTGTAAGATATACTTGCAGATATAGCCTTACTGTGACTCTGTTTCAACAAATTGTGTTTAGATGACAACTCCTTTTAGCAGAAATTTCCTTCCTTTTTGGAGGAACTGATGTTAACTGCTCCTGGGATTTCACAAACACATATATGCTATCACAATAAACTAGAATTTCTGTCCATGCTGTATTTCAGATTCATTCAACACATATCTTCGCAACAACCTGAAGATAACGGAAATCCAGTTTGTCCTCTCTGAGCTTAGTGTAGCATTCCAGATGACAAAAAGGAAAGAAAAAGATTCCATTTCACAGGATAGAGGAAAATATTTCAAATACTAAGCATAGATATCATCATTTTAACTCCCCTTCATGCAACAGAGATACTGTTCTAAGAGGTATCCCTGCTTAAGTAAGAAGGGGGATGCAAAGAGAGCTCAGTGAATTGGCCTAAATAACCAGCAGAATTAGACTTGTGTAAGAGTCTCACAACTTGCCATATCAGATATGCTGTTTTAGGCATGACTAACAGTTGCATTTCCATACGTCCACAAATTAAGCCACATGAAGACGAAAGAAAATGGAGAAACTATGCCCTTTTAAAATATGTACATGTTGGTTTAAGTGGCTATCCAGTTTAATGTTGAAGTCCTGCCTTCCATTTCTATATGCACATGCAAAAGTATAAAGAACCATCATACAAGATGCCTGGTTGCCAATATGTACATGTATATGTTGGTGTGCACATGCAGTGCTCATTTCAGGAAGGTGTGTGAGGAATGAGCTGTATTTGTGTACTATTGACAGGTTTTCCTATTTCTTAAAATCGTGTTCTGATGGACATTGAAAATAGAGTCCATAGCAGGTTTTCTAGAATTTCAGTTATGAAAATTACAGCTGTGCTTACAGGTATGCAAATCAGAAATGATCCTGTAGTAATCCGTCAATTACATAGCACATCTTTGCATTTCTTGCCTTGAGCTAATGACTAGAATCAAATTACTGCTTCATTACTTGGAAAAGAGACCAGACTGTGATTTAGAAAACAAATGAGGGCTGTTGTCTTGTTTTCTCTGAATTACTCACTGATTATTTTTTATCATTATAAATAATTTTATGATTTACCACTCATCTTTATGCTACGTTAATACAATATATTGATATTATCACAAAACTGACATTCTGACTGTGACCCCTTTTCTTAAATATTTTGTTCAGGGCCTTTTCTGTCTATGGCTTTAGCAGTATCTGATAGCCCACAGTCCCATGCAGTATAACAGAACTAATTTTCTGTCTGTCCATTATAAAGAAATCTAAAGAACATATACTTTGTAAAAATATAGTCATAATGTTGTAATTGTATCATACTTCTCCCTCAGGGAACAGAAATCACATCACATAGAGTTTACAAGGAATTTGCTTCTAATTAAAGAAAGGCTTCTAATTAAACTAGTAAATTACAGAAATGCAGAAGTGTCTTTTTAGCAGAAAAGAGCTTTGTTTCAAATACTGGCACCTTAGTTTTATGCTATGTTTCAGCAGTTTTCTAGAAAATCTTGTACATTTTTTCTCTGGATCCTCAATGAAAAGAGCCACAAGACAACATGATTTGTGTAATTTAATTCTGCTAATGTTAGAACAGGATAAGCTTTGAACTTTTCTTGTTTCCTGATTTTATTTACCATACCAGATTTTAAATAGAGCTGCCAGTGCCTCTAAGTAGCATTGGTGTGTGTGGAAATAGTTGAGATGTTTTAGAAGGGTCTGATAAGATGAATTTCAAACTTTCTTCAGGTTGCAAACTGGTAAGTTTAAGATGGGACACTCAAACCAACTTCCAGCTTATAAATAAAACAGAGAAAAGACAAAAAACCTTGCTATCAGATAAGCTGCATGACATCAAAGATTCACAACTCTAGTAACGACTATCTTCCTACCAGTACATGGGTTGTTTGGGTTTTTTCCTAGAACAAATGTTTACTAATCTTATTCAATAATTTATCAAATAGAACAAGGGCTTAGTAGACTGTTTATAAAACTCATGTAAAAGATACTTTTATCAATATGACGAAAAGATATTTTTATCAATATGATGAGTTAGCTAGTCAGTTACAGAAAGAAAGATCTAGCAGAAGATTGACCCTATAAGGTGCTTTGCAGTATTTCTGTCTACTTTCCCTCTTAGATTCCAAAATACATGTCAATGCACAGGTAACTTTTTCATTTAGCACTATGCAAAGAAAGCTTTGGAGGGAGGACCCATTTAAAGAGTCTGAAAAATAACACAGGAACCTGTTTCAAATCTCATGTCCACTGAGGAACGTGGTTAGGTTGTTTATTCATGGGGGGGAGGGAGGAAATGGAAAAGAAATAATGTAAAGTAAACCAAATTATGTGATAGAGGCTGTTCAGGGTACCCTTGCTGAGCAACCGTGTACCTTACAGCTCAACCTGGAGCAGGAAAAAAAATTATTTATGAGTTGACCGTACTTCATGTGTCTTGCTTGTTCCTGTTGTCAGAGAGATCTGAGATTTTTTCCTTAAGGCCAGTGAGGGGAAACCATGGAGGGGCAGAAGATAGACCAAACCTCTCACTGTTTTTCACGGATGGTGAAAATGCTACATCATGGTGTCATTGGCATGCCCTGAATTTTCACAAGCTCTGTTAAATGCCATAAAAAACTCTTCTCCAAGCCACTGCTGTGACCTCCATTTATGTCATAATGGGAACAGTTTATGTCATAATGGGAAGAAAGACTCCAACAGAAGTAATTCTTTAACTTGGTATGCAAATCCTTTCTCTGAATTGAAAAGACTGTAATTGCATCCAATTTGCATGCTTAGAGAAAGCAGCTGAGCTATTAAAAGCCAAAAATAAAATATGTAAAATAACGTAAATATTAAATTACTTATCATGATACTTCCTCTGAGATAAATAGGTGAGCATGTGCTGGTAACAGCTAGTTGGGATTGGCATTGCCCTGCAAATTTAAGGCTTTCAGGAGCCCATGAAAAGCTGAGTAAAGATTGTGATTTCTTGAGTTATGTTCACATCAGTTTCTCTCCTTTTTCTAACAATTGCTATAATTGAATCTGTGGCAGGACTTCTAGGAAATGGAACTATCTTGGCTGCCAGTTCAACTAGCTGCATTAGGAGCAAAATGTTGTCCTCGTATGATATGATTATGATCTTTCTGAGTTTATCCCAATTCTTTTTGCAGTCCTGGATGATTTTGGATTTGCTCCTTAGTCTGTTTTGTGAAACCTCCTATTATGAAGAAAATCTGTTTGCAATTTTCAAGACAGTTTTTATATTTCTGAACTACTCCAGCCTCTGGTTTGCTGCCTGGCTTAGTGTCTTCTATTGTATCAAGGTTGCTACTTTTACTCAGTCTATCTTCATCTGGCTGAAGCAAAGAATCTCCAGTCTCATGCCCTGGATGCTGACAATATCAACTCTTTTCTCCTTTGCAACCTCTCTTCCTTTCGCCTGGGATATCTACATCGTACACGACAACTTCACTACTCCTTTAACCATGACAAACTCTTCAGAAAGGAGAGTCAAAGTGAAAACTAGGGTTTTTTTATTGATTCTTCTCTGTAACACTGGCATAGCTTTGCCTTTAATAGTGTTTGTTGTTTCGAGTATCCTGCTGGTTAGGTCTCTGTTGGTACACACCAGACAGATGAAAAATAATGCAACTGGCTTCCAGGATCCCAGCTTAGAGGCCCATATTCGTGCCATCAAGTCAATCTTTTCCTTCCTTATCCTCTATGTAACATATTTCATTTCGTTGATTCTTATTTTATCCAACACTTTTTTACCTTTCAGTGTTGGGGAAGCCATATGTGTAGCTGTAATGGCCGCCTGTCCTGCAGGACACTCTATGGTCTTAATCTGGAGCAACCCCAAATTTCGTGAGCTGCCAGCCAGGATTTTGCACCACACAAACTGTCATGTCAGAACTAGATACACGTAAAAGATGCTGGGCTAGCCTGGACTTTCTAGTTTAGATCCAAATTAATTAAATTGAAGTCACCAGAGGTATAAAGTAATAGAAGCATGAATGAGTGGATTATGACCCTGATGTGGAATCATGAGGAAGCTGGGAATTTAGTTGACTTGGATGTGATCCTGGTAATGAAGAATTCTGTAAGGTAAAGGTTTGAGGAGCCATCAGACAAGTGGATGCTCTGGTACACTTCCTTTAAGCCTTTTTTTTTCTTCTTTCTTTCCCCCCCTGAATCTGTGGTGTTTTGTTTATGTACTTACCAGTCACAAGTGCTAGCCCTTAAGCATTCAAGTTCTGTGGCCAGCAGCCTAACTACACTTTCAAGGACCAATCGCACCAAAGCCAACTGAAAAGAAAGGTTTACACTGATTGGCAACTCATTCCTACCAGCTATTTGATGAAGCAGGCACACAATTTGCTCTTACTGATCATCCTGTCATGATGTGGAGCTGATCTACTGCCTTGTTTCTTTGCTTTGACTGCTGCCAGCCCACTTCTTGCCTCTGTTTTTATTAATCTACCGTGATGGAGTGAGAAAATAT
Source organism: Numenius arquata (assembly GCF_964106895.1). Taxonomy (NCBI): domain Eukaryota; kingdom Metazoa; phylum Chordata; class Aves; order Charadriiformes; family Scolopacidae; genus Numenius; species Numenius arquata. The sequence goes on along the minus strand of NC_133576.1, from coordinate 9,506,572 downwards.
GAGAGAAACAGCCCTGTAGATACCAAGGTCCATGAAGAAGGATGGGGAGAAGGTGCTCCAGACACCAGAGCAGACATTCCTCTGCAGTGCCTGGTGAAGACCATGGTGACGTAGGTTGTCTCCCTGCAGCCCATGAAAGACCACACGGGAGCAGATATCCACCCTGCAGGCCATGGAGAGCCCATGCCACAGCAGCTGGATGTGTCCTGAAGGAAGCTGCAGCCTGTGGAGGTCCCACACAGTAGCAGACTCCTGGCAGGAACTGCAGCCTGTGGAGAGGAGCCCACACTGGAGCACATTTTCTGGCAGGACCTGTGGGGGACCAATGCTGAAGCAGTACATTCCTGCAGGACTGTACCCTGTGGAGAGGACCCATGATGGAGCAGTTCATGAAGGAGTGTAATCCATGAGAGAGCACCCACACTGGAGCAAGGGAACAGCGTGAGCAGGAAGGAGTGGCAGAGACAAAGTGCTATGAACTAACTACAAACCCTGTTCCTCGTCCCCCTGCACTGCTTGCAGGGTGAGTGGGGTGGGGTTGGGGTGGGGTGGAAGGTGGCAGAAGAGTCATGAATAAAGAGGAGGGGGTGGGGGGAAAAGGTTTTTGGTTTTGTTCTTTATTTCTCACTTCTCTAACCTGTTATTTATTGGCAATAAATTAAATTAATTTCCCAAAGTCGAGCCTGTTTTGCCTGTGATGGTAGTTGCTGAGTGATCTCCTTGTCTCAATCCACTGGCTTTTTCATGGTATTTTCTCCTCTCCTGCTGAGGAGGGGGAGTACAGAGTGGCTTGGTGTGCCAGTCAAGGTCAATCTACCACAGGTGCAAAAGATTTCCATGGTCACTCTCCATCTCATGATGAAGCACTGTAAAGATTCTACTGTTTCAAGGTCTTGTTTTTTATTAAATTAACCATATCGATGACATTCTGTAGCACTTTGTGCATGTTTGGTTCCCATTTCTTTGCTGCAATAGCTTGCCTATGAACACTACAGTAAATCAGTTTCAGGGATGGTGTTATCCATGTAACCTTATCACACAATCCTTCTCTTCGACAAACCAGCTGCTCCACTGGTTGTTAACACTTTCACAGTTTTTCCATAAAGCACTTTTATTAAAGAAGTTGTTTACTGTTGAGAAAATAGCTTCACTGGTAGATCTTTCCTTCAGTGGCTCACAGAAAGTAGTTCTTCATGCATTTCACTATCAAAACAGAACCTGGCAAATATCATAAGCTGAGACATTATAAACACCTGTACTTTCATCCAACTGCATAGCAAGCCTCTCACACTGTGTAATTTGTACTGACACTTATTTCTTCAAACCACCAGCAATGTTTTCTATGTGTCTTCCAACAATATTTGGTGATGAAGGAATGCATTTTAGCTTGCTAACATATTGTTTTCTGCCTATTATTGCAGCCATTTTTACTGTGGCAGGAAGAACAAGTGTCTGTTTTTTGACACTGTCTCCCATTACATCCTCATAGATAAGCTTAGGAAGTGTGGGTTAGATGAGTGGACAGTGAGGTGGATTGAGAACTGGTTGAATGGCAGAGATCAGAGGATTGTGATCAGAGGCACAGAGTCTAGTTGCATGCCTGTAGCTAGTGGTGTTCCTCAGGGGTCAGTACTGTGTCCAGTCTTGTTCAACAAATTCATCAACAACTCGGATGAGGGGACAGAGTGTACCCTCAGCAAGTTTGCTGATGATACAAACTGGGAGGGGTGGCTGACCCACCAGAAGGCTGTGTCACCGTACAGTGAGACCTGGACAGGCTGGAGAGTTGGGTGGAGAGGAACATCCTGAAGTTCAACATGGGCAAGTGTAGGGTCCTGCACCTGGGGAGGAATAACCCCATGCATCAGTACAGGTTACGTATTGACCTGCTGGAAAGCAGCTCTGCAGAGAGGGACTTGGGAGTCCTGGTGGACATCAAGTTGCCCACGAGCCAGCAATGTGCCCTTGCGGCCAAGAAGGCCAATGGGATCCTGGGGTGCATTAAAAAGAGTGTGGCCAGGAGTGTGGCAGGTCGAGGAAGGTCATCCTCCCCCTCTACTCTGCCCTGGTGAGGCCACATCTGGAGTACTGTGTCCAGTTCTCGGCTCCCCAGCTCAAGAAAGACAAAGAACTACTGGAGATAGTCCAGTGGAGGGCTACAAAGATGATCAAGAGAATGGAACACCTCTCTTATGAGGAAAGGCTGAGAGACCTGGGTCTGTTTAGCCTGAAGAAGAGAAGACTGAAAGGGGATCTCATCAATCCTTATAAATATCTAAAGGGCAGGTGTCAAAAGGATGGGGCCAGACTCTTCTCAGTGGAGCCTGGTGACAGGACAAGGGGCAACAGGCACAAGCTGGAACACAGGAAATTCCATCTCAACATGAAGAAAAACTTCTTTAGTTTGAGGGTGACAGAGCACTGGAACAGGCTTCCCAGAGAGGTTGTGGAGTCTCTTTCTCTGGAGATATTCAAAACCCACATGGATGCATTCCCGTCCAGCCTGCTCTAGCGGAACCTGCTTTGGCAGGAGGGTTGGACTAGATGATGTCCAAAGGTCCCTTCCAGCCCCTACCATTCTGTCATTCCCCAGTCGTATGTGGCTATTTGTCTTTTTTCTATGAAGCAAGAGACCTCATAGGAGGCTTCTAATATTTATCATTAAGTTCAGTGAAATTTTGTAAAGTACTGGATTGAATATCATAGTTTGAAACATTGCTGAAAAAATTGTAGAGGTTTGTCTTCATGTTCTGGATGCTTAGTTTTTAAATGTCTTGCTAACTGATGGCTTCATAGTGTCATTAGCTAAGTTTTCAAGGCACGTTATATAGGGTGAGGTACTTCTGTGCTGATCTGCATGATCAGCTGTGTGCTTGAGCATTCTGACTCTATGTGTTTGTGTGTGTTTCTGTATGTGTCTGAGGAGTACGTGCTCAGATCTCGGGAACACAGAGCCACAGCATCCATGCATCATCAGGATAACAGATTCATCAACCTGTAGCAGTACAATCCTTAGATTATAGAAACTAATTTAGAAGAACAGTAAGTTTAGAGACTCTTTTAAACAGGTATCATAAATATAATCTATGCTGGTGATGTTTCAACTGGATATATTAGTTCTACATTTAATGAAATTATGTAACAATATATTAACATCTGTTAGTAGTTATTAACACGCTACAGTACTGTCCTAATGTACAATGTACAATTAGAGCACTGGACACAGATCATGTCAGCAAATTGTTTACAAAAATTATTAAAGTCTTAATAATTAAAAACTATTTAAATCTTAATTTAGTTTTGGTAGACTATTAGTATGTTACAATTCATCCTATATGTAACAATTAAACTATAGGACTTGCAGTTGTTTCATGAACTTTCTATTGTCCTGGCGACCCATTCCATAGAATGATCTTTGTTTTTATGGCCAACAGACTTGGAGTGATTCGCATGCGTATACTCATTGCACATCTCTAAAGCCAAGTCTACCTTGTCTGGCAACTAACTGACAAGCTGATATTGCTGCCATTCTACCTGCTGTTTTTGATTCCTCTGTTGCTGTATTCTCAATGATGCTGATGTTCAAGAGTTATCTAGAAAGTACTAGACCAGTCTTTTTCTCTGGGAAGGGGCAAAGTGAGCTACTGAAGGGAAGATAATTTCTTCATGTTGCAGAAAAATGACATTCCAGTTCCTGGGGTCAAACTGTGTTGTGCACTTGGGTGGACTTGGGTGGAAGTGCCACATTCTGACATAAAGAAGGTCACCTTCAAGGTTCTATGCAGTGACCTAGTACCTATCACCAAGTGTCCTCATAACACATTCTGGGTGCCATCACCTGTGACGAAGGTCCTCCATTGTGTTGTGTAGCCTTACCATCTTGATGTTGATTGATTCTAATTTAACGGTGAACTCTATGCTTTGATTGCAAAGCAGCCAATTTGAAGTCCATAGTGCAGATGGAGATGGAGGTCTCCTAGGCCATCTTCCAGACAGTCTACCCATGAGTCAAAAACAACATCATAGAGATCAGATGGGTGTTAGCTGAACCTGAACTCCCCATCTTCACGGAGACGATTAACAAAGTACACATCCCCATACGCTGTTTATAGAGAGGCTGCTATCAGTACATCCATTTCAAAAGCTACACAACATGCTGTAAATCCAGAGGGAGAATTATAGATGAAGCATAGATGACAATTGCCACGTGTGTCAAGGAGCAGCAGGAGGAGCTGTTCCATAAGGGAAGGTGATCCAGGAAGTTAGCATCACTACAAGGCAGGCAGGGACAGTAAGGGCACTGTCAGGCGTGCAGCCCCACAGCATATGAGCAAGAATGGCAGATGAGCTCTGTGATGGTAAGATATCAGTCCAGTGATTGCCAGACAAGTCCATAGAGATAATTCATGTCCAAGATCAAGCCAGAAACTCAAGTCCACAGGTCGGGATCAGCATCCAGATCAGCTAAATACATGTAAAGGCACAGGCATAGCTGCAGCATAGCTCAGGTAGAGACCAAGAGTGAGCGCCCAGCTTAGAAGCAGCTCCTGAAAGTAGGGGAGCCAAGCTCCACTGAGGCTTCTTACAGCAATTTGATTTAAGGTGAGCCAGATGCACTGTGAAAGTTCAGTCTGAATCTAGTCAGCCAAAACCCCAGAAGCAGTGGAGAGGGAATGCATGCAGAGTCCTGAGAATATGCACTATGGCAGTGCCTGGGAACTTTACCAATGAGTCCATCCCAGGACCATCTTTCTACAACCTGGTGGCAAAATGAGTATCAGTGCTATTCAACACAAGTAAATTCCAAGGGTTTGACCAAGACAACAGTTTGTTTAAAAAGAATTAACTACCACAGTAGATGAGTAGTTAAGTACATAAAGTAGTTCAGTAAAAATATAGAGAATAAGTATACAGTGCACAGTATTCTGGGCTGTTTTAACATAAGCATAGCCAGTAGATTAAGGGAAGTGATTCTCTCCCTCAGCACTTTTAAAGACAGAATGTGGAATACTGCATCCAATATTCAGTGGTAGTTTTATTTTTCTAGTGACTGGAGGCTATTAAATCTGCAGGTAACACCAGGCTTGGATTGCCTGCAAAGATTCTAGAAGACAGATTCAGCTTTCCAAATCACCTTGACAAACTGGAGATGCAGACTGAAAAATAGGTAGCCAGTACTTTAAAGAACTATAAAAAATGGTTTTCTAGGATGTATTTCGGAAAGTGGTGCGCTGTGAAGAAGCAAGAACACAGCTGTTACACACTCAACTCAGAGTCAGTCTGGCAGTCTTCTGGGCTCAGACGTTTCGTTTGACTATTTCTTCATTTAGTTTCTCTGTCTACAGCTTGAACCACAATAATTTTTATTTTCATCTACTGCATTTTCAGCTTTCTGAAAATTTCATGAGGGCAAGCATCTATTTTGTCCTTAGAGCAGCCACACAGCCTGCTATTAAGGGGGCATTCTAAATGTGCCTGCTTATTCAGGGATTATGTTTTTATTCTTTCTTGCCCTCCAATTTAAATAAAAGTTTCAGAGGCTAGAACTTGCTTTTCTGAATGGAAAACAATGCCTCATGAGTGTTCTGGGATGGTTTCACGGTTAACGACTGAACGTGTAAAAAGATATTGAGCTACAAAAAATCTTTTAAAAGTATAAGTCTTTACCCTGTTGCATAGAAAAAATTCAAGTTCTCACTAGTACAGGAACTGCAAGAAACTACAAAATCATTAACAATAGCCTGAAGTGATATTATAATTAAGCCTATTAATTTGTAGAGATTGTGCCCAATGAAGCAATAAAATGAGATATTAAGGTAACGTAAGAAATAATACAAAACATCATTGTAGCCCAGGGAAACTCAAGCAAATAAGGTGGGTGTTTTGTAGTTTCAGATTCAGTGTCTTCTCTCACCACTCTTACTTTCAATTCTTTTGCCTTCTCCCGGCTTTTTTGCCTTATCTTCTCTACCCTCCTACCTTCATTCTCAGACTTCCCTTCTCTAGTACCTGAAACCAACCCCTTTTCTGTCATCAAGGCTACCCTTCCTGTCTTCTTCCTGATTCACATACCTTGCACTCATTGTTATGACGTGGCTTCCAGGTTGAGTATACTCTTCGTTTTGGGTGGACCGATGAATCTTCAGTTTGAAGGACCCACACAGGTTTTTCCCAACATTTTTTTCTCATCATCTTTAACAGGTACAACCAGGTAACTGAAAACACTGAGCTAGTCTGAGGTTGCAACCTTTGGTCTTTCCCCTTCTCTGAAACTAAAGCCTTTTGACTGATGGTAGTGGTTAGAAGTATCAGCAACTTTTTGGTCTTTTTTCCTGAATAAAGGTATTGAAAAAGTGCCCCAAAGAAGTTGGAAGAACAGATTGGCTGGGGAAACTGTGGATGCCCCATCCCTGGAAGTGTTCAAGGTCAGACTGGATGTGGCTTTAAGCAACCTGATCTAATGAAAGATGTCCCTGTCCATAGCAGGGGGGTTGGACCAGGTGATCTTTAAAAAGGCCCTTGCAACCCAAACCATTCTATGATTCTATCACTCTATGTACCTAATACACTGAATGAGAGGAGAGAGCAAGTATTTGGTGAAAAACAAGGTAGTGAAAAGTTCCCGATTGCGTATGTGACTAAGACTCTCCGACAACATTTTTGCCCCCGGGGAATCTCTCTGTCTCACCCATGGGGCAGTTAGAACAGTCTGCTAGGTGTTTGACTGGCAGCTACAATTCTGGGCTGTTTAAAATGAATTTATCCTGCTGTCAGCCCTCCCATCCGTAATGGAAAACATTATGGCTCTCAGGTTTTCCTGCCTCCACTTTTCTGAACTTCTCTAGTCAAACAACAGGCTCTCGCAGTGTTACAGTGTTCTGATGTTTTCAAAACAAAATTGTGCTTTTGATGGTTACTGAAACTATTACTAACCTTTGGCAAACACTGTTTCATATAAATGAGAATTTCTTTCATGTTACTTTAATCCACAAATCACGCTGGTCACTGGTAATACCATCAGTGACCATTTGAGTTAGAAAAGCTTGAGTTAGACAAGTTTATTTTTAAAACTAAGTACAGTCTCTTTGTGAGTGATAACCTTTCCACATGAGTTTTCAAGATGGCTGTTGAAATTAACATTGCTGTATAATGTTTTTCTAATGGTCTATTTTTTATATTCAATTACATAAAGTAGTCAATTTTTTGTGCAGTCTATGATACATACATATTTTTTGAAGGTGGAAGCTCGAATATCAATCTATGAAGCAAAACTTCACCCTACAAAACTGTTTCAGGGGAATTTATTGTTCACACAGTGTAGAAGATCAAAGTCTCAATTCAATTTCACTTCAGGACAGATAGTAAGAAAATAATTTTCTGAAATCTGCCTGGATTCCTAACCATCTTGAAAATATAAGAAATGCTTGCAACAACATCTGTCAAATACACATAAATGCACTTAATAATTCAACATTTATTTGAATCATACATCTATTTAAATCTAAGAGGTATCTAAAAGATAATTGCCCGTAAATATTTTTATGTGTCACAGCTGGAAGGCGTGTCCAACACTGCATTCTTTTCAATGTGCTGATCAGTGTTCCATTTGGAAAAGCTAGTGCACTGTATAGAGAAGAGAAAGAGTCTGTCACAGAGGAAAAAGCCAGAGGTCCTCTCACTAATTTGCCGACTCAAGAGCAGAGCTGTCATCTGTGCCTTAAAGATAAGAAGGGAATCAGTCGATAAGGATTATTTGTGACGTCTCCCCCTCACACACCTCCCAACCCCTCTTCCTGATTCTGTAGTTAGAAAAAGTTTACAAGGAAACTTTTTGTCTTCACTTTAAGTAGTTGATAAAGGCGTCTTCAAAGAAACATATGTGCTAGCATGAAAAACCAACTGCACATATACAGCACATATTCTTGTATACATGAATACTTTGTGTACTCAGCTCACAAGATCCCCAAAGCTCTATAGGCTGTATATTCAATAAGCACGTCTGGCTGCACACTGCCATCATGCAATCCCCTCCAAGGTAGACTTTTTTCAAGGCTTAAATGCATAAACAGACATTACACTGTCCTGTGGCACCCAAACTGAAGAAGACTTCCATATCCAATTGATAGTGTTGAAAATATAAGATACGCTTCCCTGGTTTATTGCTGCTGGATGCAAATGTGCTCTGTCCTTACTCTAATCGATGCAAGAAACTCTGCTTGGAAAGGTACGTAACTACAGTGTCTGAATTACTCAGTTTCAGCTAATGACCACAGTCAAACAGATTTTTCTGAAGTGTGGGTCATATAATTTTGGATAAAATATTTCTTATACCTGGATATCTCAGAGCACAAGCACAGACAGAGCACCTGTGTGAAACAAATCCACATTATCTCCAAAGACAGATATTAATTTTGGAAAATAAAAGTTTTAACAATTTGATTCTCTCCATAACAGTTCAACTTTCCTGCTGAATTATTTAACAGATTCTGTTGCAGCAGAATGCTACTCAGGAGCATACTCTTCCAATGGAAACCAACAGTAGTGTCTGTTAGATCCAGTATATAAAGTTATTATGGTCTGTGATGACTTAGGAGAGGTAACATCACCTCCATACCAGATCTTGCAAGACAGCTTTCTCAGCATTGTAGTACCACTGAGACATGTACTAATTCAAAGACCCATGCTCTTCACTGAGAAAGTGATGTGGATTTCATTTCCTGATGCTCACTTATAATGAGGTTGTCATCCAACTACTTTTCAAAATGGGTCCTAATTAGTTTACAGGGTATGGAAAAAATCATCCATATATACACATTCAAAGTATTTCTAGATAGTGTGTGTGGGACAATTCATATGGTGTGGCAGTATCAATGTAAAGTTTTGTCAACTTATGTGGTAAAATTACATTTAATCAAGAGGAGGTAGAGGACCTGTTTAAAAGATATTGGCTCATGAAACCATGTTAACTCTAACCATATCCTATCGGCATATTTACCAAAAGGCTTTTTGGGTCTTCTCAAGTTTCATTTTAAAACTGTATACTTCAGCCAAGGTTTTTTTACTTGCTTTAATTTAAATCACATTGTGTTTAAAATTATCATAGCCATTTTATAATCAAAAAGGCAATACATTCTTTGCCCAAAGAAATTTTAAGGCCTAGATAGTGTTCATTAGAGAAAACAGAAGTAAAATTAACCTCATTACTTAAAGTTTGGGAGCTGTTAGATGCTATAATTATGAAGATGGAAGAGTTGAGACACATAGATAAGACAATAACTGCATATTGTCATGAACAATTTGTCCAGTCAGTTTACAAAGATATCTCCACTGTGAGATCACTGATAGTTAAACCTAGTCAGGTCACTACATGCATTTGCATACCATTTCTTTGTCTATACTATCAGTGCATTTACTGAAAACTGTGAGACAGTACTAGAAGTGGAGCTTTTGCGAGTAAAGGCATAAAGTAGGGAAGCATGGAAAAGGCTCAACATGGCAGAAACACATGGAAGCCAAAGCTATGTTGAAACAAAGGATAGTAAGGGCTGAATTTTTGTTACGTATTTCCATTTCTCAGTTTGCACAAAGATTTGGGATTCCACTAGCTGTAGATTAATTTAGGCCACAATGAACAAAGCATCTCTATATCTGTTGGACAGTATGGACCACAGTAACGCTCCTCGCAGTGATGCAAGAGTCGTAACTACCAAAAGAGTGTCATTACTTCCACTAAGTCAAATCTCAATCATTTATGCAAGAAGTATTTGCAAACTGGATTCTGTTATTAAGCTGAAGGGAAGTGACCTATTGCAGGGAAAGAAAGGTCAGCAAAGACCTTTTTTTGCAGTATGCAAGGACTTTTTTTATAGTATTTAGAGCTGTTGGGTAAATTTAGAAAAGTATAGCTACCAGTGACCTGAGAGGTAGAAAGAGCTGGGAGTAAGTAACTGTTTTCAGCTATATAATGTCTGTTGTCACAGTATAATCAAAAATGTCAAGAAATTAGGCAAGCACTACAGGAATAGGGAAAACACCAGATTGATGAAGGTGGAAAGAAGATTTGGACTTTAGGAGAGAGACCAAAGATTTGGGAAGCTCTGAACTAAACAGATATCTAATTATCTTTAGACTAGTCAACCAAGACATCATATTCCCCTGAGAGACTAGGAAGGTGGTGAGGTAAACAGTTCTGTCCTGGTATTTATTCTGTTTGGTCAAGTCATTTTGGAAGCTGACACCAAATTGGTCCCCACCAACTCTCTCAGCTCCCACCTGCCACTTGAGAAGGTCCCAACTCCCAATGTCCACTACTCAGTTTTTAATGATGATTACTCTCAGGGAAGTGATCTTGGTTCCCTGTCCTCAAAGCAGAGAAACTTTCCTCATGGATCTTTCCAATATGCATCCTTAAGGAAGCAAAGACACCCAGGCTGGCCATCACCTGAGAAGCAACAAACAACTGTAAATAGAATCAGGAATGAATGATTTCTTTTATGCCTCAGTGCAAAAGAAAAAGAATCAGAAGTGGATTTGTGTTCACCTCTTGAATGGACTTTTGGATGCAGATGAGAGAGAACAGAAAGAAAGTCAGCATGTTGGCTTTTTTTTTTTTTTTTTTTTTTTTTTAGCAGGAGGAGGAGCACTAGGATCCGTAACCCACACTATCTTGCAGTAGACAGAGGCCTCTAGGCCCCAGAGCAGCAGGTTGAAACAGGCTAGCAGCAGTGAGAATATCAGACCAAAACAGGCTTGTTGGGTGTGCAGGATAGTAAGCCTGTTGGAGAGAAAAGAAGCAGAAAACCGTTGAGAAGAGGCTGGGGGGAGGGGGGGGGACATAGAGAATCACATACTCCTGTTCAAAAAGTTTTCAGTGCAGCTCCACGAGACAGGAAGACACATGGGTCACAGAGAGAGGCAGAAGGGAACAAAAATAGTTTTATGACAAGTGGAGCTGTTAGAAAGAGAAGGTGGGTGGAGAGTTGCAGAAATGCATCCATTTCCCTCCCTCCCATTTTCTTTAAAGGCTTTTTTCTCAGAGTTTTTCCTCTCTTTTCTCCTCCCCACAGCAGTCAGCCAAGCTGGGAAGAAGAGATTGTCTCTGAACCTAGGAGCGTGTCTTGGCACAGGAGGCTGATAGTAAACAAGTAAATAGAATTGACAACTGTGGCAACGACAGGAAAAAAAGACTGCTTGGTGACAAGGATGAGGACTCTTCCAGAGGTAAGGAAGTGGATCTATCTTGCAGTTTGCTGAGGTACCTCTCAGAGGTTGCACCCCTCTCTTTCTCTTGCCCTGTCACAGCTACACTGCTTATAGCCCTAGGGAACTGGAGCAGTTGAGTTTTTGACAGTTTGCATCCAGAAGGGGCTTGCCCAAGTCTCAGAATTAATGATGTGGGTTGTTGTGTGAGGATTTAGGAGTTCTTGCCCTTCCTCTTAGTCATCCTAATAGCCATTCTGAGACTGCATTCAGATCTATTTCAAGAACTGATCAATAAGAAGTAGTAGTAGTAATAACATGATTTGCATCTTCTATTGTATCCCCATTTTGTCTAAAAATTATTTTAAGAAGCTACTTATGCAGAAATGTGCCAATTTTTTCCCTACAAATAATTGTGGGTAAACATGCCATAGCTTTCTGAATGTGACATGGTAAGCCTAATTGCTCCCCATGTAGTGTGGTGTCCTTTTCCTGATTTGATATCTTGTATAAATAACTAGTAAAGTGTTAATTGCATATTTACAGATGAATCACACTGAACTGAACTGTTAGCTCAGGGTTACTAACATATATAAAACATTCAAGGACAATAGAGATAAGTAAAGTTTTCTATGTAACTAAATAATATAAAAAAATAAATGTGCATTTTCTGTTGTGTTGAGAGCTGTTCAGTGTTGCAAGAGCTGTGGCTGTAATGCAAATGGTCACTTTATCTTGTTGACATTTTTCTGGTGGAAGAATTTGCAAAAATGTTTGGTTTGTATATTCATTCTCATATTTCTGTGTGATAAGGCTCAAACAACAATCATAATTTTAAATAGTTATTGGCCATGCTTATGCTTCAAACTTTCAGTAGACCAGAACATAATTATGCAAACTTTCTGTTTAGTTTCTCATGTTAGCAGGTACTATATTTTGAACACAGGCTAAAATATTATTTCTCAAATGGCATTTAATGTGTTCAATTTATGTCTTTAAGTGATTTGCTGACAAAAGATAAATTTAAGAAAGTGTTGACATTTTTGTGATTATTGGGACATTAGTCTGAAAACATGTCATCCACATGACTAATGTGATAAACACAGTTTGGGAAACAGCCAAAGTCAGTTATTCATGAATAATCTATAGGCTGAAAAATTATACCCCTAAATTGTCTGTTAAATAGTTATGAAAAATAACTCCAATTCTCCCTGCCTTTGATCTCTATTTTAGTTTATTTTCTTAGAAATTTGGTGCTTCTTTTTCTGCAACAGCACTAAATACTGGGAAAATGCGAGGTGAGGAAGAGTTAGGTAGAGGAACTTCAACCTCCCTGCAGAATTCAGGAATAGCTCACAAACAGAAAGAAGGAATTGTGGAAGGAAAATCAAATTCTTTGGCTGATTTAGTTGCATCAAACCATTCTTCCTTTAGTGATAACAGTACCTGCCAAGATTCTGGTAGCCTAAGTCATGCTCACTTTGAATCGGATGATTCATGTAGTACATAAATTCAAAATTATTCATTTTATAATTGAGGACAATTAGAAGTCAGCTTTGAGTGATTTTACAGGCATTTGATCTCACTTAGCTACAGTGAAACCATTTAAATTTGACCACAAGTTCTCTCAAATCCAGCCCCAGTAACAGAGGCAAGATTAGAAAGACATTCCTTATGGAAGGTGAAGTGTTTGAAGAACACAATGCATAGGCCCAATATAGACCTACCATTAACCAGAAGTTCAGCAGAAATTGCAATGACGGTCTTGAAATGCCAATTTCTTGTTAGTATCTCCATAGCCATGCCATTTAGTACTTGAAAGAGAGAAATAGACGTCCTCTGATAATATGAGACCAAAGTATTGCAAAATTATAAATATTTTATAATAGGAATAGTCTAGTGCAACAGAGAAGTCAGGAACATTGTGAATGTAAATCATTCACTCTCTCCTAAATGGTGAGAGATGAGGGTTTGCATGCTGAAGAACACCTTTTCTTCTCCCTTTTCAGCCAAGCAAATCTTCTTTTGCTCACTTCTCTACCATACTGTTAGGTCGTGATGTTTACTCTCTACTTGAGGAGTGTTTTACTACAAGGGTGTATGAAAGGAATTTGGATTTCCTCCTTTGTATTTCCTACATTGTATGTTGCCAGTGTTATCATGTTCTGTATCTTAGCACCTTTTAATGCCAGGATTCACTTGTATGTACTTGCTCGCCATTTAGTTATACTGTATCCTCCCTAAGGTAGTCAGGAGAATAGGATTTTAAAGGGAGAAAAGCAGTTAGGTATTTAACCCTTGTTAGCAGTTTCCATGAGCCAAGTAAGCTGACAAACGCTTTTGAGAGGCTTCTGGTAATGATTGAATAAAATGCATGTTTGAAAGATATAAAATGATGAGTTTTGGTTTTCTATTTCTTTCTGTGTTTTCTGTTCTGTTAATGTTTTTGTACAGGAATTGTACATAGTATATTAGGCAAGATGATTAACAGCAGACTCTTTCACTTCCTTAGCCTTTCCTCAGGTGAAGGGGTCAGGTACTTAATTCTTGTAGGGTATTGTCTCATTTCTTCTTTTGTTTATTTATTTATTTATTTATTTATTTATTTTTGTAACGATCTGTGTTTTCGGGTTTTGTGGCAAAGATATATACTGAGCATAGGGACAAATGCAGTTTAGCTGCTGCATGTAAGGGAGCAGCAAGGGCAGACAAAGGAAGACAATCTAGAACCTGAGAGTCGTGACAAGGCAGGCGGGAGGTAATGGCTTTACCAGCAAGGGGTGCACCCTCACAGCATGGGAATGAGGGATGTATGACAGGTCGGGCGACAGTAGCCAAGGTCAACCAAGAGTGTAGATTGCCAGGAAAATGCATTGTGGGGATGCAGGTCCAAGGTCAAACCTGCAGAATCAAGTCTGTAGGTTAAGGTCAGGATCCAGATCAATGGGGTACACAGCTGCTACTGCAGCCTAGCTCAGGTGGAGACAACGCATGAGAGCTGCAAAAAGCAGCTCCCAAGTGAAGAAGTGGGCACCTCCAACTGAGGCTGCTTCTAGCTTTTTCTCAAAGAGTTCCAAGGCCTGTCAAGGTTTGTCAAACAGCTTTCAGAGAACCAGGCTTGAGCACAGGGAGCTAAACTTGAGGCTGTGAGGACAGTACAGGCCAGGCCCTGGCACTAGCATGTAAGACTTTCAAAGTAGCTCTTCCATAAGTTTTCACACCTATGATATTTACCCCTTGCTTGCTATACTGTTTTCTCTATCCCTCTTCCTCCCAGTTTTTCCATTATCTTCTGTTTTTTCCCCTTCTGCCTCCTTTTTCTCACTGTATATTGTTATTCAGTTATTCCACTTAATTTTTTCAGTTCTTTCCCTTTGGTTATATTACCAACATCCATTCCTATGTCTGTTCTTTTGTAATCTGCTGTTCTCCAGTCTTATGTACATCAAAGTAGGTAGACAATGGACACACATGGTAAATGTCATTTCATCTAACTTTATCAAGGGAGACATTAAGGGTGTATACTATCATAGCCACCTATCTCCCTTTGCAGTCAATGAAGAAAAAGACAGGTTAACTCCGAAGGATCCTAAGACAGACGTCTAGAACAGAAACTGTACCCATAAGGTTCCTAGACTTCTCCACTGACTAAAAAGACACATGTAGTTTATGAGCACAACTAAATTTGAGTGAGAGAAAACCTGTCTGTATATAAGGTCTTCTCTGTGACTTACAGCTTCCTGCAGTTTTTAGAATAGGGAAAGTTGTCTCCCCACTTCAACTGGACTAGAGGGCTTAGGATGCAGGAGTTATTTCTTGAGGAGAGATCTGAAATTAACGCTCAGGTTGCCAGATTGTAACAGAATAAAGAAGGACCAGTCCTTGCCACCCTGTTGTTAGCTTTATTGGCTCAAAAAGGCTTTGATATCTTCAGGAGGTATATGCAAAATGATTCCATAAACCAGAAGGAACTATGGAGGGACAGGCCTCCTCATGTCAAGCTGGCTTTTCGATGCACAATTCATAACACTGTCCAACAGCTGTAGCTGGAAAAGACAAGGAAACAAAGGAAGTGAGAAAGCCCTCGGGACTGCAGCTACCTAGATGACTTGGATGACTGTTGGTATTCTGGCACTAGTCCTCTGAGTAATTTTATCGTAGATTAGGCAGAAGACAGAGTATATAACCAGTGCTGACTTTAATGTGAAATTTTCTTTCTTCATTTTTTCTGTTTGTCTCATTTTTCTCTCTTCAGACCTGTGAACAGGAGCTGAGAACAGGTGAAAAGAAAGAACGATGCCTTCAGGGGAAAAGCCTACTTCTGTGTACACTTCTTCTCAGTACTCTCCTTGGCTTTACGCTGCTAATCACCTACATCGTGATGACTTGTAGTCTAGGTATAATGTGGAATATCATTTTCCCTGCTTCCTCATCCACCTCATTTGTAAGACCCCTTTCTCTCCTATCCCTTGTGTATTAAGCTTAGCATCTGTTTTAAGAATCAGACGTTCAGAATCTGAAAGAATCATAACACCAGTTGTAAAAAAGGTATGCTGTTCTGCCTCTTCCTTGGGTCATAGTGGGGAGAGATCCCCACACCTGTCCTCCTCCTCTGCCTGCCATTTAATATGCCTGGGCCCACTTTTGAGGGAGAGCATCATTATATTGTCTTGAATGTCATCATCATGTCATGCTCTGTCTGTAGTCACCTCCAGCAAACTGGACTGAATGTGAGATTTGGAGTTCCTCCTCCACCTTTCCACGTCTGACTTAATAAGTCTAGTCCTAGTTTTGGACTAGTGCAAGTAAGTCTAGTCCTAGTTTTGGACACTGCAGACCAGTGCAGTCATTGTGTAGAAAGAAAAGTCATAGTCTCTTGCTAATGGGGGAGCTGTGAGCATAGACCAGAAATATTAGTTTTCCTTTCAAATTTGCTGAACAACTATCTGCAGAATGGTTCATGTAAACGTTTATGCATGTAGAATGCTCAGTACTGAAGGTGGATTTATATTGGTGGATACAGACATTCCCTGCTCCAAAATAAACATTATTGACTCTTCACCTAGCATTTTTCTTTAGACCCTGTTGTGTGTTGGAGACCATTCGCTACAGAGAACAAGGAAAAACCATTAGTTTAGATTTCCACTCTACCTGCCTCCTCCCGTATCAACTGTTTATAGTATGGAAAGTCTGGCTTTGATTTACAAGTGGCTTATTTCAGTAAATAATTGATCTGATCTGATGTTGAAGCAACACAATGAACCAAAACAAGAACATATACCCAGTGATTTGCAGCAGTTTAGATAAAGGGAATTTTAAATCAAAGCAAGATATACTAGAAAGTCTCGGTCCTGTTTTAACAAATGTCATTGCTGAGAAATGTTTCCCATGCTTGAACACCTCCCTCCATATTTTAAACTTATCTCCTTACTTTCTCTTTGCTTCATGTGTTGGCACCATCAGCTGCTTTTTGTTTATCATTTGGCCAAATGTGGCTGATTCAGAGAAAATACACTGAGAAGGCAGAATAATCCTACCTGTGGCTGCCTAGTTAGTATGAACAGAGGACACCACCTGTCCTTTATTTAAAGAATCTCCCTTATAAAGCGCAAAGACCATCTCCCTGTAAAGTGAAAGACAGAACACACCTTGTTCCATATTCAGCAAAAAATGACAAGGAATTCAACACTCTGCATGAAAAGTAGTTTGTACCAAAAATAAATCTTTCAGGGGGAAATGTCCGAGAGATAGCTCCTCTTTTTTTTTTCTTTTTCTTTTTTGTTGTTGTTGTGTTGTTTTGTTTTGTTTTATTTTATTTTATTTGGAGTTTTTCTTACTCTCCACTGTCACTACTCAGTTCTCTCCTATTTACTTCCTGCCCAGGATCCTGTGATGCCGGACTGGGTTTTACACTGTTGGCCAGACTCCTGAATTCTAGGAATGACACTGTAGACCCCTGTGAGGATTTCTACAAATATGTCTGTGGCAGCTGGGAAGGCAAACACTCAAGCCGAACCACAGAAGAATCACTAAATGTATTTGATGTGTTGTTGGAAGAAAACCAGTTGATCCTGAAAAGGCTTTTAGGTAGGGACTGATGATTGGTGTGTTACCTTCAGCATCTTCCTCAGTCAGAACCGAAAATACTAATAACTGAGAGCACAATCATTCCAAACAGAGACTGAGTTCAGTCTCTTCATTCTTCCATCATTACAGGTACACATTTATTCTTGAGCATGCCATACTATAATAGCTGCATTTTAAACATTTTAGTTCCCCTTGCCCAGTGTAACAGATGAAAGTCACACTTTAAAATTCTGACAGCAACTCAAGCCATTTTCCTGTTGCCTTGTAAAAGTAGACCCTTTTTGCTGTGCTTGTCTGAAAGTGCACTCTGATAGTGTCCTGACTCCATGTGGGACTGAAGCCTAGATACTCAGCACCTTCCTCTTGTGCTCTGGTTCCCAGAAACTCTTCCCATGTGAAGAAACTCAGGCAGAGTCATGGCACTAGAATGGCTCTTGCTCTGAGTGACTGTGGAAAGTGTAGATGTATTTACTAAATTGTTCTGAATCAAAGTGCAGTGTAATATTTTCTTACAGCCTTTCTCTGCTCTAACACTGCCAAAAATTTATTTTATTTTACCATTTTTGTAGTTTTTAATATTTTTTTTTTTCTAAGAGGGCCCACAGTTTGGGATAAGAGGCTCAGCTAAGGAGAAAGCAATCCGGTTCTATCGCTCCTGCATGAATACCCAACGGATAGAATCCCAAGGAACTCAACCATTGAAGGACATCCTAAATCAGGTGAATGTTTGTGGTATTTCCTCTCCCTCCAGAAGATAATTCCTGCAGATAAAAGGGAAGTGTGAATTTAGAGTCACATGGTCCCACATGATGTAATTTTGCTAGCATCTGGCCCTAAAATAAGGTCATAGTTCACAGCAGAACTTCTAAGTGACAAATATTCTAGCTTTAAATGCTGTTTCAAGATCTGATTTTCTGACATCAGGTACCTGACTCTTTCCTCATGACCTTACATATTACTTCAGGACTGTACAACAACCAAGACTACAAAAAGGGATCACTCAGAAGCTCAGTTCAATACGATGCAACTTACAGATCAGGGAATATCTTGCAAAATGGGTGAAATTTTTGTGTCTAAGATCTGATGGCCATCCACTACTCCAGGCTTCAAGGGAGCTTGTTTAAAGAGAAAAATGCTTCTCCTTCCATTCTGGGAGGCTCCTCTCAGTACCAGGGAGGGTTGTACATCTCTCTGCTGGCAAAGGACAGTTATGCCCTGTCTCTAAGGAGGTTGCAGAACCTTCCAGCAGAAGGAATAGTGACTGCAGGCCCACCTGTGAATCTGCTTCTCAGAGAGGTGGGACCTCTAATTCCTGATCCCTGGTTATCCTTCTGGATGCTTTGGAAAAATGAGACTTCTTTCCTCTCTGCTTCTTCTGCTTTTTCCCGTACATCTTGTTCTGTTGATAATTATAATTCCTTTTCCCTGTGTCATTTTGCAGTTAGTTGCTTTGCTTAAGTGAAAGTGACAGGTCATTTTCAAACAAACAGGGTATGTAGAAATCTTCATGAGTTTCCTCTGCTGCTATTTACTTTGCTGCTTCTCAGTTGTCATAATGACTGAGCTCATAGGAGTGAAAAAAGATTTTGTAAATACAGATCAAACAAGTGTTTTTTCTCACTTGGTGTCATGCTGTCTCTCTCCCTCTCTAGGTTGGTGGATGGAATATCACGGGTGTAGGGAAAGCAAAAGATTTTAATGAAACTCTTCAGACTCTCATGGGCAGATACAGCACCTTTCCGTTTTTCAGAGTGCTTGTGGGACCTAGCCCTTTTGACCCCAAGGCCAATATTATCCAGGTGAGTAGACTAAAGAAAGAAGATATCAGCAAGCACGGTGAATAAAGAGTCAGTTACACAGCCCATGAGACCCAGGCTTGTCAAGTTAAGCCTATGTTCTTGTCTAAAGAAAGTTTTCCTAAATTTCAGTAAAGTACTTGATTTTATTACATAAAAAGTACTTATTTCTGGAAAATGAGCAGATGAGGAAGAATAAATTGCATAATTTCTCTCATCTCTTCTGCCTGCCAGTGTAGATTGTACTTTGTCATGGAAGGGTCTGGTTCTTCTTATGTTCACGGGTATGACCAGTACAATAATGGACTCTAAGTGCTAAGTGTCTAATACACATAGAGTACTATAAACTTTTCAGCTCACTGTTGTGGTTTAAACCTGGTAGGCAGCTAAGCAGCACACACCTGCTTGTTCACTCCTCCACCCAGTGGGATGGGGAAGAAAATCAGAAGGGTGAAAGTGTGAAAAATCATGGGTTAAAAAAAAGACAGTTTAATAATTAAAAAAAAAAAAAAAGAAGAAAAAAGAAGTGATGCCAAAAAAATCCAATTGCTCACCGCCAACTGACCACTGCCCAGCCAGTTCCCAAGGAATGGCAGCCCTGACCAACCTCCTTCACCCACCACTGTTATTTTTAAGTACGATGTCATGTGGTATGGAATATCCTTTTGGTTTGTTGGGATCAGCTGCCCCAGCTGTGTCCCCTCCCAGTTTCTTGTGCACCCTGAGTCTACTCACTGGCAGCATGATGTGAGGAGCAGAAAAGACCTTGACGCTGTGTAAGCACTGCTCAGCAATAACTAACACCTCACTGTGTTATCAACACTGTTTTCACCGCAAATCCAAAACATAGCCCCATACAAGCTACTATGAAGAAATTTCACTCTATCCCAGCTAAAGTTAGTGCACCACATAGAAATATTTAAGTGTGGCTTACATTTGAATATCAGTCACTGCAGATTTGTAATGAGCTTGTAAATGAGCTGCAGAATATGACAGATCCACAAAAATTACTTAGCAAAATTTTTTGAAAAGTAAAAACAATTTATTAACATTTCAAATTTTTTGACACAGAAACTAACAAAGCCTGTTGAGCGTATCCTCACATTTCCGTTGTTTCTGGAAATAGCGAGATGTTTTTTCTGTACTCCTTTTTTGCAGATTGACCATCCTGAGTTTGAGGTGCCACTTGAGAGTAAATTCAAAGCGAAAAACTATCTTGAGGTAACATATCAAAGGCTGAGGAAAGGTAAAAATAGCTATTTGCTGTAGGGATCTCCTTGAATTGCGTCCTGGTTCAAAGAGGTCTGTTTCCATGGGTTACGGTCAGTGACCTCTGCAAATGTCTATAGAAGGAGTTCTTTACAGAATTCTCTACTTTTCCAGAAAGATCCTTTGTAAAATGTAACCAATTTTTAGATGCCAGGTTTAAAACTTCTAGTGTAGAAACAGAATGTTATAGTTTTAATTTGTATTTGCTAAGTAATATGAACCCGGGCTTCCCTCTTGATTTCGCCTTAAATGAATGTCAAAAGAAAAAGTTCTTGTCCAAAGCAAGCATTTAAAACTTAAAGTATGGAGGATGGGTAGCTAGTATTTTTAAAGTTATTTTAAAATGTTTTAACTTAAGCTGGGGAAAGAAGCTCTTTGACCTTGAGAGTTATTGCAACAAAGTTAATTTCATCACAGGTCTGATATTTTTCTGAACGTTTTAAAAGTTAAGTTGATTTCAGTTTCTCAATCTGACTCTTTCAGAAGAGTCCTCAAAAAAATAAGCCTGTCTACCCATCACAAGCATACCTTTGATACCTCATGAGCATAGATGCAAGAAGCTGGCTTTTTCTCTCTGTCAAAAATACTGCCTCATTATATCACTACATGTCCCTCCTTCGACTCCAGAGATGGCAGGCCTACATCTCTGAAATGATTCCAGTATTTAATGTAATTGTAAGCTGGGACCTTTTGGGAATTCAGTGTTCTTCGCGGAAAGATGATCTGTACTTGGCAACTGTCTTCCACATGAGTAGTTACATAAGGATGTTGCAGTGAAGACAACAGTTTTAGGGATGGAACTGCAGTGGTTTTGAAAGACTGAAGCTTATATGGTCAAGATGGATGGTTGGATGGGGTGACTAATGTTCAGTCATGTTTCTCCCACTGGTCATGTCTTCTGTATTGCAGATTCTCCGTGTGTATCTCTCATATTTGAAGAAACTGGGGGACCTACTTGGAGGGCCAGTGGATGGTTCCCCTGATTTATTTTCCCCTACCTTGTCCTTCATCTCTAAGCTCCAGCAAGTTGCCACCCCGCTGCAGGAAAGACAGCGGAGGGGGATGCTGTTCTTTCGCACTACCATTAGGGAGCTACAGGTATCAATCCCTTAGAACTTGGGCAACACAATTAATTGTGACATTCACATTCTGAAGATCTGGATCCAAAGAGCTATGAGGCATTTGGTTTAGATGCCATTGCCTTGCAGCTTACACTTGGAGTCTGTTGAGCTTTAAATAATCTATTAACTTATGGTCTTTTATTGACAGCAGTTGGACTTTTCAGGCCTACAACTCTTGCCTCTCCCCAGTGCTAATTCAATAAAAAAAGTAAATTTTCCTTTTCTACTATAATCAATACCCACATCATAAATCCAGTTTAACTTGTTGAAAGTATGTCTTAAGAGCATCAGAGAGACTATCCCAGTTTTCTTATTATTTCTTGTCAGTTGATTTAGATTCATAGTTCAGAATGTAAGCTTTGTTTTACTTCTAGGAAAAGGCACCTGCTATTGACTGGCTGTCATGTCTCCAGGCTGTCTTCCATCCTATTCCAATGAACCTCTCTCAGCCAATTGCAGTGCATGACATGGATTATTTAAAAGGCATGTCACAGCTCATCAAAGAATGGCAAACAGAAAGGTAAGAGTCAATATCTATGGTTCTAGCTGTTTGTGTGTCAAGAAAGATTAACTTCAGATACCGTCATTTAAAGAGGTCTGTGCTAGAGGCTGCTGAATCCAGTAGCCTAATAATTGCAAGGTTGCTGTGGCTCTATATTCCCAGGTTTAGCCAGTACTAAGGCTTAGCATATATTCCCAAGAGGCTTGCACATGCATGCACTGTATATGTACATAAGTATATATATTTGTGTGTGTATATATATATATCTGTGTGTGTCATACAGATCAACAGAGATGGAACACGGTGCCTTTACTGTCACCCACCCACCCATAGCACTCATACAAACTTGAACAGCTCAGACAGTCTGATCGTATTCCTCCTGTCGAGCTGATCAGTTTTGGTCTATACTAGTGAAATTTATGTATGTACATGCACAATATGGATCACTCCAATAGCTGGTCTTAGATATTCAGTCTGTCCAGAAGCTGGCCCCAGATCCCCTGGTGTCCACAGCTGCTGGCACCTGGGTATGTGGGCCCCTGAGTCTTGCAGCCCTACTTTTGTTGCTGGTACTCCGATCTCTTTCTGTTACAAACCAACATATATGAGCAGATCTCTCCAGTAGGTGGTCCAAATCACTAGTGTCTCCAATAACCAACTCTCAGACCCCTGCTTTCTCCAACAGCTAGCTTGAACCAAAGTCCCTCCAGTAGTCAACTCTCAGACTCCTTATCTCTCCAATATCTAGTCCCATCTCTCCCACAGAGAGTAAAATGTTAGTTAAGAATAGCATTTAATAAGATAGGACAGATTCTGGTGACCATGTGCAGGGCTCAATCAGACAGATACCCTGTAAGCCACAAGTTTATGCTCAATTATGCTCAAGTTTGTGCTCATTCCCTCTTACAACTTTCCTCTCCATTTTCCCATGTGTGTTCACCCCAATCTACCACGATCCTTCCCATAAACATCCCTTAATAAGTCTCACAGAATCCCACAGACCCCTCAAAATATTCTGTAAGTTTCACCCAGTCCGAAAAATGTTCTTTCTCCCTCTTCCCATAAAGAAACCTGTGCCCCAGCAGGTAATTACCCCTTGAGTTTTGACAGTGTTCTGGGGAGACAGTTTCTTTGGTTGATTCTAGTCAAATCATCCTCCTTTGATAGCCCCAGGTGTAGCCCATTTGTTGCCATTGTTCAGGTTACTAGGGTTCCTCTGCCTCAAATTATTCCTCTGACACTTGCCATGTCTCTGTGTTTATAGTGACTAGCCTTCGATCTTCAGTCTTTTTAAATGTCATTTTCCTACAGGGCCCTTCCTATTTATATGATTCTTTGTCTGGTTGGGAATCTCTCCCCAGCCCTTGACAGTCGATTCCAAGATGCACGCCTGGAGCTATCTGGGATTCTTTATGGAAAAAAGGGATCTAGCATGGTGAGTTAGCCTTTAACCATCTTCAGCCTCCCTAACAGCTGAACACCCTAGGACACGCCTTCTGGGTGTTCCCTTGATGTCTTGTCTGGGTAGAGTGTCTTAGATCTGGGGAGGAAAACAACTCTCACTAGGCCATTAAACGCTTCCTTTTTCTCGAAGAAATGTGGGAGTAGACATGACACACAAAACTAGAGAGCTAAGTGCACTGCATCACGGGGTAGGGAACAAATATATTGATGGTCACCTTTCTTCTATGTTTTGTCTCAGCTAGCATATGAATCTTCATCTTGTGTGACAGTGGAGTAAATCATAAGGAAATCGATGTTTTACTTGGTTAAAGTTTTCTGAGGTAGCTTAAATGGAACTACATTACTTATTCACTGCTGTCATTTTTAGATAGAAGCATATATGCTACTGACTTCACATTTACATATCTTTTTACTGTCTTCCTATCTCTTTGTCCTCCGTCTCATGTATCTCTATTTCTTTCTCTGTTCTTACAGATCCCAGCTGAGCGCTGGAGGAAGTGCTTGACTGATACCAGCTCTTTCTTTGAGCCAGTTCTAGGGCAGATGTTTGTGCAAGAAATTTTCCCTCAGCAGACCAAGAAACTTGTAGGTATTCGTCCTCTTAACCCCCAAGCAGAGCTCAGCTTCATCTCTTTCTTTTTTTGACATGCCAACTTAAGACCACGTCAAGACAGTAAAATCATATGTAGATTTTATACCTCTTTACATTTTCCTCTACTTATGCACTTCCCTTCCTTTTGGGAACGAAAAATGTCAGAACAGGACATTGCTGTCATTGCTAGAATAATGAATGCTAAAATACCAGTTATTGTCTTTCTCTCAACTGTGAGCAGTCATGTGTGCAGCACCAATACCTATGACAGCCCTACAAATGCATGCAATCTCAGTGTGCTTCCTGGAAAGACAGCCAGTCACCAATCATACATACTTAAATAAGATTTTCAATTGCAAAGCCATTAAACCATCATATGACCAGTTGCATGGAAACAAATCAATGCCAAAACATTCTGAGTAGATCTGCAGTAAAAGGAACACGTGCCTGCAGTGTGGAAAAGGTTTCTTTTTTTTTCCCTTTGATAATCAGAGTTCTTTTTTCTTTTGAGGGAAGTTAGTGTAGGCACCAGGTTTGATAAAGAGTTTGCAGTGTATAAATTGGCAAGAGTAAATAACCCCAAGAAAAGTTAATGGAAAAACTAAGACTACATGTAGTAAACCACAAAGCAGAACGAACAAAACATAATTTTGTGAAGGAGACACTCAGATTGCCATAACTTTGGAAACTTTGGAAAGGGAGACACTAGTGTGAAATACTAGTGGATATTGTATTTTCATTTCACTCAAGAAGCGGGGCAATCATTTGGTCCATTCCTTTCATAACAGGGATTGAATGAAAAAGATTTATGTTTTCCTCTTAGTTGCTATGAGAGGCAAGATGAAAAGGTGTGTGGGAGAGAATGGTGAGCCCCGTGAGGAACCACTGGATGCCAAATAACTTGAGCCTAAATCATTGTAATCTCTTAATCATTGTAAATCTCTTTCTTCACTAGAAGAGGAATTTCCCCCCGGTTATTCTGCGGTTGAATTGCTGGAACATGGGAAGATGGTAGCTAAGCCTGAACAATGTTTTTCTGCAGTTCTGACGGTGCTCTCTTTTCTCCATGGCAGGCTGAGCAGATGTTCTCTGAGATCCAAGATGCCCTTTATGGCCAACTGGATCGGTTGGAGTGGATGGACGAACAGACTCGCCAAGAGGCTAAAGTCTTGGTGCGTGCAGAAGGCAGAAGTTACTGAGGCCTTCCTCTCCCTGAAACCTTTGGAGAAGGAATGGAAGGGGCCTGCACCTTCACATATTCCTACCTGCTTCTACAGGCACACAATCTTAAATAGATGTCTTATACACACGGAAAATTGTAGGTGGTTTTATAAGTGCCATCACACGCATACTGATATACATTGATGTGTGGGCATAGAGAGGCTCAGTGTTTATCCATGGATACTCTGAATTAATTGTATTGAGATACAATTCAGTTTTATACACCTAGAGAGGTTAAAAACTATAAAGCTGAATGCCAGAAAACAATTCTATAAAGAAAGAGTATAACAACATTAGGCTTCAGGCAATTGATTTAAGAAAGCAGAGTAGCAAGAGAAGATGTATTGTTGAAACAGAGTAACTGTCATTTTGAAAGGCTGATTCACAGATTTTATTTCAGTTGTTTAGAAATAGAGTTTAAAAAGGACTTCTAGAATGTAAAGCCTCATATTGGTTATTTTTCTTTTTTTTTTCTTTGTTTATTTATTATTATTTTAGGTTTCCAGACTACGAGTGGAGATTGGCTATCCAGCTCACATACTCCAGACTGCTGAAGTGAACCTGGAATACCAGAAAGTGAGCTACATAATGTAAACATGCCTGCCTCATTATTGGCAGTTTACCTGTACCAACTGCTATCTTGTCTGCTGCTAAAAGAGGCTGTGACCTCTGGAGCAATGCAGATCTCTTACTGTTCATTTTCTGAGAACAAATGGGCCCAGCAAACGTTTATCTATTGCTTCTATATTGTTGCCTATGCTGTCTCCTATTTAGAGTGGCTGGCCTGGTAGAGATTTGTTGTGACCTGCTGGTATGTTCTGTTTGGCCTGCAGATAACATTCCTGTCGTATCTTAAGATACGTCTTCAGAACTGGGAGAGAAAAAACCAGAAGTATTCCATTAGTTTGTCTTTTGATGAACCCTTTTTTGACCTGTAGGACTTCTCTCTTTCTCATACTGTCCAATTCATTCCTCAGTCATGCTCTATGACAGCAACATTACCTGTCTCTTTCCTCAGTTGGAGATAAATGAAGACACTTTTTTCCTCAATGTGATGGCTTGCTTGAAAGTACTGAGGGAAAATTCCTACTTGAAAGTCCTTCAGCATCACTCACAGGATAAGTAAGTGCCAGATACTGATGTGAAAAATATGACAGAATCACACACTCGTGGACAACTGAGATTGAAAGGGACCTGTGGAGATCACGTAGCCAACACTACTGCTCAAAGCAGGATCAGCTAGAGTGGGTCACTCAGGACCTGTCCAATTGCATGTGTGTATCGCTCTTTTTCTGGGGAAGGGAGGGAGGAAGGGTAAGTGTGGGGACAGAATTGGACACAGTACTTCCAGATGTGGTTTCACTAGTCCTGAACAGAGGGGCACAATCACCTCCCTTGATCTGCTGGTGACACTTCTCCTAACGCAAGGCAAGATGTCATTGTCCTTCTTTGCTGCAAGGCTGCATTGCTGCATGCTGCTTAAAAAAGCCTTGAATCTAGCAGCCTATCAGGCCTATTCAGCCTGAACTCATGCTACAAAAAAACCCCACCGTTATGGACGGAGGCCAAGACCCCTGAAAAAAAGGACCTTTTTTGCTCATGAACCCTTAGGTAAGGGAGGAAGCTGGTTCTCCTGGACTTAGCAGCAAAAAACCCCAGCAAAACACTGTGATGACATGAATGCTGGCAGAGTCACCTCAAAGGCAGGACATAGAATGCTTCAGAAGGCAGGCATTATTGACAGGCATGCTTGGGACCTTACATTGCCTGAAGAATATTCTGTGCAGGACTTCACAGGAGGTTAGTAATCCTGACTTGCTTGACAGGGAAGTTGTGAAGGTAAATCCCTTAGCATCTATGAAAGTTAAGCTACGAGCTCTGATCATCTGTAAATAAGTGAAGGTTTATTTCAAACACCTTTAACTCTAGATAATGTGAATTTCATCATTTGCTGCTGCTCTATGAACAGTTGTACTGAGCAGACCATTTATGCAAGTCCAGTGGAGGTAAGGAGCAAGGTATGAGATACGGAGTTAATACACTCTCTCATTTCTCTTTTTCTGCTTCTAGCTGGCAGGTGTCCCCCTGGGCAGTGCATTCATACTACTCAATAAGGCACCACATGGTGGTCTTCCCTGCTGGAATGTTCCGCAGTCCTTTTTTCCACATGGAGTTTCCCAGGTATGGAGGGGCTGCAAAGGTGGAAACTGAATGTAGTCCCTTGGCTGCACCATGTTTCCAGGAAGAATCTTAACAGGTCTGTCTTTAACCTCTTTTTCTCACTGCATCCCAGAGAGACGTAAAATGTGGGGAATGGCTTTTTCTAAAGCCAGATGGATACTGCCTTATGAATTCTGGAAGAGTGTGGTCATTGACTCTGCTGGAGCAAAATCAGAATCTAGGTGAAACTAAACTAAGCCAAATACATTACTCCAGAGCAGAGGCAGAAGTCTTATGTAGGTTAACTCCAAAGAAGACCTTTCACTGTTGCTTCTCATTTTCTAAATTCCAAGAATTCCTGAAATATAACCCATAGAAATCCAATCCAGAGAAAATAGGAGCCTCACAGAACGACTTCTTGTCAGAAATCTTTTTCAAATGGATCAAACAGCTCTTCTCTTCCTTTTTTTAATGAAACCTTCTCTAATAAGCAAATACATTTTTAATTCTGAGTCTTCCCCTACAATAATGACAATTCTGTAGGCCACACTCTTATAGTTGGGTTCATTCACATATGGAACAGAACTGTGGAGCAATATTTTCCTGATATTAAAACCACTTAAAACAGTTGATGGTAAAAATGTTATTTGATGTCCTTTTTTGCAGGATGATGGATAGATACTTCTCCTAATCCCATTGTACTCAAAAATAAACTCACACTGTGTCAAGAGGCTGAAGTTTGAAAGAAACATGTCTCAGTTAAAAGTAATTATTTTCTCCATGGTGGTCTTCTACCACTAGTTGTATGACATCTTCTAGTGCTTGCTTAATACTATAATTTCATGAATTCATTATAGTATTAAGAACAGGACACCTCAAAAGAATAATAGAATTTATTTTTTTTCCAGGGGTATAGGCTGCCACAATATTCTGCCTCTCTGAAAAAGTGTCTACACCTTCATATTCCTTTTTTATTCAGTGTTAGTAAGATATATTTTTCTCACTGTGTCCCAGTTGAGTAGACTGATAAGTCAAATTTGATCAGCTTTTGGTGAGTTGGCACAATAGCATTTTCTCAGATGATTCTTCAAAGTTTAAACTTTACTGACAAAAGCCAATACAGATGACTGGAAGGATAATTTTTAAAATAAAAAGTCAGCAAAGCAGTACAATTGTTATAGAATCATAAAATAGTTTGGGTTGGAAGGGTTAAAAGATACCTAGTTCAACCGCCTTGCTATGGACAGGAACATCTTTCAGTAGATCAGGTTGCCTAAACCCCCACCCTTGACCACGTCCAACGATAAGGCATCCACAACTTCTCTGGGCAACAAATATGTTATCAGGTACAGAGCTTCTGATAGAGCAGTTATAAGAGAAGATGAGTTGTTCTGTTCTTGTCACTTCCTACTGAGTTCCAGTGATGTAATAATGATCTACTACAGTAATTTCATGCTTCAGCAGCATTAATCGATGCATGTAAAGAAAGAATGAGCCCATCGTTTCATATTATGGAAATGCATTTTGAGTGTACTTTTACTTGTATGACTATCTGTAAATTCATTGCATAGAATCATATAAATTCTGATTGGAAAGAATGGTTGGAGGTCTCTAGTATAATCTCCTGCTTTTAGCGAAATCACCAATGCTAGACCAGAGTAATTGTGGTCAAACCTTCATGATTTTAATTTGTCTTGCTAGTTTTATGTATTATTTTTCACTAGACAACTGTTGCAAGATTGCTTCTCCAGCCATCCCGCTTTTGTAGGATTACCATTGCAGTTACTTTTTGTGTAGCAGCTCAGCCAGTATTGGGTAAACAAGGGCATATCTCAACAATACATGTCATTAGAGTTACTAAAGGCAGAATCTCATTCACAGGCTCTTCTTTATTATGATGTCTTATTAGCTACAAATACTTTCATGAAGCCCATGGTACAAGTTTAAGCATTGGTAGAGTAATTTTCACTTGTATTTGAATTTTTACAAGAGTGTACCCCATCTGAGAGACATTAAATAGAAAGTGCTTCTGTACGCTCTCAGCAGAATGCTCCTGTGCAGCCCACAGTTGTGCTCAGTGGATATAAAGAATGCTCACCTGCCCTCCTTTTCCTTTCCAAAGCACTCTTTTCGTGTTTACTTTTCAGTGCTGTGAACTTTGGAGCCATCGGGGTCTTCATGGCACATGAACTTCTTCACACGTTCTATGGTTATGGTGGGTACTGGCTGTGGTGTCTTTGTTTACTCTTCTAGGTCTCCACTAGTACTTTCCCTCAGAGGATCTTAAATCCTGGTCCCTATATAAATGCATACATGTGTTATTAAGGCAGATGAAGCTAAGGAAAACCCATTCCAGGCCCTGCTGATTAGTAAGAAGACTCAGTGATTAATGTGAGGAATACAGGTGTACGCCAGAAACACCTTTACCTTCTAGGATCTTTTTTTTCCCCACAGTGCTGCCTGGGGGCTGTCACACATGCAACAGGAGTGCACTACAGAAATCCATAGACTGCTTGGTTGAACACTATGAAAGCTATCACTTTAAGGTCAATGGTACTTTTACGCTGTTGGAGAATACAGCCGACACTGGAGGGCTCACCATCGCTTACCAGGTATCGTAGCCTACTTGCTTCTCAGATCTCATAGTCTCACCACACAACTCAGCTGCCATGTTACAAGATTACTCTCCTGCATTCCTATTCTACCTGCTCCTCCAGTTCCAGATTTCTTGCACACCTTTGCCAGTGCAGCATGAGCCCTACATGTCCTCTGCTATTCCATACACAGGTTCCTCACAAAGCTTTGCTCATAAGCTCACTACTTCCATGTAAAACCACTTCTTCCCTTCACCAGTTCCAGGGCAGGCCTTTCTTTACTTTCCCATTTATGTCATGCATACAAAAGCATGATATTTTTTATATGCTCATGTTATACCTGAGGAACTAAGCTGAGATATGAACCAGAAGTCTGTGTGGTGGTAAAATGACTCCATAATGATGTTTTCAGCAATACTTTGGTCTAGAGAGAATTTTTTATTTCCTCATGCAGTAGTTCAGCAGTTCAACTAATTATTGAATTCAGAGTAATCTGAGATCTCTAAGTCTCAGATGGTACTTGTTATATTCTTGCATGAAGAATGTTGGGAGGTAGAAAGTCTTTCAATTTTTATTCAAATATTTGTGACTTTCTTTGAAAGTAATCTTCATTCTTTCATAGTACAGTCACCACATCTCTTATGATGATGTGTGAGTGGTAGTGTCTGAAATAGGAAAGGAGTTATGTTGTTATTCTCCCACCTTAGAGTTATTAGGGGCATGCCAGCAGCAGGGAGCTTCAGAGTGAGGATACAAATTTACTAATTTATTAGATATATATTAGATTGCTGTATTTCATTGACAGAAGACATGGTTTGGGGACACTACCTGAAGGGGGATTTATTATTATTAATTTTCTCTCTCCACAGGCATATAAGAATTGGCTGAAAAAGCACAAAGAGAAGAATTTACCTAAGATTGGACTTTCACACGACCAGCTTTTCTACCTCAGTTTTGCTAATGTAATTAATTCTAGGCTAGTCATGTGTCTCTCACTCTCCATTGTCTTCCGCATTATTCAGTTTGTCTTTCTCAATATTCAATCACTTTGCCCCCTCTTCACAGAACTGGGAATGACTGATGTTTCTGGGAGATCCAGGATCCTATTTAGAATGCTAAAATTCACCTATAGGGGCCCCTAACATGTTATGGATCTCAAAGCTAACAAAAGGCCTGTCTGCAAATATATCTTTTACAAAGCTCTGAAATCTACCAGATTGAAGTTGTAGCAGACAAGTTGTGTCAGGGAAAGCATGCTTCATTGCTAGTTTCTGAGTACTTTTTTTCTGCCGTGATCAATCTAACTCATGGAAAGTGGAATTTTACTGGAAAAGGCATGTATCTCTCCATCCTTTCCTTCATCTGCCTCTTTGTCATGGTGAACAACGAGATGTCACATCATTCTGAGTGACTTACAGTGAAAAAAAAGAGTTTAGAATGTTATTTAGAGATAAAGAACTAGAAGTATGTGCACATATACTCTGAGATTTCTGTGGGAACCTGGTTTAAGGATTTGTGCAAAGTTGTGCAGCTGTGCATAGTTCCTCATGACAGATCATTGGATTTCTGTGCTCAGAAAAGTCACACCATTGTAAGTCACTGTGGTTGTGCAAAGGGAAAAGTTTTGTGTGTGTATTGGCATTAGGTCAGAGCAGTGTGTAGAAAAGCAGTCCTGAAATCACAGAGTATTGGGGCTTGGTGGCAAGATTTGCATTTCAGAGGCTATCTGGGAGCTACTTCATCATTTGTCAATGAATAGAGACTGAAATCCCGAGTGAAGACTTGGATTCCCAGTTTAACACCCGTAAAATCACATAACCTTCTCCCCAATCTCTTGAGTAGTAATGGGATGTTGTGTAAGTGCTCTCCTTTATTGATGAGCACTTACTGCTTTTGCTTAAGAAGCTGAATCTAGACACTAAGACTACATCTATACCATTAATTTAGATGTGGTCCAAGGTTCCATGAGCCTAGACTCCAAGGTGGTCTAAATTCCCTGTGTTCTGGACTACACAGTATAGAAAAAGAGCAGGTGACTTGTCAGGGAAATTGGGACAGAGAAGTTTAGGAAAAGGGAAAACAGTCAGAAATTTTGGTGGTGAACATTGTTGTGTGTAAGTGTGTTTGCTTGTTTACTCCAGCAGCCTCACTCACGTGATCAGAGACATGAGGAGCATTAAGTCTTGTTCATGTGAGGACTTTCAGCCAAACTGACTTTTCTATTTTGCTTCCTTTCAGGCAATGTGTGGACACCAGGATCCAGAGAAACTACAGTCTTCCCTGAACACAGATCCACACAGTCCTTTGCCACTTCGTGTCTGTGGGCCTGTCAGCAATAGCCAGGACTTTGCCAAGCATTTCCACTGTTCCAGTGGATCCCCAATGAACCCAGACAAAAAGTGCCACATCTGGTAATCTGCATGGAAAAGGAGGAAGAGAGATA
The DNA here is from genome assembly GCF_964106895.1 of Numenius arquata. Lineage (NCBI taxonomy): Eukaryota > Metazoa > Chordata > Aves > Charadriiformes > Scolopacidae > Numenius > Numenius arquata. Next base: position 9,474,124 of record NC_133576.1, on the reverse strand, counting down.
TGACCCCAGGGAGAGGAAGGCCTGAGCCATGAAAGTATGACCATCTTCCCAGGGTGACATGGTGCTCTTATTCACTCCTCTGCTTTCCTTTTCTTGTTACCCTTTCCTCAGCAGTTGATGGTAGCAAAATTCTTAAACTGAGATCATGAGGGAAGAGGGTCTCCTCCTTCTCTCAGCACTCTGTCCCAGGTGCGACAACTCTGGAGTTTAGCAAGTCCCAAGGTAGCAAGATGGCTATTCAGTCTCTAGTAGGCAACAACTTCTGAGGAGTTGTAAACAGAAGGACTGTTGCGTTATTAGTCCTTCTGTTCAGTGGATTTCCCTGTCTGCTCCAGCAGGCTTACACAGTCATGTTGAATGGACAGGGCAACAAGTTGCAGCTCTAAGATTGGCTCTTGAGGAAATCCTATAAGTTACTATGCAAACCACAAATGTAGTTAACAGAGAGGAAAGAATCTTCTTCTCTTCTTCTGCCAATAAATGGAGATAAGCAGTAGGAAAGACTCCAGCTTCTATGCTGAAAATTACTTGATAATGAAGGTTACTAAAGGCCTTCCCTGTTCTCTTTTTGTTTCATCAGCAAAACTCCTAAGAGATGAAAGATGACAGAGGAAATGATCCTCCATGGGATCTGGAGGACGATTGGGAGCTGAGAACAGATTGTCTTTCATTTTTCTTTCTTTTCCAATAAGATTCTCTTTTTTTAGTCTCTATTTAGGATTGAGGATATGGTTGAGGGTGGACTATGGGAAGTCACAAGTGTTTCTAGAAATCTGAAGACTGACCAATTAGAATTCCGATAACTTCTCTGGATCCTGAAGCTGGTTCTCTCATCCCTTAAAGTTCTCTCCTCCCTACATTTGTAAATATTTACCATCCAAACAGAGGAGTAGAAGAGCTGCTGTAGGCTTTTTTTTTTTTCGTACTTGAAATTTAATTTTGTGTATTAATTTACTTTAGAGGAAAATGAAAATAAGAAGTAATATATTTTAGGATAGCTGGGGAAGTGCTTAAAGCACATTCTCAAGAGAAACCTAATAATTACATCAATTTCAGGTTCTGATAATTAGAAAATTTATACCAATATTCTAAAATTTAGCAAAGTTAATAAATATACAAAATACTCTTACCTTCTGCATACTCTTCAAACTGTTCTTGATTATGGGAGTATTTTTATTTTACTTATTATATTGGCTGCCTGGGGATTGTTTGTGGAATAGGTGATGGCAAATGGAAACATCCCTAATCAATGTAAGCATTGTAAAAATTGTGAAAATCCAAAGAATTGTGTTATCCTTTCCAAGTACTAACCAATGCAGCAAAATAGATTCCAAGAACAGACTATCCAGAGATTTTGTTTTCATTAATTAACTAAAATATTAATAAAGTCTTTGCTTCAGAGAACAGAATTACTTTGATTGCAAACTCTTTATGATCAGACCTGCTTCTTTGTTCTGTATTTCTACTGTTTCCAGCATGACTGGAGTTCTTAGCTGAACTTCAGAAGTAATAAATAATAATACCTTGAAATAATTTGATTTATTTACCCATCATAAAAAATAACAAAACTGGGCTTATGCTTATCTTTACCATTTAAACACTGTATACTCTTCCTCCACTGTTTGAGCAATTTTGTCCTAGTAGCGTGTCTTTCTTTTAGATGCTAATAGCAATTATCATTTTACCAGACCTTGTGTGTAATATAGAAGCTGTTGAGACTACTTGGCTTTTTTGTTTCTAATATATAGAAAAAGCAAAAGCTATTGACAGTTTGCATTTTGAGGAATCTTTAACTTCCCTTGTATCTATCTTGTTAAGTGTATGGGGGGCCAGTTCTCTAGAATATGCAATTTATTCTTGTTCTTACAATGTATGATGAATATATGAATATTCTGTTTAAAAGATAGGGTCACCCTTGAAGTTGGTGAGTTGAATCAATTATTGTTTATTACTATCTATGATGATTTTACACAAAGAACATATAGGAAGTGCAAGGAGGGAGGTCTGGCTTAAGAAAAAATTGTATAAGTCTTGGAATGAGAATTTATTGTGTTTCTCAAGGAGATAAGGAAACATTTTCAATATGTGCACAAGGTCCCTGCCCTTGTCCTCAGCGTTGCAAGTTCCCTGGGATGTGGTTGGTGAAGTCAAGTCATGCTGCCTAGTAAGTGGTCACGAAACACAGGTAGATGTTCAAATTGTTATAATCCATGACCATACAGATTATTTCATGCTTTATGTCACACATAAGAAAAAGAGCACAATGCTGCAAGTGTTCAGGGAAAGAGCCAGATCCAACAGCAGATCCTTCACTGCTGAATTCCTCAGTTTCTGTGAGTCATCGTGCTGCACCATGTCGATCACCTCTGTTCCTTCCCCCATTGACGAGATCACAAATATTTCCTCCATTTCCTTCCAACCTGTAACAGGAGGTGGGTGGGAAAAACATAAGCTTTCTTCTTGTTCTGTTCTTTCATACCTGGATCCCTTTCACCTCTCCTTCCCTCCCCTTTTCTCTCCCTGCTTTCTAAACTTTCAATTCCATTTCACCCTTACTGTGTGTCCATTTTTGCCTTCATTCTAATCAGCTTTTCATTCATACCCCTTCCCACTTGCTGCTTCCCTTGTCCTTTTCTTGTTTCTATTCTTCCCCATTCAGTATATATCCCTCTATGCTCCCCCTCCCCATAGGATCCTCATCATTCCCAAGTGTGGTTTCTTGATGTATATGGATGTGAGTGTGCAAACCTGCCCTAAACTTCTCTCCCTTTGCCCTGCTAAGTGCATGCAATTGCAGCAAGGTAGCAAGTGGTCATCCAGGAAGAGAAGAGCATCATTATTGCTATTTTACAAGCAGAACTGAGGAACAGGAACAGGAACTCAGGAAGCAAGGCATTGGAAGAAGTGGGGACTGGAATCTGGACTCGTATGGTTTGCACTTGCAGGATTTATTTCTTTTCCTTTCTTTTCTCAACACAATCTTTCTCATCCTCTTGTTACAAGTGCATCTTTCTTCCACTGATTCTCTCTTCCCTCATTTTTTTCACTCACGCATTTAGCCAATTTCCTCTCTTATTTCTCAACACACTTCCTCACTGACTGTTGCCTATCTTGCTTTCTCTCTTCCCATGCTGGCTCTGCTTCTCAGACTTGTTCTCCCAGAATTGCTGCAGTTTGGTTGTTTCTTGGGTATGCTGAGTGCTGTGATGGAGATAGGAGGAAGCTTGGCTTGGAGCAAAGTGCCTGCTTCCTTATGGCTCTATTTTGAGAAATCACCAGTTTCTGAGCAAAGAATGTTACTATTAGACTACATCCCAACAAGTAATAGTAGGAGAGGTGGCATGAGAAAGACTGCAACCACAGTGGCAAATGTGACTGCCTCCCAAAATGAATAGCAGAACATTGCACAAGACAAGTACAGAATGCAATGAAATATTCATATAAGTGCATTGCTAATATGAATAAGAGAGTGCTTGCCTGAAAAAGGCCTTTTGAAATCTTTTATTTTGGAAACCACTTTCTCCTTACTCTCCTTTCTTTGCATGTTCTTCCTTTTCCCCTCTTCTGTACTTTTCCACCATGAGTCATCCCAGATTCATTCTTTCATCTTTTCAGGGCCATAACTCCAGTAATAGGCCTTAATGACCTTTACCAGCCTCAACTGGAGGCTTCACCCCCATCCTCTGCCCATGGGTCCAGGAGCTTCATTTAAGCTCAGTCCTGGGTCTCCAGTCTCTATTTGTGGTCTGTTGCAAGTATACCTATCTCCAGCTCCAGCTACATTACAGCTGTGCCTGGCCACAGACCCTGTTAATTCTAGATCTTGACCTAGAAATTGACTTCCTGGTTTGACTTTGAATATGGCTTATCACTATGGCCTTGCCTGGTAGTCATGGGAGTGTGTCTGACCCTGGTTTCTTTCATTGGATGTGATCCTGACTTGCTGACTTTTATTCCTGGCTTGACTCTGAGCCTGACTTACGATTATGGACTTACTCGATGACCTGTATTCTTGACAGAATAACTACCTATCCCTACCTATAACTACCTAAGTACCATGCCCAGGACTGCCTTGCTTGCCTTGCTCAGGGGCTGTGGGGACTGGGCCCTGGCTATTGAGGCCCCTGCCCTACCAGCCTTGCTGAGCAGACACTTGTTTGCTGCCTCCCTCTCCCTTAGAAAGCAGCTGGGACTCGGTGTTCCCTGAAAGTTAACTGGGGCTTTCTTGAGAGCAGAGGTGAACACCACAGAGCTGGGCCCATCTCTAAGCGGGGCCTATGATCCCTTCTGAGGGACCAGCCTGGCCCTGGGTGCTGTCAGCTGCCCAGCTTCTAGCGCTCCCCAGGTTTGCTCTGGGCCTTTCTTTTCAAGCCCACTGAGCCTCCCCAAGCCCACTGAGCCTCCCATGGGAAACCTGATCTACACCCTGCCTGCCTCCCTCAAGCTTTAAGCACCCCATATGCCATGCCCGTTTCCCAGTTTCTCATCCCTTTCCTGGCTCTTTACCCTTGGAAATTGCCCTGTGGCATCCCATGGCAATTAAATCACTCTACAGCACATGCTTTATGAACCCAGAGCTCTGTAGGGTGTGAGGAGGGCCTGCTGAGAGGGGAGGCTGCAGTCAGGGCCATGAATGAACTAAGAGGCTTTAATAGTCCTGACCAGCCTCAACTTGTGCCTCGTCCCGCATCCTCTGCTCCATTTAAGTGTAAGGCTAGGCAATCGCTGGGCTGTGTCTGATCCTGGTTACCCATCACCATGTCTGATCCTGACACTGACTGGCATTGCTCCTTGAACTTGGACCTGTCTCATCATCATGGACTTCCCTGGTGATCTCTTGTCTGACCCTGACTACCATCCCCAGGCCTGTCTTGCTTGTCCTGCTCAGGGTTGTGGGGACTAGGCCCTGGCAGATGAGGGTCTTACACTGCTGGCCTTGTTATCACACTCAGTTGCTGGCTCCGTATTTCTTATGGACCATCTGACCCCCACTGCTTGACACACATCTTTTCATTCCTCTTCTGCTCTTGTCTTTGCAATACCAAGCTCCTGTGTCTGTACCCCTTCTCATTTTTTGCCTTTATTTGCCCTCCAAGCCTCCTCTTCCTCATCCTCTCATTCAACCCATCCTCTCACCTGCTGATGTACTCTCTTGCTGTCCATTCTTGGCTGTGTGCATCATAGTCTGGCTTTTCAGTGGTATGAAGGCATTAGAGGAGACTAGGCAGTAAGCGGCTGGGAACATACCCACCAGATAGATGGTAAATCCCAGGGAAGCTATCAGGGTTGGATTACCCCCCATCCAATCCACCTGTCCAGCACAAGACACTTTTGCTTCTCACCCCTTTTCAGCTAATGGAGTCAGGATCTCCCTAGCACCACAATCTTACTCGGGGCACATTGTGACATCAGTGGGCTCATCTAACATACGCTGCTAGGCAGAAACAGTGTGGCTTTGCCGTCATAGCTAGCTAACACCACCCTAAAGCATGAAAAGAATCTGAAAGCATTTGGGAATCGATAAGAGTGTGTTCAAAGTTCTGCTCAAAGTTAAATAGAATGAAAAAGATAGGATCATAACAATAGGAGGTCACCTCATGTGAAAAATCACACAATCCTGAACATTTTTGTAGCTCCCCCTTCCAAGTAGTGCTCACAAGTAACTGACTGAAACTGGAGAAAAAATGTTTTATAGGTGTGAAAGGAAAACGTAATGACTTTCCTTCTTCAGTGCTTAACCTGTATTAGCATTTTGTGCTGTTTGGCTCACACAGCCTCTGCGAATAGAAACAAATTTTTAAAAAACAACAGTAGAATGTCAAGCATGTGTTTTTAAATGTCCTCTAGATGGTGATCTAACAACATCAATGCAGAAACAGCTCATCTTACAAAGCACCAATTCTACAGGGGAAAACCCATACCCTACTAACCCTTGCCGTTCACTTTGCCAGACCAAATTGCCCACTCTAATTGACTCTCTGTCCAGACTACATTTTAGGACTCTGATGATAACTTTCCACCATGTAGCCTAAGAGACAATTTTCTGATTATTTTCAAATGCACATTTATCCCCAACTATCATTTGCTGTACCAAATATCTTCCACATTTCCTGTATTTACATACAGTTTTATGTTACCATTGGCTTTCCCTTTTTCTTTAGTTTTTTTTTCCCTTTTCTACTATTAATAATTGTCTTTTTATTCAAGATCTTCATGTTTTTTCTGAAATGCTTAAATACCTGTCTGGAATCTAGGCAAGTCAGGAATTTACTTTGTCAAATCAAGGTAATAATTACCCCAGGCCTATGAAAACCACTACAGAAGTAAGCACATTCAAGGAAATGTACACTCTGATTTACAGACACTGAGATTTCTATACCATGTGGTGGGCTTGGGTCATCTTCAGCTTGCTATCCAAAACATTGAAGGACTTTTTTTCCAACTAGTCTTCAACAGACTTTACACTCAGCCCAGAAAGTGTTAATTAGAACCAAACTTCAGGAAATTAGAAGATAAATTTTTCAGAAATATTCATTAAGTTGAATGGTTGAATATTACATGGCTGTATAAATTTCTTATACACTGTCCTCTAGTGAATGGTGTGTAATAAGGAGTGAAATTAACATACCAGATATCAGTAGCTATATACTCTAACAAAGCAGGACAGAAGCTTCAACAGATCTGAAGACCGAGCACATCGAACAGACTTAAGAGGGAGCAGGACCGGATCGTGGGGTTTTCAGTCCTGCAGTGTGACTACTAAAGCAACTTCAAGAGGCATGTTCCCCACAGAGGTCTCTGGATCTAAAGGAATCTGTACTCAATTCAGTGTAAGATTGTATATCAAAGGTGTTCTGCATTCCTCACAGGGACTGTGGAATACTTTCAAGTCCTCATCTGCACCTCTGAAATTCTTTATTTAGCCAAAGTAGGTAAGTAAATAGATGCCAGATGTGGAAACTCATGCTACTGCTGAGGTCATGGGGACATACTCATTCTGGCATAAGCCCAGGCTCCTGCCTCAACAAGGGATCCTGCAACAGGATGCTTGCTCCTGCATCTTTTCCTGTGCTGACACAAGTGTTGGTGTGGCTCAGTTAATGAGACATATTAGGTGACAAAACCATTTTAAATACAGATTTTATTAGGTCACTATTCTAAAGGCTGAGTTTTGGATCCAGTTAACTGTGTAGTTTCACAAATATTAATCTGTGACTAGGCAGTAGAAACAAATGATTGTGGTGGGACAGAGGAAGGCTAGTCTGCCCTTTACTGAGTGCCAGACACCACAAACTCAATAGAAACCTTGGCCTTAAAAAGAGACAAAGTGAGTACACAATCCTTGCTTAAGTTCAGAGAGTTCTGACTCTTCTTTTCCTTCATTTGTGGTTATATATGTTCACCAGCAAAGAATATGTGTAATGAAGATAGGAAAGTGATGTACTAAGATGACATGTGAAATGAGAAAGATTTAAGCTAATAGCAGTGCTCCTTAAACACAGCTGCATGGCTGAAGAGTTTATAAAATCAAAATGTAAAACCCTTTTTTTAAAAAAGAAAAAAGATGGAGAACAACACCCAGCTGTCTAGCAAATGGGCTTTTACTCAGTGTGGCTGACAGTAGTAGGATATTCTACTGCCCATCTCAGACCTTGTATGTGTACTCTCTGGATGTTCCCTGTTACAGTGTTTTGCATGTGTGATGCATTTAGAACAAGAAAGATATAGCAAAAAAAGGTTGAAAGAGTTAAAGAAATATTGACTTTTTTCCCCCCACTTAATCTCTACTCCCAGAATTAAATCACATTCCATGTGGAGGCAAAGATTTCTCTACATTATACAAACCTATCTTCAACAGGTTAATTAAACTAATTTGTTTAAAAAATTGTTGGATATTGTGCCTAAGTTGGACATATATTTTGAACTGCATCTTTTTGCACTTGGGCTTCCCTGGCCTGCCCACTAGTAGGTTAACATCACTTCCTGCCTCTGAAGGGGGCTGACTTCCATTCAAAAGTCTGGCTCCATATGGCCTTGTCCTTTTCCGGAATCCTCATGGTTGTTTCTGCTTATTGTCAAACTGACTGCACTTGACAACAGATTCCTGCCTAAGGCTGCATTTTTCTAACCAAACCAAGAGATATAGGTGCATTTCTTTAGCCAACGGAGTGGATTTTCAGTGAAGTTCAAAGGACTGTCCTTTGATTCCTCTGAAGTAGAGGCTCCAAGGGAGAAAAGAACAGTGGATGCAGATTTCTTTGTCCATACAGTGGATACAGCATGGTGGGGAATGAGCAGCCTATGAGAGAGATGAATACATTGAAACAATTGGATAAAGAGAGTCATAGAATCACAGAATACTGGGTTTGAAGGGACCTCAAGGATCACGTGGCCCAAACTTTCTTGCCAAAACCATAGTCTAGACAAGATGGCCCAGCAGCCTGTCCAGCTGAATCTTAAAAGTGTCATGGCAATAATTTCTCTTTCTAGGGATTTTGACTCAATATTCATGTTTTCCTTTCTTAGCTAATTCTGCAACATGACCTAGTGTGAGGTGCAAAGACAATCAAAATATCCAGTCCAGGAAAGCACATTGGCCAATGCTCTCAGATTGGGCTGGGGGAGGGGGATAAGACAAACTAGTTAATGTATGCTTTCTGCCTCATCAGGTTGAAAGAGCTGGTGCATGAAATCTAGTAAAGCAGCTCTCCGGTCCAGTGAAGCACAGGACAATTGGCAGCACCAAGAAGGTTATCACTGTCTGCATCAGATGACTCTCCTATGTGAGGTCAAAACCCCATTGGATTTGTAATGAGGAGGTGGAGGAGGCTGTAAAGTCATTCCCAAGATGGAGCAGTGAGGGCCTTGAGGCAAAAAGGACCCAATGGAGGGAGGAAAGGAAATGGACCGAAAGATCATAATCGTTGAATTTCTGCATCCTACCCCAAGGCTGTATTCCTGAGAAAACAGGATAGTGCCAGGCAACTGAAGGCACACCCACTGGCTTATTTTGATGCCACAATCAGAAAACTGATAAAGATGGAGAACTTGGGGATACTCCAGTCCATAATGGGGGACTCAAGAACATGACTGAGAGCAGATCCCCTTGGAAGTGCTTAGAACTACAAAGGCCAGGCAATGAGGTAGCGGGTAATATCACAAGCAGAACTGTGTGAAGAACCCAGAACAGAAATAAATGGAGACATGCAGGGTAGAACAGAGAGAATTGACAGAGGTTTTTTGGGACCATAGGGTGGGAATGATTGGGCAGCTGTAGGACAGGAATGATAGATGTTGGAATCTGGGTTAGAGATGAATGAACAGCTGCAGCTCAGGCCACAGATAGTTGCAAGTGGAAATGGGTGGTGAAGTGACTGCAGACAGTTCTATATTATGGCTACTGGTCTGGTGTTGCAGGGAGCCAAAAAGTGCACTGCAAAATCTGAGAAACTAGTTCCCCTCTGGCAGATAGTTCTTTTAATTTTCTGTGATGCTTATTGTCAGAACGGTAACTAGTCTGCTGGAATCTGTTTTTCATGACTGTCACATGCATTATGCAGGAATGCATGCACTCTCCCACTTTGCTTTCTTATGCAGAATTCACAGATTCTGAGGTGATCAGTATGTAGAGAACTTAGAAAGGAGGGTGAAAAAGAACAGAAACATGTCTAAGGTTTCAAACTGTCACCATTTTTCACCACTAGTATTGGATCCTGAAAATGAAAATGTCTTGTTTCTTCTAACAGCAGATACCAGCATTCAGGTTGTATTATCCCATGGAAGAGATGAAGGTAGCATCCTTACCCCGAAGGTTTCATATATCTCACCATGACACAGTAACAAGAAATGAAAAGCTCCTGAGCTGGGAGTGATGATGACAATGGCTGATTATTTTAAAAAAGCAGTGCAAATTGGATTTCCACTGAACCATGGGCTGTATTGCCACTTTGTCATCTCATTCTCTTCTTGTGCCTTTTCTGTTTTCATCTGCTCTTGTCTTCATTGCTATTAATTATTTAAAATAATAACAGTGGAAGCATATGCAAGATACATATTGTGAAACAAACCCGTATTAAACCTAGTCTTTAATAGCAAGAGAAAGAGCCACCTCCAGGAGGCCTTCCCAACCAGCTCAAACAGCTGTACGAGGACAGGATAAACTACTTTTTACAGTAACTCAGAATTAACTAATTTTTAAATATCTAGATTTAAGTGACATCAGCACCCTTGCTCGTAATTTTGAAGAAAGTGAATTCAGATAAAAGAGGAAGTTCACAGCTAGGAGCTTCCAAATTGGAGTACTCCACTGCATGCTGGGCTCTTCTTTTAAATGTATGAAGATCCTGATGTCTTCAGCAGCAGCAGAGGAGTCAGTGTAGCCTAAGGAGAAGTTTTAACTGTTGAAGCACCTTTCTGTCTGGTCTGTCAAGCCTCACATCATTTACCCAAATATTTTTATGGATAAATATCCATCATATCCATCAGCCACATTCCCATGCATTCAATAAATGTTGAAATCTTCTTTAAAATGGTCTTATTATGTTTGCTTTAAGGCATTCTTATGTTTTTTCTCTAATTTACTTCAAGCTACTGTGGTCAAATTTAGACACAAGATAAAACATAAAGGACTTCAAAAGAGTTTCAGCTTCTTATTATTTCAGAAAGTCACAGCTGCTAAGTAAGTTCTTAAGAAAACTAATAAACTATCTGTAAGATTATAAGAAACAATACAGGAATTTTTGTTTGCATTCTGCTCTCTGAATAAGCTTGCTTAATATTATCAGGGTTCTTTTTTCAGTAATGAAATCTAGGAACTAACTTTTTTAAAAGCTGGCAAAATTCAGGGACTCAGTCCAATACACACTGTAGGCTTCAAAGGTCTTTCTGCAGAAGGCATTGTAGTGCTTGTAAAATGCAAGTTTTGTTCATTTCCCGTGGAATCTTCCTATATCCATCCCTTCTAATTGTGCTTTTATGATGTAGATATTTACATTTTTCTTCATTTGTGATCTAAGGCCTATGCAGAAAAAGATACAATTTCATGATTATTTAATTGAATTAATAAATATAGTTAGTCATTATTGTTAAATAAATGAATATATATCATTATGGCAGTAGAATGAGGCCTCCAAATGGATGGAGGCTACACATACCCAGTGCTCTTGCAAATGATAATGTGAGGCAACTCTCCATGCACTTATCGAAAGCAGAGAGAAAAGGAATGGTATAGCTACCATGGGAATGCAAAAGTCATTAGGTGCATTGTCAGGGCCTTGAATTCCTTTCTCCCCAGGCAAAATGTCAGTGACATTGTTCTGACATATTTTCTTTATGAATGGGCAATTATAGAAGGTTCTGTCTTAATTTCTCTTGAACCTGTTCCAGAGTTGACCACATGATATAACTATTCATTAGATAAGGTACACAAATCACTGCTGTAGTCTCCTTCCAGGCTGTAATTTGGTTTGGGGTAAATGAGGGCAATCCAATGATAAGATGGAGATCGAAGATAATTAAGTAGTTTGTAAGAAAGGCTGTGATAGTTCACTGCTGTCAGAGGTGTTACTATGAACTGCCCCTGAAGCTGCATAATCTGTGTCATGCAATGTATTTTATTCACTCCTACTAACAAGGAAGAATATTTAGTAAAAGAACTAAATAAATTATTCCGTGTTTAAACAATTGAATATGATTATTAAGAAAATTAATCTTATTTCATTCTTATTGCTCCTATCATGTTTTCTAGCCATGGAAGACTGTATGTCAAGCTCAGTGACTTCTGAATTTCCTATGGGACAGATATAATTCATTTCTCTCTGTTCAGAGATGTTTTCACTCTTCCAGTCTCACTGTTTCTTCCTTCAGTATTTATAATCCTGAGTTTGCAATACGGACTTGCTTTAATGGAATAGGCAGATGTACGAGATTGCACTGCCCCTTTAAATATAACTGTATTCTGATTTTGAAAAGTCAGTTGCAAAATAACAATGTCTTCATTTGGAGCCAAGATTTTGCTTAAGTGGTATCTGCATATGTACTAGCTAAGTGCGAGTATTACAAATAGTCTTCAAGATGTCTGACGTAGGTAGTTACACAATACTGTATTCTAGAAGTTTTAGAGTGCCGTTTTTTTTTTTTGCTTCCAGTTTGCTGAAACAAAACCAGTTAACCCAAAATTGAATGCTTTGATGGTATTTCTTGGTAAATTATTTGAATTGTGTAAACAGAGTTGTCTGGAGAGGGAGAAAGAAGTATTTGTGTCCCACTGTGAAGCATTTAGACTGCGAGGCCTGTGTTGTAGGACGGACTGGACAAGTTATGGCTGCAGCTTCAAAGATAAGATCTTAGATGCTTTGCATTGTCTACATCTTCTGTAATGTGCTTGACTTTCTCTTTATCTATTGGATAAAGCTCTTTTAAAGCTGGGGCCCTCTCTTTTACAGATATTCCTTCCAAAATGGGACTACATTGATACTGCCAACAAATGACATTTTCTGTTTATAAGGCAAGTGAAGGCATTCTGAAAGGGTAGTAGTGGCAGATGTACTTCCTAGTACCATAACACTGTCATGCCTTCTCAGAATTGCAACAGAGGGCAGAAGTTGCCAGAATGTACATTCTTCCCATAACAGCCTTGATAATGTGATGCCCAATCTGTAATCTGATCTGTATGTTTTGCAACGTGAACCGTGCCCATCACTGCAGCACCTGAGCTCAGCTATATATTGAGTTTCTTTGTGTGTGTCTTGTAGACTAGCCCTGGGAAACAAATAGCAGAAGTTGTTTTGAAGATTTTTTTTGTTCCTGCTCCTCCTTCTTTCCAAAGATAGCAGATTTACAAATGTTTTTGTGAAGATGAACCCCAAAGGTGGGGAAGTTCAAATGTTTAGTAACTTATGTGACTGCCTTCTGATCTTCTTTTGATGTGAAATGACATAGTTAAAAGATATATTCTTAGGGTTTCTTCTCATTAACTCCTATTCATGGCTTGTAATGTTTGCTGTTTCTACATAACATAACCAACATGACTTTAATATAAAAAATATCTTATATAGTTTCATAGGAAAGGATAATACTACACAGAGTATAGGCAATATTAAAGAACTGACACAAAAGATAAAATGGTGGAAATTATATTTACTTCCTGGTAGTGGGAAGTATTCTTAAAATTGCAGAATTATCTTTTATTAACCCTACAGTAAGTTACTACTGTTTTTCCAAGTCATTTGTTGATTTGCGTAAGGTTTGAATGTATATCACTCCTCCAGGGTAGATAGCTGTGGAAACATTCCGACCATTTAGAGTACTTAGTGTTAAGTTATGTTCAGCCTGGAGAAGAGAAGGCTCAGGGGAGACCTCATAGCAGCCTTCCAATATTAGAAGGGAGCCTACAGGAGAGCCGGAGAGGGACTCTTTGTCAGGAGATGTAGTGACAGGACAAGGGGTAATGGTTTTAAATTGGAAGAGGGGAGATTTAGATTAGATATTAGGAGGAAATTCTTGACTGTGAGGACGGCGAGGCACTGGAACAGGTTGCCCAGGGAAGTTGTGGATGCCCCATCCCTGGAAGTGTTTAAGGCCAGGCTGGATGGGGCTTTGAGCATCCTGCTCTAGTGGAGGTGTCCCTGCCCATGGCAGGGGGGTTGGAACTCGATGATCTTTAAGGTCCCTTCCAACTCTAACCATTCTATGATTCTGTGATTCTATGAATATATTATCAGATTTTCATTTCACTATTTATTATTAAAAATATATGTCCCACAGGTAATGCAAATAAAGCAACAGTAGCTGAATGACTGCTCTAATCCATAGAGTCATCACCAAGATACCTTTATTAAATACTCACTGTATGGCAGAGTATGAACTAAAAATGCAGCTAAGAGTTTGTGTTCATGATACCATGGCAAAGAAATCAGCATAGGTAGTTTCAGACATAGCTGCAGTAGTTGAAGGAACTACCAGTTCAGATAGGAAGTTTAGTGATACAGTTTATATTATCAGTATTGTTGCTTCCAATTTTTTTTTTTTAAATAGTCAGTAACAATCAGTCCTTAACATCTCCTTGACAATAATGTACCCTTTTCAAACTCACTTTTAACCAAAAATTTTATGGACCTAAAAGTGTCCAGGAAACAGCTGCAGAGCTGCAGAGCACCCCTGGGTCAGCAAATCAGCAGTTTTGTGAACTGTGGAAATGAGCTGGCAAAATAATTCCTACGGGTTTTATAAGTATTAGCGTATTGATTATATGTACAAGCTTCCCATACTCCAAGTTCTGATTACATTATTACTGAGAAAGAACAGAGTTTTGTTACTAGATGGTGGAAATGAAAATGTCTCAAACTGGTGGGAAAAGGAAATTTCCAAATGAGGAAAGATTAAAAACACTACATAGCCTAAAGAAGAAAAGAGCAAGATGCGACATTACACTTTTTAAAGACTGGAACCAAAACACTAAACTGATGATTTGGTCTGTAATACAAATAATCAGTTTTCAAATAAAGTTTATATATGGCATCACGTGAGAATAGATTGGGAGTCAATATTTATAGTTGACTTCAGAAGGAACTTAAGAGGCAGAGAAGGCTTTAACACATAGCAATTTTCCTTGGCAATCCCACATAAAGGAGAAGCCAAATGGAGTAAGGGTATTCGGTTAGCTTTTCTTTTTCAGTAAACTTGGTGACTCCAAAGGGCAAATTATGGAAAAATGCCGTGGGTGCACAGGGGATGTTCAGGTGGAAAAATACTTTGTAGTCTTTTCCCCAGGGTTTGGATGAAGGTCACCCAGATACAGTGTTCTTACAGCAGTTATAGAGATGTGACCTCTGATCTTACAGGCTTAAAATCAGAAGATGGGCAAAGACTTGGGTCCTAATGCTAGTTACTTTGCCATATTAATGAGAAATCATCTACTTAAGACCTTCAGCTGATCTGATTTAGTGTTTGTGGAGGTCCCGCTCTAAGCGGGAGGTTACTCCCACTTAGATATCTCAGAGATGTCTTAGATTAGATATCTCAAGAGATGTCTTCCCGAAAAATGGGGTGCTATAATTTTATTTTTTTGGAGAACAATGGCCTTGAACCTTGAGCAACTTGACTCTGAAATCAGAAGGAGCAGATGAGAAGTTGCTTCTTCATAACTACAAATGCAAAGTTTATATGTGTTTCAAGGGAAACCAGATTAAGAAGCAGAATAGTTCATAAGGGACTCTTGCGTACAGAGAAAGCTAAAAGGGTCTTTGTTGAAGCAGGTTTACCCTGTGGTCTGTACTGGTGAGATACCAGAGCTAGCTCTAAATTAGCTAGCTTGGTTAGTGGTAGCAGTATCAGTTTACACTGAATTCTGAGCTGCTCTGGCTTCTTGGTGGCAGGTTCTCATCCAAAATCCTTTAGCTAATACACAGAGATACCATGGTGACTACAGTGTGCTTGTACCCTTGGTGTGTATATATATTCCAAATAGGTTGAGGTTAAAATTATTTGGTAGAGGGTACATCTTGGGAAGACAGTTGTTTCCCATGTTTTATGAAAGGAAATTTTTCTTCTTCCTCCCACAACTTGAGATCTTGCAAGTTGATTTTAGCAAAATTCAAATCCTCCAAACCTCATACATTTCAGTTCAGAAAATAATTAAAAATTAATACTACAATGTGAAGTTTCTCTTTTTTCCTAAGGTCAGTCTTTAAAAATTATTTTTCAGCAGAAATAAGAGATGCAGCTTTAGCTCTTTGCTACTTGTAAGTATAATTTGTTGATTGAGTTACAACAACTCATGACTACATCACAAATTGAAGTGTGAAGTGTTTGTAATCAGTATTCAGATCTCAGCAAGTGCTGAAAATACAAATAGAGCTGGTTCACACAAAAATCCCTGAAGGACAACACAGTCACATTTATTGGGTAGTTGTTCAGCTCCAGTATCTGCTTTGGTTAATGCTTGAAGAAGAGGACAGTGATGTAATTTTGATGACTGTACAGCTCTAGCATGCACTAAAATCAGTGAACAGGTAATGATCAGATACAGGAAGTTCATATGTTAATTAACAAAATTTTAAAGACTTGTCAACGTCTATAGATTCACAGCCTTTAAAACGTCTGTAGCCTCTCCTTGCTTGAAGGAGTTCCAACATCAAAACTAGATCAGCTTGCTCAGAGTCTTGTTCAACTGAGTTTTGAAAAGCTCAAAGAATCAAGATTTCACAGCCTCTCTTGACAGCCTGTTCCCGCTGCTGAACTGTCCTCTCTGCAGTGTTTGAAAGTTGTTGCTTTTTGTCCTTGGTACCTCCGAGAACAATCTGGCTCTGTCTTCTCTATGACCCTGTTTAATGTGGTTACTGCTATTAGACCTGTGTTATCCCCTCTCCTCCCCTTCCCTCCACTCACCCTCCCACCCCACCCCACCTTAGCTAGCTCCATGATGAACAAAACCAACTCCCTCAGTATCTCTTCAGTGTTGTCCATCTTAGTGGCCAACTGTTTGACATGCTCCAGTTTGCCAGTACCTCTCCTGCACTGGGGGGCCCAGCCCTGGACGCAGTCTCTTATATGAAGCATAACCCCTCTAAAATGGAAGGGAATAATAATTTCTTTTGATTTACTGCCTACAGTATTGCTCATGCAGTCTAGCATGTGGTTGACCTTCATTGCTGCAAGGGCACACCGCTGGCTTATGTTCAACTTGCAGACTCTTTTCTTCAGAGATGCTCCCCAGTCAGTCTTTCCAAAGCCTGTACTGACATGTAAAGGTTTTCCTATCCCAAACCCAGGATTGGGCATTTGTCTTTGTTGAACTCCATGAGCTTCCTGTTGGCCAGTTACTTCATTCTATCAAGTAGCCTCTGAATGGCAGCCCTGCCTTCCAGCATAGCAACCAATTCCCACAAGTTGGTGTCATCTGCAAATTTATCGAAGGCATCCTCTGTACTTTGAATGTGTTTGTGACACCATTAACAATGTGAACGAACTTTAATCAATCCAGTAGAGGGCAGTCAGTCTCTGCTAATTAACGCACAGGGCACAGAGGAACGTCAAAGCAAACATACCACCTCCACTCCAGCTCTTGTTCTATTTCATAGATAAGTAGGTTAAAAACTAGGACACCCACTATGGAGACCGCTGGGAATAACTAAAATAAACTATGCATTTGTGTTTGTTATACAATTATTGGGCATTACATTAAGCTTCGAGCTTGTGTTTAGTGACAGTGGACGTACAGTGACCACACCTCCATATTGGGACATAAGGACTGAATCAGGGAGAAGTGAGGTTACTACTGAGTCATCTCCTAATGACATTTTATGATATCAAATTGGTGGTGGTGCTTTGTTAAGTTGTGATCTTTGTGTCACATTACCTATAGTCCCTTCAGCAGCAGCAGTGATATTTTTGTTGCTTACTTAAGGAAAAAAGTGCAATTTTCCATCATCTGAACAGCAAAAGAAAGAAATCCTTCGTTAAGGTGTAGTTTAAGGAAGATGTTTGATTTAATTGGCCACTGAGAGTAACAGACTTCAGGGAGGCTATAAATGAGCCTCTGCCTTGAAAATGTCATGAATCATACTTGCAAAGGGAAAGGTAACTTTTTATTTCAAGTTCTATTCTCAGAAACCTTCAGAAAGATAGAATGCTTGCTTGAATAGTTTGTTTTCAAATGTTTGCCCTATTCAGAGTTATATAAGTCAATAGAACTTCTTCCCTCTTAAGAAGTTAGTTAATAGTCACTGCAAACATATGCAGTCAGGAGTCTCTTCATAATAGAAAAACTCAACTGTTTCTGAAAAAAACCCCAACAAACAAAACAACAACAAAAAACCCAACAAAACCCTAGGGACAACAGGTTCGTCACTTCGTCTCAGCACAGGCAATGTCTGAAGACCTGACTTCTCAGAATAACTTTTGTTCTGCACTCAGTTTTTAATCAGTGCAAATTTATTTTAGGGAACAGCTTTCTGGTATATTCAACATTCTCGGGGGGGGAAAGAGGGTAATGTTTAATTTTGATCATTCATCATGTTTGCAATTATGTGGTTGTAATGACAAACCTGTTTCTCCTATGCAGTAAAACTTCTCTCAACTTCTTGGCAGGGATGGGGGGAACAAATCACAAATGCAAATACGGCTCTTGTAGCTCTTTGGTTGTCATGGTATATCAGGCTCGAAATTAATTAGCTAATTGGATAACATGAATGTGAAGAAAACCTCAGCATATTATAAAAAGCAAAAGAGTAATTGATAATGAAATGAAACTTTCTGATCCAGCACAGTGTTATGGCAGGCAAAAATAAAAAGAAGAATTCTGCATTATTAGATAAGGTGAAAACACAGAATCTGAGAAAAACAAAAATCCAAACAACAAAAAAAGCTCAACTACCAATTTTTCCAGTAGAATTAAAGAGGAAAATAACTAATTGCTATTAAGTAAGTAAATTTACAAATTATTTTAGTTTTAGTAGTTACTATAATAAATGCATTAAATAGAAAGCAACTAGTTCTGTTTTACAGGAGATCTGTCATTTTGTTTCTCAGTGCTGTTAAAATTCCATTTAAAGTTTAGTTCATTGCCTTCTCCCTGAATCAGTTCCACTTTGCGTACGGCACTCCTCAGTTTCTACCATAAAATTTTCCATGAGGTGTATAACAGTCCTTTTCCCAGAAGCTCAGGACAATGAGTGCTACAGCCTTTGAGTATCTTTCTTAACTGTTGTAATACCATACGTCCACAGAAAGAACAGGATTACTCACACAGTAACACAGTAACCTGAACCTTCCCTGGGCTAGCTAACCAAAGATGATTAATATGAGATACTTCCTCTGTCTATGGGCAAGTCCTTTGATGAATATCCTTCTTCAGGGTAATCTGCTTGAGAAGAACATTTCTAGCTTCTCTGTTCTTTTTCAGAGGAGGCCTTTTTAAATTCTACCTGCTTGGGGTCAAACTGTGATATACTTACCTAATTAAAGGTCTTCCAATAGTTAATGCAAGAAACCACTGGCTTCTTTGTCACTTTTCTACTAGGAAAATTCAATAAGCAGCTCTTCAGATACTGTAAGTGGACTGTACCATTTTTCAGTGATTATTTATTTTCTGTTGTTGAAATCAAGATGTTCATGTAAGCAGAGATATTTGTTTCTACTATTTCTAGGAAGAGTGGGTTTATGAAGTTAATTTTGCAGAACAACCAGTCAGATCTGGCCTCTTCCCATGATCTCTTGCTACTGCCAAAACTTTCACAACAGTTCAAGACATTCAGTAGGACAATCTTTGATACTGCAGTTTGAAGGGTGGTAAATGCAGAGGTAATTATAGGACCTCTTAAATTGTGAGGTAAATGTTAGGAAGCAGCAAGGGCTGGATGTGCCCGAAGGGATGGGAAGCTGAGCATGACTTCACACCAGACATTACAGGGGCCTCATCAGCTGGAGTACGGCCCCACACTACCTGAGCAAGTTGAGCAGGCAGAGCTG
Organism: Numenius arquata; assembly: GCF_964106895.1. NCBI lineage: Eukaryota > Metazoa > Chordata > Aves > Charadriiformes > Scolopacidae > Numenius > Numenius arquata. Next base: position 9,454,657 of record NC_133576.1, on the reverse strand, counting down.
GAGATGGCAGCCAGGTTCAAGCAAGCGTGTTGATTGTCAGGCAATTTTGTGGTGATGAGACAGCTCTCAGATCAAGCTAGGAGGTTAATCCATTGATCAGAATGACATCCAGTGATGGTAACCAAGGTCCACTTATCACTAGGTCCACCTATCACTACAAGGCATGAACACCAGGCATCTATCACACCAACTTCTTCCCTTTTCCAAACTGCAAAAATGCTGCTAGCCACAGATTTGGGGGTTAACAGTCCCATTGATGCATCCCGGTTATATATTTTCACCCTTTTGTGTATCTTTTGGATCAAGGAGAACTTCTACTAAAAATGTAGGGTCTACCAATTCAAAGACCCACACAGAACTTTACAATTTCTGAATTAAGGATTTAGGTATTCTTATGGCCCTCCCGGCCACAATGTAAAACTAATTAGTCAGGTGCTCTTTTTTGCTAATGCTTTCTCACACTGTGTTACAGGCTGGTTTAGAGATTCCTAGTGACACCCTTAGGCTATCTTAAGATCCCAGACCTTTGAGGAAATCCAAATGAGAAGGTTCTTATGGTTTTATTTCAATATCTTATAGCTTCAAATCCCACTGTCACAATTTTTATGTTATAGTCCAGGTGAGGTTCCAAGCTCTTTTCTACTTTTTCTACATTACCTATTTTTATGTTAGGACCCACTACCAGTTCCCTATGTGCAGGACTAGAATATCTGTTTCACATTCACTCATTCCATCTTTTCCAAAGTAATATGCTTCTGCTTTTATTGAGTACCTGAGTCCCTGAGACACTCTGCCTTGACAGGAAGCTGAGGGATTGGTCTCTTACCTAAACCAACAGTAAGCTTCCCAACTCACCAGCAGAAAGCTTTCTGACTTAACCTAATAGCTCAAATCACAACAGTAGGAAAACATACATGACTCTTACCCAGGTTTCCCCAGTGAGGTAGAATCCTACTGACTCACTCATTAGAGGTTACTTATGAATTAGGAAGTTTCTTAGTGATCCTATTTCACTAAGAGCTCTCCTTTAAGTTGGCAATACAGCTGCACTCACCAGAGGTCTTCAGTTCTGGCTGTTGTCTCTTTTGACTTTGCCTGGAAATGCTACAAAGTCTGCTACAAATGTTGCTGGGGTCAGTTTTATGAAGTCTAGTGATTTTTGAGCTGCTGCACTAGGATTTTCTGTAACAGCCAATGGAACTATTGCTGATCCCTCATCCAGCTCACCAGGACCTTGGGATTGCATCTTTCAAAGGAGTCTGTGCCTCTGCTGCCATTCTCCATCGCAAGTAGTTGGCCTTGCTTCTGCTACTCCAAGTCAAGAAGTGGAGATCCACTCTACTTAACCAGGCTTAATGCACACACATGTTCATATACAACAAATGCATACTATTAATTAAGATTATTCAGCATAATGTTTTATTTAAAACAAGCTTGCCTTCAGCCTTTTGCCCTCCTTCAGGCGAGGAGATGGATTCACAGAATTACACATCATAATTAGTTGCTAGCATGTAGTACATCCTGAAAGGACACCTATGCCCTGACTTAGTTTATAATGCATTTTTAAGTTACTTGTATTCCTGAGTTATCTGTGATTTATTCATGGTTAAATAATTCCTGTTTACACAGTAGATGATATCTCGTGAAGATAAGAGTTTCTCAAGACTGGTGCAGGTAACACACTACTAACACGCTTCTTCTGGAATATCTAGTTATTTTCCTCTGTTACTTAGTTTTGGTTTTTGATATATATCACCACTCACTTGTGTGATATGAAACTGTACATAATAATGTGCATCTGCATACAATCATCCATAGCTTTGTTTTCCTGTGCTACACCAGTAAGATACTATAACTTGAATGACTGGAAATACCACAGTCCAACAGGATTCCCTAACATGTCTGTGATACATCAAGCAGTTGTTGGCTAGTCATTATTACAATGATCTCAGATGGAAGACTATCCATTATACACCTGGAGAAACTACATCACTGTTTAATGCTGACCTGGCGAGTTCCTGACTTTCTGTTCTGTGTTCTGTCTGTACTCAGAAAATGCTATTTTCCATTGTTTTTTCCTGTACTTCTGCTTCTCTCATTCTTTTCTCTCACAACTTATCTTTAGAGCTTTTATTACATACTATGATGTCAGCAAAGAATTGCAGTACAACCAGAAATGTACAGGGGTGATGTTGAAAGACTGAAGTTTGGTTGTAGGCTGCACTTCCACTCTTGCTCTTAAGATGGTAGCCTAAACTTGGGTATGGAATCCATGCATTTTGTTTTTGCCGTTGCTGAAATGACAGAATTTCTCTTGTGATTTCTGAAGTGTGAATTTTTTAAGAGCAAATTCTTATGAGAAGTAAGGTGAAAGATTTTTGTGAGTTGGAGCAAAAAATAGAAAATGTCATTTTACTTTTAAGGTTTGAGCATACATGTGATTCATAAAGAATACATAGAACAAGACAGGGAGAAAAATGCAGTAGAAGAAGAAGAGCTTCTGAAGTGGCCTGGCAGCCTGTGGCTCTGATGCTGTCCTTAAGACAGCAAAACAGGCAAGTCTTTGTGCTGAAATTTGTCCAAGCAGAAGGGTTGGGGCACTACTTATCTCTGACATAGACAAATTGGGTTGTCTATAGGATAGCTGGCTACTGGCTAGCTTGTCTGTAGGATAGCTGGCTACTCAATGGCTGTACAATGCTCTGAAGATGTGTTAAGCATCTTGTTTTGCTACTTTATTTGTTTAACAGATGCTTAACATGGATTTGGGGAGGAAACTTGGAAGGCAAATGTAGAAGAGAATTTCAAATCATCGTAATAAATAAGTTGACTTCCCTTTCTTTCCTTTCTCGTGTAAGTTTTCCTGTTACCATTTATTACATACTTTTCTGTGCTTAACAGAAACCTTTAAAATCTTTGCGGAAGATAAAAATGGGGGGCTTCTACCATGTGCAGCTAATATATTGTTTCTCCTTTAGGTTCAACTGGCTTCCTTACTTTTACAATGCCTTTTATCTTCTCCATTTGCTGCTAATCGCAATTCCCATTCTCATGGATTTTGTGAAAGACTAGGATTACACTTATGTTTTTGTAGTAATTTTAAATTATCACCCAACTCTTGCAATTTTCTCCCCTCTAAAGAAACTGTAAGAGAAAAACAGAGAAAGAGAAAAAAGAACATGCACTCCTATCCTGATTTGTCACCAGATAAGCACATTGGATTCAATCCTACATACCTTCAGCACTCAAAATTTCCAGGAAGGTTAACAGGAGTTTTGTGAGAACATGGAATGTAAGGGTCAGGGCCATTCAGAAGGAAAGGAATCCATGCCATGTGCTGTGCAAATTACGTCTGTCTCTACATTAGCACTGAAATTACTTTTATAATACGTCAGGTAATAGTCATTTTGATTTATGTTTGAAAGAAAGAAGAAACTGAGGAGGTGGCTGGGATGAAGAGAAAACTGGAGACTATGTAGAAATTTTTTCCAGTAGTCTTTTCCTATAATTTTTCTCTAATAATTTTTCCTTTTCAGGCATGTTGCTGGAAAAGGCTAACTTAAGCTCCAGGGTCACCAAAACTCAGTTCATTCATACTCGGCTATTCAGATTTATGCTAGGGTTTTTTTTCGTGGTTTGATTTGTTTTGTTGGTTTTGTTTGTTTGTTTTGTTTTGTTTTTAATCTGAGCTGACCTAAAAGAAAATAAATGCACTATAAAAAAGCGTAGAGTGGTGTCTCTGGCAAGATCACAGACGCCAGCGGCAAAAGTGGCCTTCTTGTTCCCTTTTATTTATAGCAGGTATGTGAAAATAGGAATTCCTTGGTAGTTGCCAAAGTATTTCCACATACTGGCTTACTTACACAGTTTCTATAGCTCTACAAGGGGCACATCCTAACTGTGCCATATGCAATATTGATAGATCCCCTAGAACCACGAGGTGACTGAACTGCACAGAATCAACATCGTCCTATCATTGCTAGTCTGCTCCTAATTTTGTGTTGTTAGACACTGTGGTGTGAGGAACACATATAGCCAGGTCATGGTTTGTATTTCTTCATGCTTGCATTGCTACTCATGGTCTATGGACATTAGAGGGAAATTGTGTGTAAGGAGATTTTGACATCAACTGTCATATTTGTTAGGTAGGGCCAAACTGGAATCAAGAGATTCCAGGAATCAGGTCAGTCAGAATCAGTCCAAGTCAGGAACAAGAGAAGTCAAGACACACACCAGGAAAGGGCATAACTGGCAGCCAGGCTAAAGACCCTATTTGCAGTAGGAGTCTGGAGCAAGGAACAGGTAGAGCTAGAATAATGTCAGGAGCTAAAGGTAGGCCTTGAGAATGAGGGCTAAGAGCCTGAGTCACATTATGAGTCGGGAGCCGTGGAAAGGGATACAAAGAGCTAAAAAGCAGATATCAGGTATGTGGGCAACCACATACACCAAAACTGTACAGACTTACAATCCATCCCTTAACTACTAGGCCTTATCAGGTCCTTAGTTTTTGAAAAATTGTTTACAGCCTCCTGCTAGCCTGAAAGTCCAGCAGTGCTTAAGAGATATGGCCATGATTTGATAAAGAGACTTTGGTCCATGCAATATTCATATATATTTCATCCATCTTTCATCTCTGTATTATGTCTATCATGGGTTACAAGAAAACACTCTTTTGCAGTATTAAGACTTTATATCCATACAAGTGGGTAAAGGAAAACTATTGAGTCAGGTTTACTGTGATCTGAAGCTACAGTGAGAGCTGCAATGAGCCCCCCGTGACAATGTGAGTAGTCCACCTGAGATACTGGTTTGCAGTTGTTTGAACTCCCCTGGCTACTGCAGCTGTTGCCTTCACAGCTAGCTGAGAACTCTCTCCTCAACCTGCTGTCTGACTGTTATTCACCTCCTGTACCTTGGAGCTGCTGGGTGGCAGTAGCATTACTGCCCAGAAGAGGGGGTAATGTGTCACTTCTCACTTGTCCTGCTGGTACCAGTCTTCTAGGGCTTTTACTCCTTGGACAGACAGTAGAAAGTATTCTCTGCTTGGGAGAACAGCCCAGGAAAATAGAGATTGTGTTTGTCTATCATAGGCACTTAACACTCGAGTGTCTAAATACCCTTCTCAACTTTAAGTGGAGTTGCTTCCTCCCCTCAAGAATGTTAGGAGAGATACATTATTGATACTGTTAAAAAACCCTCACATTGTGCTCATAGCATCTGGCTGATGTTAGACTCTAACCTCTTGATGTAGCAAGTAATAATTTTTTCCCATTATGACAGTTTAACTTGACATTTCCTCGTAGAACTGGACAATTCAGTCAATCTTACATTTTAGGGTACGATTCCTCAAGTTTGCCTTAAAGCATTGTTTTTTCTGTGTGGCGAGTTATGTTTTTATAGGATAGGATATATCATGAATTTACAGAACTTTGGATGTGAATTCTGGTTTGGTAAGTCTAAGTAACCTCTAAATAAATCAGGTATTTCAAAGAGACGACTCAGACCTATCGCTTTACACACTTTTCTCCCTTACCTACTGAGTCTTCCTAGGTCCAGGCAGCCTGAACAGAATCCTTTACCACTACAGCAGAAGTAAGAATGAAGGGACATTTCTGTTGCTTCAAGATGCAAGAATATCAGGACAAGCCTCTAGGGAAAGAAGATTACAAACTAGGAGCTTTTCTTTTTTTCTTTATTTCTCCCATGTAGCTTCCAGCTTCTTCACAGGAAGAGGGATGTCTCTGCTCTTCATTTTGATAGTTTGTCTACTGCTTTGCAGGCATCCCCTCATGACTTTGATGATGTTTTTCTATACCAAAAACTAGGGTTTATTTTAAATAGAATTTTTCATCCGTTTCCTAAATAAGCTTTTCTGGAGTAAATGTGAAGAAATGTGAAGAAACAATAAGAGACTATAGTCATTAAAGGAAAATGAAATATGTAAAGTTTACACATTAATCTACATAAACTGTTCCAACTTGTGAAGTTATTTTGTTTGACGCAGAGAAGGTGGAGTCTATAATGATAATTTCTTTAATGGGATTTGCAGACAGTTGGAGTGGGAGGTGTGTCCTTCTCTATGCTACCTTTGCAGATCACAGTATCTTTTAGGGCACGTTCCCACATGTTCACTCACCTAAAAGGTGTTTTGCCTGACTTGTTCAGCTGTCTAGTTCAAAATTGCTTAGATTTGGCTTTCCAGAGGCATTCAGAGATATATAAGGAGGATGATTACTTCTAAATTCTAGACTTCAGAAATGAAATACGAGAAGCCTAGGATGTTGATGCTGTATGAATTCTTCAGTGCTGTATAGGGTCTTTGTGAGGGGTAAGACTGCTGGCGAGCTACTTCTGTCAGACACACCTTTGGGTTGGGCTATTTTGGAAACTTAGTAATTGATGAGGCTCAAGGTATGGTCTGCTAGGGACAAGTGATTTTATTTTGTGTTTTTACATGTGCTTTGATCAGCTGATGCAGCTCACAGCCAGTCTCCTCTGTAAGTAATAGACTGGGGGTGGAGGAGTGGTGACCTGTAGTGAGCCTTTCCTGATTTTTTTCAAAGTGGGGATTGCTGGCTTTCAGGCAGCTAGGCAAGAGAGAAAAAAGGACGTGCTATGGGGGTACCTTTACTTGGGGATAGCAAGCCCTTCTATTTTCGGATCTGGAACGGACTAAGTCAGAAGTTACAAGGCAAAAAATCCTGGGATAAACATCTGGATGAAATCTACTTACTCCAGCAGAAAAGGTACGGTGCATTTCAGCCTTATTGTCTTCCCTTTCTTCTGTAGCTCCCTCCCTGTGGCTGATTCTCACTGTTTTCCCTGAGGCTTTTCTGGCAGTAGATAAACTTTAAACAACCCTGGAGCACTTTTCTCTATCAGATTTCTTCTTTCAACATGGAATGCTTCTGGAGTTCCAATCTTATCTGCTTTCACAGGTGGGTTTACTAGGTCGCAATTGAATTACCCTGAGCGCAGGACTTAGTCACAAATTAATAACTTATACTATTGTCTTTCCTGCTTCATTGGTAAAGCTCACAAGAAAGTGCATGATGGTTTGTTTGTTTTTATAATTATTATTAAGACTGTGTGTGATGTATATGCTACGGTCAGCTGAACCGCAAGGATCCCGTTTTCTGTCTCTCTAAAGGTTGCCCTTTCTGTGGGGTAGAGCGGACTTAATGTTGTTCCACGTTCTGGTGGTCAGTCACTTCCTGGGTCAGACTGCTGTTTTTCACCCCATGTCCTGGGTGTCAACACATAACAGTGACTCCTTTTACACTTTACACTATCAAGAAGATTGCCTCTGTCTTCCCATGTAAATACCGAATCAAGGCTATTTGTTACTGCTGTGCAGGGATTCTCCCTCCACACACAGGAATGCAGGAGTATTCATGGAAATTCAGCTGAATCTGTTTTTCATTGTTTCTTGTCATTTCTGCATGCACAACCACTGCAGTACTCAAATAAGAAATTGCTTCTAGTCCCTTGTAAAATTTGTGTTTTCTTTCCTCACAAAACTCTGAACATCTCTGGGGACAGAAAGGTGGCTGTGTGGGCCAAAATCTATCTGTCTGTACGTATGTATACACAAATATATGTATAGAAATAAGTAGGATAGTACCTTAAGAGGGAAAAATGTACACATCTGTCTTCAGGGATAGAATTTACATATATCATCATTTAACTTCTGACCAAATACCAAAAGCCTGTTCTATTTTACTTCAGAGCAGTGGGACTTAAATACATTTAAAATGGGAGGGACAATGTGAACAATGTCTCTGTAGAGGGAACAGTGTCTCCGTAGAATGCTGAAGAAATGAACACATTTTGGTATGTTCATAAACAGCATCACAGGTAACCAAAAAATAAGTTCTCAGCAGATTCTGTAATATCCAAATGAATGTGTGTAAAATAAAAGTCTAAATATATCAATATGTTTTATAATCAAAACATTATCTTCACATCTTTTAGTCATAGACATGTGCAAGGGATCTCTGGAAGTCTCTATGTAACCTCACGCTTGAAACTGGACTATTGCCAGCAATAGATCACATTGCTTTGTCTGGCTCAGTCTTGAAAGCCTCCCAGGACAGAGATTCCACTGTATCTTTAGGTACCAGTTAAAGTGTTGTAACCTGCTAGTGAAAAAGGTTTTTTTTCCTAATGTTCTACTTGAACCTCCAAAATCATCATTTGATGCTGTAGTCCCTTGTTTTACCACCTGCTGTTACCAAGGGGGGTTTGGCCCCTTCCTTTTTGTTACTCCCTTTCACATAGGCTGCTATTAGGTTGCCATTCAACCTTCTCTTTGCTTGACAATTTGCATTAGTCATGTGCTGCAGGCCTATGAACATCTTGCGTGTTGCTACTGATAGAAGAAAATAGAAAAACTGTTAGGCATATAAACCCTTCTTCATAAGCTTCTCTTAGGTCACTATAATGCAACCACAGTAGTCCCCCAAACCAACATTTCTGTGTTTCTTTATAAAACTCTGAGCAACAACGCACGTAGTGCATACGAAATCATTGTTTGTGAAATCAAAGTTGCACAGGGACACAATTGTTCCCTTCCATTTTAAGTCTATGTGTTTCCCACACCTTTCAACTAACAAAAATCAGCCGTCTGATATTTGATCAGAAATTACATAGTGCCAATATGTGGATACTGTTTTCTAAAGAGGTACAGGACCATTTCTCCCTCTTATTATCCCGGTCTTTCCTTTCCTTTCTTGTCCCCAGAGATGCTTAGAGTTTGAGGAGAAAGAAAGTGAACATTTTGCAGAGGACTGGCTTCAGTTTTATTGCTTTCATATTCTTAATTATGTATAGATAGAAAAACACAACAGGGAAACCTGTGGTGGTGTGTATGGGAGCTGCTCTTACTAAACCTTTGCTTTATTGGAAAAAGTGTTGTAAGCCAAGAGGGCTTTTACTTCATCCTGTCATTTTGTTGTGTGGAATTGCAGTGTTGTGGCTTCATCTTGAGCTCTTCTTAGTGTTAATGGTGGTGGAATACATACAGTAATAAGCAGCAATTAAATTCTACTATTATCTTCTTGAAAGCCAGTGGTAAATATGTTACTACTTAACTCCTGTGCTCTGACTGCACACAGAAAGTCTGAAAGAGAAGAACAAAGTGTTTTCCTGTCCTGCAACTGGTGATGATAGTACCTGAAGCTAACTGCTTTTGGTAGTTCTCGCCTTCACTAGAATTGCTGTTCATTCTCTTTCTTTATGTGCAATATTTCTTTGAATCTTATTGGCAGTTGATCTCAGCGTTATCCACAGTGAGGGATTTCTTTGGCTTAATTTTGCACTGTATAACATTGCCCAAAGGAGCATCCAAGTTCAGGAAATGTGATACGATCTCCTAATACCAAAGAGGACTTTATTTTGCCTAACTCTGCTGGTTTCTGTTCAAGATTCTCTCTTTTAAATAGCCTGTAGCTCAGTGTGGAGTCCCAGGGACAGTGGTCACATCTCATATATCCTTTCTAGAAATATATTTGGAAGTAAACTCTGGGATCTACATAGCCTGGAGCATATGAACATAAAAACACAACATAGTTCATAATCGTGGGGAACAAAGAAATAAATACTTATGAAAATTCAGGCCTGATAGATGTGAAGAGAAATCACATGCCTGTCACAGTCTAATAGATCTTCCAGAAATTATGAGAGCCATTGCTTGATTTCTTTCATGTCTGGCTTTCAGTGTAAGAGTTTCTAAAGAAATGTGAACAAAATCTCCCTAGCATATAATTTTAGAAATTCCACCATATGAGAATTGCACTGGTTCATTAAAAATAAAAAATAAATTACAGCAAGTGAGTATATGGATCCAGGACAGTTAGGTTATATTTTTCATTCTGCTATTGCCTGCCTCTATAATTTTCATTGATAAATAACCTATCTTCTCTGTGTCTTGTCTCTCACAGCTGCTGCTTAGGGATTAGTGGTATCACCTGGTCTTCACAGGATGCTCTGAGGTTAATTGTTTTAATGGCAATAAATGGTACATTTAAAAAAAAAACATAAAACAAAACAAAGCATTTTTACACATTAGTTTACTATAGAAATCTGTGCTATGAGAAATAATGCATTAGAGGTGCTTGGGACAATTTGCATAACTTGCAGAGAACTATGATCTTTCCAAACGTCACAATAAAATACTTTATATCCCCTTTAGTTTCCTTTTTTTTTTTTTTTTTTTGTGGCTCTTCAGTATCACAGACATATTAGCGAAGTGCTGTGCTCACCCTGAAAGCAAACAGTACACAGACATACACACATCAGACCTCAGTGCCTAGGATGTGGCTTAGGCTTATACATTTAGGAAGCTATTTGCCTTCTTGAACTTGGCTATAGATTTCCTTGAGAAGCAGTAAATATGAAATTTGTGTTCTGAAAAAAACCTCCCACACCAAATAAAAAAGTCGTTAGAGAAAACTAGTTAGATACAGGGTGAGGAACACAATCTAGAATAAAACTGCAAGAAAATCCCTATTGAAGAGTGTTAGAAGTTTTGATGCAGGATGAGGTCGTGCTTCAGAGAACAAAATTGTTTTATGAATAACTCAGTGATAATAAATAATAACTAACATCTGCTGAACTGTTGATCCAGTTCTACCATGAGATTATTCTTAGGATGGTCTCAGATGCAGAATTAATAAAAGATTAATGCAAGGAGATTTCCCTGCTGGAAGTGACTGAGAAAGATTTCTATTTCCTAGTGTGGTAGATGGCTAAATATGTGAGGGGACAAGACTTCCCTATCAGTTTCTTGTCTAGTGCCATTGGCAATTAGTAACCTGTTAAATTTATCTCCAGAGAAGCTTTGTTTACTGTCAGTTGAAGGGGCTTCAACAAACATGCAGAAGAGATTCCAGTTGATTTGATGAGTCTTGCTGTCGGTACTGAAGAAATTTGCTGACCCTGTCCCTGTGCTGATTGTCCAAGCCCCTTTAATCTGTCTCTTTTTCACTTTGTGCTATTAATTCGTAACTCATTCTTTAGCATCTTGTCAGATGGTTGCATTGATCCACTTTCTGGCTGGTTAGCTTCCTCTGAACACACCCCTGCTCTCCTGAAGTCTTGCACACATTTACATGAACGTACTAGCAGAGGGAAGGGCGAAGATGAATCTCCTTCGTCAATTTCATGATGGAGTGTTGAGCGTGGATACACTGAGCAGCACAACTGGTAAAGAAAAGAAAGCTGAAATTATATTCTGCTGATGAGTTTATGGCTCAGTTAGAAAGAATGGCTTTAGACCCTCAGTGACCAGACATAGCTAGGGATAAAGCATGAAGCTAGCAGATGCCAAGCTTAAACTTGAGCAAACAATAGGAAAATTTCATACTCAAGTAGTAGAGTCTGAGAAGGGAATGAAAGAGGAGAAAGAGATGCTCCATTGCACCTCTGGTGAGCTTAGTCTTGAAAACAAAGCTTCAGATTGGTTGTTGTCCAGACAGTTCACATATTTAACGTATTTCTTTGTTTTAAAAGGATAACCTTATAAATTCAAATTATTCTTTTTATAACAGAACTAAGACTTATGGACTTGTCCTTGCATTTTTTGTCTCTTCATAAGTGTAATGAGCAGTATTTGCTCCAAAAGAAGTGCTTAAGAAGCCATAAATCCATAAGGGTGCATATTACCAGCAGAAAGTGCTTGTGAAATCCTTTATCTTGTTTAAGACTATTTTACGTGACTCCGTCAGTCAGAATCTGACCTACATTCTATCTCCTCTTTGTTTCACAATGGATTTTTGGGTGTTCCTGTCTTGTATAGATGACTATATTGAAAAATAACTCAGAGCTTCCTGAACATATCACCGAATCGTCTGTTAAGAAAACTGACTGATAATAACAACGCATGATCAAGGCCTCAACACAGCTACATTCCTTAGCTTAGTAAGAAGAATCTAGGAGCACTTCCAGGTCAATACTTCTGTGGTTTTCACTGCCCTACATACTGGTTAGCTATGTAGCTGTTGCTTGTCCTAAACTGATCCTATAAGGGCAACATCAGTACAGCCTAGTGCTACCAACCTAACATAGCTGACTAAATTAGGAGCTCAGTGTCCCTTGACTCCATAACTGATGAAGAGAGTGATTTAGAACAGGAGCTTAACTTTGATGTGCTGAATTATCTTCTCAGGGTGTCTAAACAGGTCTCTGCTGAATCATTCTCTGAAAGCCACCCTGTCCATCCAGTGACATAATGGCAGTTTATGAAAAATAAGCATCTACTGTAGGCAGCTCTGTTAAGAGAGTAAGTTAAAGATTTTACCTGCTGCTGCTTTGACACACAGGAACTAGAGTTCTAAAATTTAAAATTCATGCTGTGTTTGATAGGTCAGGAAGAAAATTGGTTAAATATGCAGAACTTAAAGAAATTAAGATGTTTTGAAGGTTCTAGATTCAAGTGACTTTTATTTTCACCTATTCACTAGGTGAATTTGGCTTATCTAGTACTTGATGTTTATACGCTCACCACATTGCTGTAATGTATTAAAAATGAGTTGATAATTATAATGGTATGTTTTAAATGAGAGTAAAATGTTTCCCCAATTATGGGACAGAAAATTAAATGAGAGTAAAAGCATATGGTATAAAGATGTAAGTCATGGACCTTTAAGGCCTCAGAGGCAGTGTGCCATGACATTTATCAACACTTCTGGGTTCTTCACCAGATCGCTGCTTGGCCTAGGATCTCTGGTTCTTCAAGCCCAGTTGGAGGTTAGTAGATTAAATAGAAAGGTTTGACAGTTTTGCCCTAAATTTCTGAAAGCTGAGTACAGTAGTTATTAGGTGTCTCCCTCTTAGCAGGCTTGTGATTTAATTAGTTGTTTATAAGGGCTTTGGAGAATTTTGTGAGAAAGGTGTTGTGTTTATGTCCTCCCACGCTGTCTCTTGCCCAATCCTTCCTCCTCCCTGAGGTTATTTGAGGGATAAAGGCCTACCCAATAAAGCATCAACATATTAATTGTAGCATTGTTTATACTATTCAAACCCCACCTCCTTCCCACTTCCTGCCTCTGAAACTTATATTCTCCAGGAACACAGAGTCTTTCTCAGCCAAAATAATGGCAGAGGTGGCAAGCTTGCTTCACTGATATTGAATCTTACAAAAGTTGCTCAGAGTGCCTCTTTATTTTGTTCCTATTTGTGTGATCCTAGATGCAATGTTTGCATCAGCTCATCTTGTAATTAGCAACTAACGCAACTCATGCAACTGATGCATGAGTAAGCTAGAGAAGGAATACTTCTCAAAGCAGCAAGGCTAAGAGTTTTAAGGACCCATAAAAATATCTCAGAATTGCTCCCTGGTTTGTTCAGGATGGTTCTTTATATCCTGAACGTTTTTATTTCTTCTCTGTTCTTCAGCATTTTTCTAGTCTAGTTTCTAGCGACTTAGAAAATGTGGTGCTGTTGGTGACAGGAAATGCTCCTATTATGGAATGATAAATATTGTGTTCAGTTATGCTTTTATTACTTGCAGCCCATGCCCATAAATTTACTTATTGAAATAATTCCTATTTGTGTAATTTTGATACTTTGCTTTTTTTGTTTTATCCCCCAAGTTCTCTCAAGTGTGTCAGTATCTTCCTGCTAGATAGGTGTGCAGAACTTGCACATTTCAGGTTGATTAAATCCAGAGATAATGGCATATCAAATAATTCTCTTTTTTTGCTTCAAGATTCTATTATTCATAAAAGATAACTTAAAGCAGGAAATACATATTTCTGTAAGTCACAGAATTTATATTGCCTGTTTTCCTATGGTTTTATTGTTAAATTACCCTATACCTAATAAGCACAAGTTCTAAGGAAACATTTTGTGCAATGGGCCATTTATATTCTCTCTTTCTCTGATGTGGGTTTTCTTGTGGCTTATAGTAGAGTTATATTCATAGATAATGTATTCTAACATCAGTGTTATCAATTAATGCAAAACACCTATTGCTTTTTATAGTATTTGCTCTACAAACTGTATCCCCAAAGTCTTGTTACTAAATAATACCAGAATACAAGGAAGAAATCTGGGACATCACAAGAAAAAAGCATTGAATATATCTTCAGGCATATGGTTTGACTAATGTATTTGTCCCAGATGTTTGAGTTTTTTGTGCATGTGTGAGACTAACATCCAGTCTGTTGGCAGTTGGTAGTAGTAAAAGGACAGACTGGGGCTGGTAGGAAAATGAGTCCTGACCTTCTTCTTGTTCATATCAGCTTGAATTCGTCATTATTCTACTGTGCTCCTTAGACTTCATTTCATTACAGCTTGACCTGAACCATGCTAGATAATTAAGAACAAATTAAGCATCTGTACTACAAGAAAGCAGAGGTGAGATAAAAGCACAAAATTTACATCTGAACAGAGATCTAAAACCTAACTTATCCTGTTTAGAGACAAGAATCTCTTTCTATTTCATACTTAAAGTCATGAAATGTAGGCTGTTTCTTTGAGTTAAGGGTCTTTCTTTGCCTTAAATCTTTAAAAATCCCCACCCCAAAACACTTTTATGAGTTGAAGGATAAATCTGAAAATATTTGAGGATAACAGAATTCTTTACCCCAGATCAGTAGATTTTGTTCTATTTTTTGTGAATTTTGGGTGGCCAACTCATTATTTTGACTATTGGCAAAGCTTATTTGGGTACTGAGCAAGCAGGCATTGCAGGCAACTCTTTGCACCCTCCCCTTATAGTTTGGCAACTATACTTGAAAATTCTTCATAGGTCCCAAAAGATCTACTGAAATAACCCAGAGCCTCATGGAAGACCCAAGGGCATTCTTCAACTATAAGTGAACAATTTTCAATTTGGAGCTTGTTTGATGGCATGCGCTTTCCCAGGATAAGCATATATTTCTGTTCTCAACAATTTCCTCAATTTTCTCAGCATCAGAGAAAAAAAATGGTATAGCTAAGCTTTCAAATTTTTCCTCATAACTTTATATTATGATGAACTTCATTTTCGAACTCATTCTTTTAGTTATACTGTAGGAAGTGTTCCTACAACACAGCAAGAATTCTTGTTGGTACTTTTTCTTTTCCATCAATTCAGATGTTGCCCTTTTTTAAATTTAGCGTGCTGTTTAAAAAAAATACTAGCTTTTTCTGGCTCCTTAAAAAAACTAGTCTACTGGCAGGAGGGGTATCAAATGACCCATCATTTGCTATCTTCTGTGCCTCAAAATGTGGGCTATATAAACCAGAAACATTTTGTTTATTCGTTTTTCCTTTCTGTCCCTCTGCTGCCACCATATGGTTAAGCGTCAGTAAATCAGGAGATGATGGACTACCTGGGGGTTAAGCACTGCATTTGGATGCTTTTGCCCGTTCTTTTTTTTTTTTTTTTTTTTCCATTCAAAAGATACCTCAGGTGGTAGGTGTGCATTACTGATCTTTCAGTGAAAATGTTGAAGATACACACTGTCTCAAGCAAAGGCCATGCTAGCTCTGGAGAGAGGCACCATGTGTTTGACTGTGTTTCTTATCAGCCACTTTTTATTGACTGCAGAATCTGGGAATCCCCACTTCTCCAGGCTGCCAAAGAGAACAACCTCCCAGCCATTAGAAAACTTCTCACTGACGGAACATGTGATGTCTATCAGAGAGGTAACTCACTTATTTCCGACAAATGGCTTTCTGTGGAGGGCAAGAGCCTGCTACAATGAGTAGAATAGCATGTTTGTTAGTTTGCTAAAACATTTGCATTAGCTGACTCAAGTTACTTAACTGTATGTCAGCAGCTTTGCAACAAAGTGAGTTTTCTAACTTGGAGAGCTCACAAAACCCTAAAGGAATGGTGAAGATCAGAGGTTTACAGCTTGAACGGGCCTTTTTTCTGGAGGGAGTGAATGAGGTGGTTTACTGTGGAAGGTGGTCGATGGAAGGTCTGTGTTCTCATTCACTTCATGCCTACGCCTGCTGTCACTTACAAACACCTGGAGTCTCTGTTCAGCTTTCAGATTTTGATGGGGTGAAGGACAGAGACTACGCAGTTATGCAGCTGTTACCATGTCATCTGATGAAGCAACACCTAGCAGCACTTAACGACCTAGCACTCCCATAATTCTCCGCCCCAATAAATCTATTTCTGCGTTTGTCCCAGATAGTTGGATGTCTAGATGACTGACATATTTCTCGT
Source organism: Numenius arquata (assembly GCF_964106895.1). Classification (NCBI taxonomy): domain Eukaryota; kingdom Metazoa; phylum Chordata; class Aves; order Charadriiformes; family Scolopacidae; genus Numenius; species Numenius arquata. The sequence continues at coordinate 9,438,492 of NC_133576.1, read as the reverse complement.
ACTGTGTGTAGGTGCAGTGGGGGAGACTGCCCTTCATGTAGCTGCCTTGTATGATAATGTGGAGGCTGCGGTGGCTCTGATGGAAGCAGCTCCCGAGCTTGTCAATGAGAGGATGACATCAGAGCTGTATGAAGGTAACATCTCAGGGAATGAGGATGGGCAGGATTTTCTGCAGGAGGAGGGAGGAAGTACTTACCTGTACATTTAGGAAAGTGGCTTATACTGTTCCTGGTTCAATACATTGCTAAACTGTTACGTAGAAAAAGCAACATACAAATGGCTCCCGACCATTATATTAAACTGGTGTTATGTTAAACCAATAGTACATGCATGTGCAAACACGCAAACGTTAACCTGCACCATAACTGCAAGTGGGCCCGTTGGCTATAGTGGAACTGCAGTGTACAGTTGTACAGAATTGTACAGTTTGCTTTCTGCTGTAGTCATGTGTAACAAAGGCGACACCTACCCGATCTCCTCTGAAAGGAGAAAAACTGGTTCTTTGGTTGACAAAGAATAGGTATTGAAAGCAACTGTGGCTACTGCTTTTGCATCTAGACTCTGAGCCAGGTTTTAAAGAATGGTTCTTATTGACTAGAGAGAAATGCCAGACAGAATCCTGAAACCACTAAGATAGTAATGATGGGGTTTTGAAAATTCTAATACCTAGTTTGATGGATTACTGACAGTCGTCTTTGAGAGCTTTGTCTTGACCTCGCCTTAATGTCCTATGAAGGAAAGTATAGTCGCTTCTGAGAGACTTGAGCTTTCAGTGTGCTTCCTGGAAGAGTGTGGCATGTCTTGTTTTCCCACAGAAAAAAGCTAGAAAGTGCATTCTGTTGGGGTTTTTTTGGCAGGCTGTAAAGCCAGTTTTCATGAACTCGTAAAAGGTTTAAATAGAATGGGTCCTTTGGAAAATCTGTAGTCCAACCTTCTGCACACAACTGGGATATCTTCAAAGTTAAATCTTATAGCCACTATCGATGCGGTTCCAAAAATAATCAGATTTACCATGAGCGAAATGTGAACTGCAGGCTACTGATCAGCCTGAAGTTGCTTTCTTGGAAGGCAAGGTTTTATTTCTGTGTCTTACAGGGCAGACAGCTCTCCACATTGCAGCAGTGAACCAGAACATCACTTTGGTGAAGGCTTTACTCAAGAGAGGGGCCAATGCCTGCACAGCACAGGCCACCGGGCACTTCTTCAGGCGCAGCTCCCAGAATCTTCTCTATTTTGGTACAGCCTTATCTTTTCTCCTTGCTGTTATGGGAGGGAACCAGCAGAGTAATGAGGGAATATGAGGGAGGCTTTCTTTAGTTCCCATCTAAAAGGGATAAGCAGAGGCTCCTGCCTCCAAGTGTCATCAGTCACACCCCTTTTAGCAGACAGTAAGATTCCATCTGATTATGTCAATACTACATAAATATAAATATATAAATCATACACATTTTATTTATTTGCATGTTTAGAAAAAATAGATATTGCATAAGAATTGTAATTTAATTTCTTCCTAACAGCATATGCTGCAACTTACTTGTCAACCTTCTAATGAAGATAATCTGAAAAGAATGCTTCTTCCTTTTAGTGTTGTGTGGGGCAAGTCAGAGGAGGAATGGGGCAGTTACCTGAAGTAACTCTTCCTTTCATAACCTCTGGCTTCATAACATGGATAGCTTTCCCTCAGTGTGCTTCAACCTCTCCTGCTCCTTGGGACCTTAATGTTGTTTCTCCCCATTCCTTTCTTTGCAGGAGAGCATGTTTTATCATTTGCTGCCTGTGTGGGAAATGAGGAAATTGTACAGTTGCTTATTGAAAATGGAGCTGACATTAGAGCTCAAGATTACCTGGGTATGTGCTGTGGGGCCTAGGGAATTGCATACAGTGGATCTGGGCACTTTAAATCAGACTCTGTCATCTGTGTGTGCACAAATTTTTCTCTCATTACAAACAGCTGTGGGATGAGGGATGTGAGGAAAATGAAAGCCACTGTTATTGGCATCAGTCAGTTGCCAGTCTTTGCATAGGGCTGGGCTATTCCCTATACTTTATCTGGTCTGCTTCCTTCATAGGTAACACTGTTCTTCACATCCTGGTTCTCCAACCTAATAAGACATTTGCCTGCCACATGTACAGCCTGATACTTTCCTATGACAGGAACAAAGAGGGACCAGGATCACTTGAATTGATTCCTAACAATGAGGGGCTTACTCCATTCAAACTGGCTGGAGTTGAGGGCAACACTGTGGTGAGTTTAAGCGACACAGTTGCCTCCATACAAAAGAGGTTATTCAGAAACAGAGAACTTGAAACGTCATCCAGACCAAGCAAGTTTGTGCATGTTTTTAGTGAGTAGAAGATACATAAGAAGACCTTTATTATTTTTGCTAGAAGTCTCATGTAGGACCAGAAAACCTGTATAAGAAATTTCTTTATTCTAATGAAAGAAATGAGTGCTTAAAGAATAGATCTTTTGACTCAATTTTTGAAGCATTTACGTTAAACAGGTATTAACAGAAAGATCCACTCCAAGTAGTTTTTTAAAAGTCTAACAAATTATTGTCTTTGTTGTCTAGATTTCATTACCCAAAATGTGACACATAGGAAGCTTCTTCAGGTATCCACAGGCATTTATTCATAGTCAAGAACTCAATATTTAATGTAAACTCTCATCCTTCCCCTTAACAAAAAGACAAAGATGCTTAGTGTTTATTCTGCGGATCCACAAAGGGTGGGATCATTTCCCTTGCTGCACCTCTTTCCTGATAACTTGTAGAAGAGTATAAAAGATTTTTTTTCCCAATCAACATATAATTCCATATGAATTCAGCAGTTTGATTAGAATTTAGGATAAAAATCAGTCATCCTTTACCTCAAGCAAGAGCTAATAATCAGGTGGGAGTCAGAAAAAGTTCTTCCACTTCTTAGCCTGCTATAATTGTTCCTGTGAGATACGAGAACCCCAACAACTACCAAATTCAAGGAAAATACATTGTAATAAAAGATTTTTAACCACTTTATTTATTTTCATTGTAAATGCACTATATACTGGAATGCTTCTAATATCCTCCATCCCCTTCTTTTCTCCTCAGATGTTTCAATACCTTATGCAGAAGCGGAAGCACAATCTCTGGTCCTTTGGCCCCTTGACCACTGTGCTCTATGATCTCACAGAGATTGACTCCTGGGCTGAAGATCAGTCCTTCCTTGAGCTCATTGTCTCAACCAAGAAGAGAGAGGTACTGTGAGCACTACATGCTTTCTATGTGAAGACCACAGTGATTATAAGAGGAGAAGAATAATAACTTTGAAGGTTCAAGCTTTTTTATATTATCTAAGAGGAAGGACTCTGTACCACGTGCTACAGGGCATACATGTAATGTAGCAGCTTTTTAATGATCTGCCTATGTCTGATGCTTTACACACGGTTTCTTCTGAGGTATCAAAGAACTTGGTATGAGCAAGCTACAGGAAATGGCATTGTGTTATTCAGCAAAGGGTTCTTTCTTTTTCACCAGGCTCAAAGATATCAGTAGCAAGCAGCTCTACAGTAGCAAGTAGCTTTCTGTAGCTGTGATACTGATTAACTCTCACAATGTCCCTGTGAGTCATGACTATGTTCAGAAATCCTGAACAGGAATGCATTTTAAAACCACTCATTATTTTTCTTCCCTTCATTTAATGACATTGCTTCTCCAGGTTATGACTTGAAACAAAGTAGGTGAATTATCTCCACTGTAGGCTCAGAAACTTGTAAAGAGATCACTAAGATGAAAATAGCAGAGTGTAATGGCAAGCCTAGGCAGATCTGCTCAAGACGTTCAAGGTACGCTACCCTATCAGTTGTAATCACCTTAAGTAATCCTAATAGGAAGGAAATAAATTAGAAGACACTTTAATTAGCTCAGTTCTACCCATCCTGTATTATTTCAATCTATCAAATTTTCAGTCAAACTTCTCTAACAGAAGTTTCAGCTACTCGAGAGCTTTGCGCAATACGGAGGAAGTCTATGAAACTCTCATTTGCTTTTATTTAAAATCTCTAAATTTCTATGTGTAGTGATACATACAGAAATTCAGGGGAAAGAAGTCTCTGTCAAAAAAATAGAACAACCTTAGAAGTTGTCAGAAGACTAAACCATAATCCTCAAAGAAAGAAGAATATTGTGCCTCTGTCTTCTCCCAAAACATAGTGCATGCAGATCCAAGATTCCGAATTTCAGAGGGTAAGATGTCACCAAATACTATGAGATGATTTCCTTATTTTCCAGAATGCTCTTAAATATGAGTAATTGCAATTTTTGCATGCATAAATAGCAATTCTTTTTCATATTTGATATATGCTTGGTCCAAAATATTTGCTATCTCCTGTAGAAGAATGCAATGTGTCACCCTATCCTATCAATACCCTCCCAGTCTAGTAATGGACTAGAGTAGCATATTCAGGCCCCAATCAAAGGTAGGTTTCTCATGTATTAAGGGGGATGCCTACATGGAGAGGTACTAAGATGTATTTTCTGACCCTTAAGTGAATGAAAAGTGGCAAAAATCCTTTTGAAAATGAAATTTATTCTCCTGTGCAAAGCATTCTAGAATACTGACTTTACACAAAACAGAGCACCAAAGGCTATCTAACTAGGTTCATTATCTGTCACTTCCTTTTGATCCTTTAGGGTATTTCTTCAGCCATTCAAGAGTAGTGTTCATTTACTGAAACATATGTATTCCGTGCATTTTGTGCAATCTGTCGTTGGCTGATTTAGAGGTAGTGGGACAATGTAGCAAAAGAAGGAAAACATATAGACTGCAGTAAGAAGTTTTCTTTTAAAGTAACCCACTTATGCCACTTTGATTTACGTCTCTTTCTTGCTTATTGCTGTGTCCTCTAAACATTACAATAGGAATAGGTCTAGAAATATTTAATAAAGGGTGTGGGTCAAATTCAAAAGCAAGGTGTAGAGTACACCCTGTTTATCCTACTTATGCTCTAAGCATCATAGAATCATAGAATCATAGAATCGTCCAGGTTGGAAGAGACCCTTGGGATCATCGAGTCCAACCATCTACCCTACACTACAAAGTTCTCCCCTATATCATATCCCCCAACACCACATCTAATCGTCTCTTAAACACATCCAGGGATGGTGACTCAACCACCTCCCTGGGCAGCCTATTCCAATGCCCGACCACTCTTTCTGTGAAAAATTCTTTTCTAATGTTCAGTCTAAACCTACCCTGTTGGAGCTTGAAGCCATTCCCTCTCATTCTGTCATTAGTTACCTGTACGAAGAGACCAGCACCAACCTCAATCAGTCTTCTAGTGGAAGCCGAAGGCTTGATATAGATGATTCAATTAAGTATCACCCAGATAATAATGCAGAAACTTAAAATGTAACATTTTTACATAAGCCATGAAGCTTTAGAAACGTACTAATCTCATTTGGAAAAATGTTCCAATTTTAGAACCATGGAATCATTTAGGTTGCAAAAGACCTTTAAGATCATCAAGTCCAACCGTTCACCTGACACTGCAAAGTCCACCACTAAATCATGTCCTTAAGCACCACATCTACCTGTCTTTTAAATACCTCCAGGGATGGTGACTCAGCCACTTCCCTGGGCAGCCTGTTCCAATGCTTGAAAACCCTTTCAGTGAAGATATCACCTGATACAAAAGATATGCATTGCTGTACTAACAGGAATATTCTGTCATCCTCAGTTCTATGTTCCTACATACAACAAAAATATTTCAAAAGTTTGTCAGATAAGTTTTAGTTGTTAATCTTTTCTTTTACCTTCAAGATGCCATAAGAACTGAGGGTAATTTCCAATCAATTATATATGCCTTTGCTTCCCTTTTACAGAAGAGGCCTTGTTGATATTCTGGTGCTTGGTTAGCAACCTCAAAAAGAATTCTTGGAAAAGTAGCTTATTGCTCATGTGAACCCTGCATATGTTTTGTAAGAATGGCCAAGTAAATTCTTCCCTTTTTTATAGGTAGAGAAACTGCAAATGAAATAACACTAACTCTTAAAATAGCTGAATCCAACTGCTTTTGACTGACTTGCTTTTTGAAGGACTACTGGCTCATTCTTCAACTACAGGAAGTCATTACAATTATGGCTTCAGTTCAGTTATACTGATTTCTTCCAGGCTGTGAATGGACCCTAAACAGTTATAAAGAGTTAACAGAAAACCAGAAAATGACTCCATGCTGATTTGCTGGGCTTGCAGGTGGTAGTGAACAAAATATCTTTGTTTTACTTTCACTTTAACAGAATACGGCTTTTAACTGAATGAAAAAGAAAATTTTGTTTTGAAAATACTTCAAGGTGAACCATTTGATTCCAAAGTAGAGAACTAGCTCTTCAACTACTGCAGATCTTGGAGGCCACGATAACCTGAGTCAGTATCATCCATCGACTTTGAAAATAGCATTTGCAATTTCTGTGGAATATACTTCCTCACAGTGGGACTCTATCTAGTTTATGACCCCTAGGGAATCACAGCCCAAATTTTTCAGAAGAACTCAGTATGAAAACACCCTAATATTCTCTCTTTCATTTTATTCATATCAGCATAGTGCTGTTGTCACTACGGTGTTGAATACATGCCAATAGTGCATTACATACTAAAATTAACATCTTTCCCATGAAGTTCATTCTTTCTTCACAGACTAGTTTACTAAGCAGAGTGTCTAGTTTTGGGTGTGCTTGAGAGTGATTACTTTTTTTGCACACAATATTGTGTGTTCATATGGAAAAAATAAGCTATAAAAGTGCACTTGGCCTAGATTCATCCCATGTAATTTTTGTCACCAACTGAGGTGTTTAATTAATTAATACAGATTCCCTAAGTGTTACATGTGATTGATAGAGAAATGCAAGTAACTAAGTATCTCCAGAGAGCAATTTAGATCTTAGGTAAGCTGAATAGCAGTCTGTAGGACCCTGTTGCCTACAAGGAGAGAAATCTTAGGATAACCACATCACTAATGAAGATACCTCCTTTAGGTATCTAAAGTTATGTGATGGGGTTACTTGTAGTAGTGATACTCTAAGGACATGGATGAGGCAAAGTTTGTAGGAAGAAGTAATGACATTTATTGGACAGTTCACATAGCCACAATTTCATCTTATGCTAGGAAAATAGTTAAAAAGAGTGGAGTGACATTGATCTTTCCAAGTTTTATAGTTGTCATCCCGGCAGCAAACCAATAGATTCACTCAGAGGCATAGATTAGCAATGTTCAACAGAGGAAAAGATGTTGAATTCTTTTTTCCATATCATCTTACTGTATTTTATTTGTCATTTATATGCATGTGTGCAAATCAAATTTAAGAAAATTTCTGGATTCTTCCTGTTAGTTTTTGAAATGGAATTGTGTGATAAGAGTGGATTCTTCCCTCCAGTGCTCATAACTCCACTGCTCTTTTTATAGAGTGCCTTTGTCACTTCTAAAACTATGGTCTCAACTCTTTTTGATGAAGCTTTCTTTTTGCATAGAATTCCTCAGCCACACAGTATATATGGATATATGCAGATCTTTGACAGAAACACAACCACAACTTATGCAGCAGCACTATTTTTCATATCATGCAAGATGCTCACTGAAGATACTGTTTATTCCTGGAAATGTATGTGGTCTTCTAGATATATTTGAGCTCCACCACTGCACTTCTAAAAAGAAGGACCCAAACTTTGAATATAATCTAATAATGTAGAGGAAGTAAGTTGAAAGAGCCTGGGTTTTTTTTACAGTATATCTCACTCTGGGTATACGGCAGATTTTATAATCATAGCTGAACAGTGAAAACTTTTGAAAACCCTGTCCATAAACAGACTGCATTTAGACAGAAATAAAGGAACTTCGGAAATCTTTCCGAAGTCCTTTTAGTTGCCTGCTAAATCAAGGTCAGTTTTTCAAAGAGAATGAATGATCTAAAGGACCTTTTGATATGTTTCCTAGACATTAAGAGTTTCCACAAATGCTACTGAAGTTGATAGAAATAGCTGTTGAAACCAATGTTAACTTACATGCATAAATGCAGAACTCCAATTTGGAGAAGAAAATCTAAGTGAATTTCACATGGTTGCATAGAAACGTTTTTCTGTAGCTGAAAATAGAATTCAAATTATCTTATTTTCAATTCTGTTCTAATAATGATGTATATTTTTTGCAAAGTTGTCTGTTGTAAAGTGCACTGTGCAGTCTTGCTTAACACAAAATATTATTCAAAATTGATTCCAGTTATAGTAAAAGACAATTCATGAACTGAAGTAGTTTTGTATGTATTTGAATCCCTGGAGTTCAGAGGGTTTGTAAACTTTCTGATATTGTAAAGTTAGCACACCCCTAATATAATGATATTAATAATTAATTAATTAATAATAATACCTTTTATTTTCTGTAACACATCCTCATATATTTGCATTCATGGACCTAGATCATAGGTCTGTCTCAAGTGTTTATATGCGTCCAGGCCTACACAGACAACTTTATTCCAGTCTCTAACATGCTTCTCTTGCACTTCCCACTGGTACTCAAAAGCTGTTCTCTGCAGGATGTATTTTTTACTTTTTTTCAAAGATCTTTACTGGCAAACTGAGCAAATCCAAACCCACTTGAGCATTCCATTTTTGCAAAATAAATTCAGCTTCCTATTGCTGAATAGAGTAGGTGAGAATAGCGTGTTAACACTCTCCCAGGAAACAGTGTGAATGATGCCTATAAACAAATGTCCTTATGGCAATTCCTTCTTTCTCTCTTTCTCAGGCACGCCAGATCTTGGACCTAACACCTGTGAAAGAGCTGGTGAGCCTGAAGTGGAACATGTATGGTCGTCCCTATTTCTGTTTCCTGGCTTTATTCTATATACTCTACATGGTCTGCTTCACCATGTGCTGCGTCTACCGACCACTGAAACCTCGAACAGGCAACAAAACAAGCAGCAGAGACAATACAATCTACGTCCAGAAAATGCTGCAGGTACTGTCTCCAGACTCCAGACTATAGGAGTCACGGCCCCAGAGGCAGCATTGGGCAATTCTAATCTAACCTACTTAACTGGAAAGACCAAGTCTTTCCCAGTTGCCAGCTATTGCAGCTGTCCTCCTTTTCTCCTTCCGCCAGCTGGCCCTTGCCAGTGGGGAACATTGGGTATGCTCTGTTCTCCATTGTTGGAGCTGTGCTGGTTCTTGTGGTTTTGTCAGGCCTAGTCATGTTTATTACACTGATAGTGGGCCTTCATTTGCCCCATTCCCTTTTTTATTTTCTTTCACTCCATTTAAAATTTAATTTCCTTTCACTCTGGGTTTTGGGTTTTTTTTTTATTTCTTTTTTTTCTTTTTCAGGAATCATATATGACATATGAGGATGAGCTGAGGCTGGTGGGGGAGCTGATCACAGTCATTGGAGCTGTAGTAATCTTGATCCTGGAGGTAAGAGAAACAGTGAGCTATATAGTCTCGAGTTTAATCAAGACAGATTTTACTTACTAGGCAAATATGAGTTTGTGCTCACAACTTGGTAGGGGTTATTTGCTTAGTCTAAGTGCTTTAAATATATGCCTATGGTAATAGAGTCTGTCAACAGTATCTATTGGATGAAACAGAGAATGAGACAACATACTAGTGAGGCTCCAGGTGTGGAAGAAGCAATTAGAAGGACTGGCAGGGCTATCAAATATTATCTGCAGGGTGATGACACTGCTCCCATTAGCACCATCTGTGGGTCCAGTTGAATCCCAGCTGTTGCATGAGATTCTTAGACATTCTTCTCCCAGCATTCCTAAACACTCCTGTGTTTAGGGATGCTAGCTGAAGTCATTTCTGTGTGTACACAGAAAAGTTTATATTTAATTGGAGATTAGTGACTGTATAGGCATATAACAGGAGCCTTACTCAACCATAGTTCTGAGGGGGACATGTTTAGCGTGTTTAGGTGTTCTCCTTACCATGAACTCTCCCTAAAAAAAAGCAGAAATTCTTTAAATTAAAACAAATAAATCCCCCACTTGTTTTTATTATAATATGAAATAGAAGATTGAAACTTTTATATGAGAAAACTCAAATGACAATGCCAGGGTGAACAGAAGTGAAATGGGGCTTGTAAACAGCGTTTTCTCTGCCCATATATGTTCCAGAATGACAGGCCCTTCTTCCTGTGTTTGGTCAGGACTCTGGGGCTACACTACAACTAACACAGTGAGTCTGAATTATAACAAACTCCTTTGATTCCCCAAGAAGATCTTCACTTCTGAGGCTCAGCTGTTTGTCTGGTCTCTTCTCAGTAATCTATATGAACTTCAGGCTCACAGCTCTATGCTGCAAAATCTCTCTGCCACATACCAAAGCCTCTCAATCTGCCCAAGCATTCTTAGATTTTCCAGCAATCTCTGTCACATCCCAATAGGGGCCCACTTGACTCAATCATTCATTTTTTAAAGTAATATAGAAATCAAGCTATGAACCAAACATAGCAGGTGCAGCTGGCCCTAAGATCCTTTGAATATCTGCGGTTACAATGACATTTAATAGTATAATGAAATCCATCTAAGTTCTAAAGTCAATAGAATGTCTCTCTTAGATCCCAGATATCCTTAGAGTTGGAGCAGCAAAATACTTTGGACAAACAATCCTGGGAGGGCCTTTTCACATAATTGTGTAAGTACACCACTTTTTAAGTGTAATAAATATATTGTCTCTCATTTTCCCCACGGCTCTCTTTTGCCAGATGAGTCAGTTTCTCCATTCTTTTAGAGTATTCCTTCTCTTTATTTACTTTTCTTACTGGCTCAACTAGTGTGTAGGAAGCCAGGTGAGTGGACAGGTAGAGTTAATAGCACGAAGAGGTCTCTGTCTATGGGGCTATGTTTATATGAGCCTGTCTTGGAATTTTTGAAAAGAAAAGAAAAAGGAGGGTAAGATTCCTTTACTGAACTTTTTTCATTGTCTCTTCTTCCTCTGCAGCATCACATATGCTTGCATGATTCTAGTAACCATGGTGATGCGTCTCACCAGCACAACCGGTGAGGTAGTGCCCATGTCCTTTGCTCTGGTGCTAGGATGGTGCAATGTCATGTACTTCGCAAGAGGCTTCCAGATGCTTGGACCCTTTACCATCATGATCCAGAAGGTATAAGACACAAACAAATACGGCCTTGTTACATATACCCTGATACCTCTTTGCAGACAGGGAGAATGAAAGAATAATTTTTCTCCCTCAGGACTAGCATTAATGGCAAATGGACAAGTTCTTGTCTACACAGAGGGTTTGGGACTTTCACATTCTCTCTTTAGTGCGGAATTTTCCTTTAGTCTTAGACTCTGAAAAATAGTTTACGTAGGGTTGCATTGTGGCTTGATGGGACAGCTGGGCCTTATGGTGGCTCTGTCTTTGCTCTTCAGATGATATTTGGAGATCTTATGCGCTTTTGCTGGCTCATGGCTGTGGTGATACTAGGCTTTGCATCAGGTGAGTCTACAAAAGGAAAACAGCATTATGTTACCCCTGACAACTTCTTTATTATGAATTAAGTATGTAGATTTTTATTATTCTCAGGTTGCCCTTTGAGTTAGCTGGCAAAGGTGGTGATAATGTATAGCTTCTATTTCTTTGAGCATGGTCACTTTCCCAGTACTGTTTTCTGTTCTCATGAGTTTGGTTTTCAATTCTTGCTCTTTCCAGGGTAATAGAAATTAGGACAATCCAGATAATTCTACATATATATAAATCAAGGTTTTAAAACATATTGCATTTAATATATTTGTCTTTGGAAAATGAGATTAACTCACATAGATTTATTATACCCTTGAAGAAGAAAAGATCACTATTTTGAGAACAAACAAATAATGTAATTCTGAAAATAAATAAAGCAATTCTAAGTCATGCATAATTCTGAGTCAGTGATTCTAGTCAGGGATTTGTCCTTGTTATGCTGGGTACTGCACTAACATAGAAACACATGCAGCTTCTTCCCATACCACTTTGTGTTGTCAGCATCTCTTATAGGACCTTGTTGTTGCTCTTGGAAATGTGATTCCCATTGTTAAACTCACTCTCTTTCTTTTTTTCCCCATTGCTCTACTCTAGCTTTTTACATCATCTTCCAGACAGAAAATCCTGAAAACCTTGGGCAGTTCTACAACTATCCCATGTCCTTGTTCACCACCTTTGAGCTGTTCCTCACTATCATTGATGGCCCTGCAAACTATGATGTGGACCTGCCCTTTATGTACAGCGTGGTATACTTTGCCTTTGCCATCATTGCCACCCTCCTTATGCTCAACTTGTTAATTGCCATGATGGGTGACACTCACTGGAGAGTAGCCCATGAGCGGGATGAGCTCTGGAGAGCCCAGGTAATCTAATTTATGTTGTATAGGGTTTGCTTTGAATAAAGAAGGGGAAAAGCTGTCCAGGAAAAATGTGCTAGCCAGTACAATTCCTTACTCTGCCATCTGTGCTTGAAGAGAGGTGCTTTAAAACCTTTCCCTGGCCTTCACTTTTCTCAGGCACTAGTACAATAAGCCATGTCCTTTTAATTATCTTTTACAGCTTCTATACATCAGCCACCAAATTTCTTTCATTCTTTCTATGAGTGTGAAAGACTATTCTGCACATCTTCCTATGTGAAACTGTCTTCCAGTATATCTTTGCTATGCGGGTTTTCCTACCTTATTTCAAATAGCAGCTAGAAGCCCCTCCAGACTTTCTTGTCCATCCTGTGTCTCTCTAGCTGTTTGTTCCTTAAGCATGGAATCTCTTGTTAAATAGAATTAGAGTTGCATCTTTTTTTTAAAAATCACATTTCTGTGTAACTGAGAGTTAAATTTTAACTATAGGGATTGACTGAAGGGACATAGAATGCAAGGTAATGATTACAAGTAGGTCAGTAACATCTTAAGATCCATTAACAGAAGTTGGCATGACTCTTGCTCAAAAGGCAAAAAAATTCAACCAGATCAGTTATATAGCTGCTTAACAGAAAATCCGTTTCCTACTATTTTTCTGTGAGAAAACAATAAGTCAAGTGGTTAAATGTAGTTGTGTGGCCACACTGATAAGTTCTGATGATAGTTAATGCAGATATAGAGGACTGTGCAGACTTAGAGGACTGTGCTGCCAATCCAGCGTGACCTGGACAGGCTGGAGAGCTGGGCAGAGAAGAACCTAATGAGGTTCAATAAAGGCAAGTGTAGGGTTCTGCACCTGGGGAGGAAGAATGCCAGATACCAATATAGGCTAGGGATGGACCTGCTGGAAAGCACTTCGGAGGAAAAGGATCTGGGGGTCCTGGTGGATAGTAAACTATCCATGAGCCAGCAACATGCCCTTGTCGCCAAGAGGGCCAATGGGATCCTGGGCTGCATAGGGAAGAGAGTGACCAGTAGGTCGAGGGAGGTCATTCTTCCCCTCTACTCTGCACTGGTGAGGCCACAGCTGGAATGCTGCATCCAGTTCTGGGCTCCCCAGTTCAAGAGAGACAGGGAACTACTGGAAAGAGTCTAGCATAGGGCAACAAAGATGATTAAGGGATTGGAGCATCTCCCTTGTGAGGAAAGGCTAAGAGAGCTAGGACTCTTTAGCCTGGAGAAGAGAAGGCTGAGGGGAGACCTTATTAATGCTTATAAGTATCTAAAGGGCAGTTTGAGGGAGGATGGAGATGAACTCTTTTCAGTGGCTCCCAGTGACAGGACGAGGGGCAATGGGCACAAGCTGGAACATAGGAAGTTCCACTCAAATATAAGGAAGAACTTCTTTATGGTGAGGGTGGCAGAGCCCTGGAACAGGCTGCCCAGGGAGGTTGTAGAGTCCCCTTCTCTGGAGATTTTCAAGACCCGCCTTGATGCAGTCCTGAGTAATGTGCTCTAGGCAATCCTGCTTTGGCAGGGGAGTGGGACTAGATGATCTCTAGAAGATCCCTTCCAACTCCAACAATTCTGTGATTCCATGATATAAATACTGTCCTCTTCTCTTGCTTGCAAATTAATTACCCTACTCATTGCTATCAGATTGCCAGGTGTAAAAGGAAAGAAATTTAATAGTGTTTTAAGAGCTTCATTTCTTCCTCCAAAAATGGCACAGTTAGGACTAAAGTAGTGAATTGCCCTAGAATAAACAGAGTATTGTCTCTACGATTTTTCTTCATTACATATGGAGCTCTAATGAAGTGCAGTAATGGGTCAGTACTCACAAAATGGATAATTTTGAAAGAGAGTCTGATTTTTTTATTATTCATCTGATTTCTTTGTGCCTTTTTTTTATTCTAAAGGTTGTTGCTACAACTGTCATGCTGGAGCGGAAACTGCCACGGTGTCTCTGGCCTCGGTCTGGAATCTGTGGACGGGAGTATGGGCTAGGGGACCGATGGTATCTCAGGTGAGTTCTCTTCTAATGTGTGCTCTTAAGGATCCCAGAAGAAGAATCCAATGTATGGATGTTAATAAAGAGCCTTTCCAGTGGTCCGGGGTGGAGTGTTTGGAGTCTGTTTCTGTCTGTGATTGATAGACAAGCACTGTTCCCCTCAGAAAGCTCAGACACCAGAAATTGCGTGGGTTATAAGGCCTGAATTTTTCTTTCAAACTTCTTATAATGAGTATCACAAAGCTTCACTGCTGTGCTTGGTTGGCTGTCCCTATGTATTAGGTGCATGAAATGGCACAGGCAAAATCAATCAGTTAGGCATTTGGCAGCAATGAACTGCACTACAGATGATTCAAAACCAGAACAGGAATAATTAAAGGCAAGATTTCTTTCTGGTGTGAACCTAGTAACTATATTATACTTTGCAAAGGCTGCATCAAATTGTAGGTCCAGGATTTCAGTTTAGGCACTGAAATAACAAGCAAACTATCTGTAGTCTAGATAACACTGGATTCCTCATTATTTATGATTTTAATCAATACTTATACCAAGGTGAGAAAAGATTAAACTTTGTCTTTTCTAACTCCATCATCTTTTGCTGATAAAGCCAGAAGGGGGAGTGGTGGCTGTATGTAATAGGACTTTCTGCAGGTTTTGGCAGAGTAATGAGCCTTGTGGATTTTCAGGTTTACTGGGCAGAAAAAGCAGACCTAAAGTTGTACCAATATGCAATACCTTTAGTCCAAGGTGCAGAATATAACTTTGCAAGAGCAATATCCCAGCAACAATTCCTCAATGGATGCTATGAGAAAAGAGTGTTGATGTGATCTAGTTCTGACAAATTACATGTATGTTCATTGAATGCAGTGTGGGATAGTATTACAGAAGACAAGTTATAAGTAATGTAGAGAAGGGTTGGGGGAGCAGTTAAATAAAAGTTCTGCAAAAGATAAGCGACATCCTGAGGCTAGCAACCATGGATTATCAGAGGAGGAAAGACAAGAACATAGGAAATGGATGAATATGCCTGTATACACAAGGGATCTGGAGCTAGAGTCAGGTGGGGTAGGTTTGCTAATAACTTACAGCCAGCAAAACGGAAAGGGCAAATCATGACTGGGAAATGAGTTAAAGGACAGGAAACCACGGGCAGATAAAGGTACTGAAGTCAATGACGGGGATGAAGGTCTAGGAGATAATTGTGTGCTAGCACAATTACCATGCCTATAATCAGTTTCCCATTTCTGTGTAGATGTTCTAGAATGTCTGGGTCAGTAGGCATATTTTTGGAAGGGGCTTGCTTCTTGTGGCTGCTTGGTTTTGTTAATAAACTGGCACATTTCTACTTCATTCAGTTTATGTTTTTTAATCCTCTTACAGAGTTCAAGACAGGGTTGATCCCAACAAACACAAGATGATGCGCTACACAGAAGCATTTAAGGCTCAGGATAGGGATAACTATGACAAAGGTTTGGAAAAGCTGGAAATCAATAGTAATGTCCTGTGCAAGAAGGACCTGTCTGCTCTATCATTGTCACGGAGCACATCCAGGACTAGTTCTCACCGTGGCTGGGAGATCCTGAGGCGCAACACCTTCCACCAGCTTCGTGGAGAGGTTGGTCATCAGGCCATGGAAGAGGAGGTCTATGATGTCTAAGAAGCCTCTTTTTTTACTCCACAACACAAATCACTTTTGCCACAACAGATGTCTTCTCCAACTACTCATGCACACTCCAGCATGCTACACACATTTATCAGCCTTGAAGAACTCTGCTGGTGAACAGTTCATGACATCAATGCTATGATATATGAATGCAGTCTTTTCTCTCCTACATTTAAGTGTCCCTGGTGTTGCACAGGTACTTGCACCAGCTTGGTGGGCTTGTTGAGCTAAGGTCTGTGGTGGTTCGTTATGTTTTTTAATGCTCTACAGAAGCCAGCAATGGATTTCATCCATTTACAAAGATGTGATCAGTAAGCCCTCTCCCAGACTGTTACATAAAGTATAATCTCTCCCTCCAGTTTCACAAGATACCAATGCTCTCATAGCAAAGAGAGCTGACTGAAGTTCTGTTTTATGATTTTGTACAGAACTGAAAAAAAACCCCTGTAACTAAGCTCAGGAATGAAGGTAGTTGCTGACACTGTGATGATTAAAGGGACTGTAACTCCTTGGCTGGCACTCAGGGCCTGACAGATTTTTCCCTCTGAAGATTAGCTTCATTTTCAATATTGCAATCTTAGCAGGACTGTTTTGGTTTTGGGTTTGTTTTGATTCATTGTTTGGGTTTTTTTTTTGGTGGTGGCTTTGTTTGTTTGTTTGTTTTATTTTGTTGTCACATGAATGCACTTTAAGCTTTTGAAATGAAGTGATTGTTATTCCTGGGAGGATTCTGAAGGATATAAAGTGGGAACTTCTTTTCCTAATGACAGAATGTATGACCTGGTTAGGTGACTTTCAGCAGCGTGAATTTCAGCAGAGCTATTAATCTCCTAAGTGAGCTGAAGTTGGTCTTATGTTTTCTGTGAAAGAGTAGGATTCTGAAACCATAGTTCTCTGAATTATTGAGCCATCAAGGTTGGGCAGTGAGCTACAATATAGCACTGAAAGATATGGAGAGGAAATGTTGGATAGATAAATAAGAGCTATTGCAAAGGCAGCTCAGAAACTGGTCTTCTCTCTCTCTCTCTCTCTCTCAAAGTCTAAAACTATGCAATGAACAACTGAGTCATCCACACAGTTCCCTTCCAGGCATGATGCTGTACCAGTCTGTCAGTTTGTCATCTGCCCAGGGCCACTTTAAGAAAAATGGAGAAATGTTCAGAGAAATGGACTGTCATTTCAAGGTTTTTTGTATTCTCAGGAGTGTGGAAAGCAATCCATGGTCTTAACATTTCCTTCCAACAGGACTGGTAACAGAAACTTTGTTTTTTAAGAAACAAAGGATTATTATCTAGCACTAGACTTCGAGCCAAGTCACCCTGTGATAATCAAAGCAGATAATGAAAAAGCTGAATCCAGTGGATTTCTGATTGTATTGAAATATCACAGCAAACATCTCCTACATCTCCTCTCTTGCAGGTGCTGTAATGAGAGTCATGGTCTTTGCAACTTTGTGTGTTTATTTAAATGTCCTCTTTCTCTTACTTGAATGTGTATTTATGCTCTGGTGGAAGACTAACAGAAGACTGTCTCTCCAGAATTCAACTGGTTACTTTTGAGTTGACTCATTTTGTTGAATTGAGTGTTGCCTGGTCTTGCTCACTTAAGTATTGTCAGTCCTTCCCAAAACCTTTGGGGTTTGTACTGGTGGTCTATGGATATGGAAACCAAGTGGCACAGTAACCAGAACTGTGGATTGCTACTCTAATTGTAGATGAATTTTCTTTCCTAGTGAATAGGAAATACCAGGAAGTGGAGAACTGATGGCTTCCCTCTCTTCCCCCTGCCCCCAAGCATAGTAGTCTTTTCACTAGTTTGAAAACCTGCAGAAATACAATTACGATGGAGCTGCATATAGCCATTTCCACAAAAGGACTCCTCTTTGTGACATAACAAAAATAATAAATAATATTTAAAAAAAATAGTTTGAAATATAAGCTGGTTCTGATTTTGTGTTCTTCTTCATTGCTATAAACAATAATGAGAATTTTGATCTTGGAACTCAAAACAACGTATTGACATTGCAGGAGGCAGAACAGAACTCAGTTAACAGTGCTAGGCCTTTATAGATTTCTGCATCTGCTCTCCATAAAAAGAAAAGAAGAAATCCAGTAGCAGATATTTTTAAGGAAGTGCCATCTCTGGTAAACTTACATTCTGTAATAGTTAACTTTCAAAATCCTTGCACAAAACCCATGCAGTGAACAGCATCAGAACTGTGTGAATTATTTCCTCTCTTTAGAGTTGCCTAATTTAGGAAAGATAGAGAATCATAGAATTTTTGGGTTAGAAGGGACCTTTAAAGGTCACCTAGTCCAACACTCCTGCAATGAGAGGAGACATCTTCAACCAGATCAGGTTGCTCAGAGCCCCGTCCAACCTGACCTTTAATGTTTCTAAGGATGGGGCATCTGCCACCTCTCTGGGCAACCTGTTCCAGTGTCTCACCTGCCTCACTGTAAAAAATTTCTTCCTGACTGCTATTGGAATTTGGCTTCCAGTTTTCTGAGGTGACTTGTATATTAAAAAAAAATCCTGGAAAAAGACCTTATTCAAAAAGGAACAGAATATTTTAGCAATAGTCAGTGATTCCCCCGTCAACTTTGCATAATCTTTTTGTAGATGATGAGTGGTGAAGACCATTTTTAGTATCATTTATTTGATCTGGAGGATGAAAGACAATAGAAGAAAATTTGAGGTGGGAAAAGTCAGCAGATACAATGGGTACGCTAGAAGCTGGAAATATTAAATTTAATACATAAATGTGGAATACTTACCCTCTTCCATTAGGACATATACACACGAGCTGTGCCCATGGGAACCTCCGATGATGAAGTAACAGGAGGCACTAGACTAACATTTGAGCTGGTTCAATGCAATCTGGCTCAGACTTGGAAACAGCAATGACTACAGCCACATAAAGGCTGTACTTTTGCTGTTATATTCTGCATGAATGTGCTGCTTCAGGATTTACTTCAGTTTTTTGCATTTTGAGTTGTATCCAAAAATTCCAAAACAGTATTGCTCCTCCTTGCTGTTGCAAGGTGTCTTTCCTCTCCCTCCTAACAACTTTGCAGTAATTTCAAAGCAGGCATTCCTCCCCTCCTTGACACCGATAACCTTGAACTATCTTCTACGTTACTGAAGCAACTTCTGAGTTTATAATAATGTGATAAGAATGAATGTTTTGATCCAGTTGCTTGTAGTAAAATGAGAAGTATTTTGCTGAAAATAAAAGTATTAACTATATGGAGTATCTTGTCTGCTTCTTTGTGTCTGAAATAAATATCATGGGCCATTTTTTGTGTTTGCTTCTCTAGTAGTAATCACGGACATTAGCTTACAAATTGTTTAGATTGTCATGTTTGGGTCCATGCTAAATTTTTTGGATTAAAGCTGTTTTCCCACAGCAATCCACTTCAGAAATTTCTTTTTGCAAAATTTCTATAGAGTTTTGAATACTGACTTCCAGTTCAAAATAAGAACTATCAAGGCCCTTATTTTTTGAAGTTATTGAGTGTTTAGTGAAAACTGCAATACAAGCTCTTTGGAGAAGAAGCCATATTTTCCTGTTGGTGGAAAGACCTGTTTTGGATGGTGAGGTGATGGCACTTGCTCTAAGTGCTTGCAATAAAATGCACATAGGTACAGAGAGTTTTCTCGGTAATACATATGCAAAGCAGATACAGATAGCCCAGTTTTGTGTGTATAATTATGGTTTGCTGAATCTGATGTTTATGCCATTTCTTAAATTGTTACTATGGTTTTCTTTCTAGCCTGGTTAAGGGCTTCATCTTATATTATGCATTAAAGCAAACAAGGCAAAGAAACTGCAAGTCAGACTAGTGGAATGAATCCTGATTAATCAACTTCCATAAACTCCTACTGAAGTGCCTTCTGTACTCTTGAAAAACTAAGCTGTAAGCAAAGGATTGTTGTTAGATGTCAATAAAACTGCTAATATACTGAAACCTGACCATGACAAAATTCATTCTTAATAAATAGCAGTGGAGACACTTTGCTTCTAAAAAAAGTCCACATTTCCTTAAAGGCTTTTTTTTTCTTTCTCATTAGAGAAAGAGTTTCATAGCACTGCTATAGTCGGAAAAGGAGAAAAGAATAACAGAAATCCAATTCCTGAAGCAATTTTTACAGCAAATCAATGAGAAATGTACATTACAGTCTGAAAGTTTTCTCTTCAACTATTTGTGTAAAACAGTTATAAACTCTGACTTCAGACCGGGTTTCTGAAGAAAGCTGCTATTGACTTTTAGCTGTAAATGATGATGACTTACATAGCAAATTCTAGAACTTGAACTAAATGTGACAAATCCAAACATTACAAAGACGAAAAGACTAAGTGGGATATAATTGATTTTCTTGCACTTCAACAGAAAGATAAAATGACAAGAATTGGTTTTAAGGAGGTACAAGGCAGATTCAAGCAGAAGCAGAAGAATTTAAACTATTTTTTTGTTTTTACAAAGCAATGAGATCACAGCTGCTCATCATTTTCCCAGAACTCCATCTATGCTGCTTCTGCACATAGATGTACATACTGCTTCCACATATTATCCTTTATGACAGACATGGAATAGAATTGAATGGATTCTGATAAGAGTTAGTTCTTAATTCAGGCTGTGCTCATGGTACTACTAGCTTGCTTGGTCTCATGGGGACAGTGCCCTGGACTGTTGAAGCAATAGAGACTGTCTCACTCTAATGCGATACACTGAGGATGTAGCTGAGATGCTTGAGAACACTGGCATGCTTATTCCTCCTATGTCTCAATGTTTGGGATGGGCCTTACCAACTCCCATTGGGAAGACCACATGATATTCCACATATGAAATAATCCAGAATGGATCATAAATGTCAATGTGCGAAAGGTCACTTTCATGACCAGCATTGTGTCAAAAGCCGGCACTGTCTCTGGACAGCCTGCACACACATCTGGGTGTCAATCATAATTCTAAAGCAAGTGACCTTTAACAAATACTAATCTCACCAGGGAGGGGCTGATGGAAGGAGTGGTTCACCAGCTTGCAGACGGTGATCCTAGCTGGACTTAGAGCATAACAGTTTCATCAGAGTCATGGTCTTGTGGAATCGATGCTGAAAGAAGACATGTGGTCAGTCCAGGTTATTTGGTTGCACAAAGATCTTTATCCACCACCTTTTCACAACAAGCCTGGATGTTCTCCTTCTATTCTCTGTGAAGGGCAAAGATAGGATATTTTGAAATGCTCTCTACATATGGTAGCAATGTATTTCCCCCTCCATCACTCCAAACAGGAGTTGCCATTTATGACTTTGTTTAACATTTTTCCTTCCTGAATATTTGATCTATAGCCTTGAGCACTGGTCAAGTAAACTGAGCCTCGTTGGAAGTGATTTTTGAGTGCTTTTAAGAGGGCTTTCCAATACCAGTGAACTGGGTGCTAGGAGAGCCTGAGGGAGCACTCCCTTAGGAAAGTACAATTGCAGCCACAATGGTGCTTCTCTTATTGGCAGAACAATCAACACAGACCAAATGATCCAGTGTCAGAACTGTCTCCTCACAACACAAAATAGGTGACCTATTTAAACTCAAACTTACGTGAATCCTGAAGTGAGGGCATTTTCTAACTATAGTGCAACCCTTCACTATTAAAAGCAAAAGGGTAAAGCAATATAGCCAGGAACTCTGTATTTTCTTGGGAAGATCTTTTCTAAAACCTTACATCACCAATGCTTTCCAAAGACCTAAGTCCAAAGACTCAGGCATACGACTGAATGCCAAAGTAATAAAATCTTGATATTTAAGTGTCTCTGCCTATGTGAGACTATTGACTGGTCAGAGGATATTGTTAATAGCTAATTAAATAAGTCATTTAATTCACAACAGTCATGTGTGTGTTGGTGATGATAAGTGGTTCTGACACCCCTTTTGATCTATGCTAAGAAATACTTCCTCTAGATGTGCATTTGTCTTCATATTTTAACCTTCTGTATGTCTGGATTTTCTTTAGTAGGAAGGAAGAAGTATTTTTCTGTTTCTGTCCTTCTGTCCTGATTGCTCACTATTCCAGCAGCTCCTTCCTTATGTACTTCCATATAATTCTTTGAATATGGAACTGTCTGCCAGTTTTAAACTCTCTAACCCAAATGCCTTTTGTTGATCAGCAGCACTGGGGCCACCCCCTGGCAGGCAAAGGTATGACCAAGACTTTCCCTAGTTTTATTACATGAAAGAGTTAAAAGTTGCTTTAGAGGGTTTTGCAGAACCATTACAAATAAAAGCTCCCTTTTTAATCTCACATGCAACCTGATACTAAAACTAATATGAATAGCCTGTTAGAAAATGAAATTTTATAGGAAAATCTTATCCTGGAGCTGAAATTCAGAAAAAGTCTCAACCTTCTGAGAGATTCCTCACATACTTTGCCATGGATCTTCTCCTAATCTTCTGTCTACCTATTAATCACATCAATTTAATCTTCAGACACAAGCCTCTTCTGGAGTAACAAACAATTCAAGGAAGCCTAGAATTATATTTGTCTGTGGAGCACCTCCACTTACGCACTGAGCCCTGTGCAAAAGGTATGCAAACCGGTACATTCAGTATAGGCTTATAATAAAAAGCAAAGTGATCAAATTCAAAAAACTGACATAAAGAGAAACATAACTACACTTGATGTAGTGGTGACTGTGTATAATAACATACTAAAAAGATGGGGCCCATGAGAAGAAAGGCATAACCAATTATTTTCAACAGTAACATGAAAAAAGTTACCATGTCCCTCCTCATAATAGACTTGTCATTCAGAGTGACATTGCCGAAGGTCAGAAATGAGATAGCTTACCAATTTACAAACCAGTTTTTCATTATCATCTTTTCAGACTCCAAATTGCTGAAATCCATTTAGAAGTCCATCTGTACATACCTTCACTTTTGCAAAACACCTATACCTAAAGTTCTCCTCTTCTCTTTATACAAAGCATATTTATTTTTTTCTCAAGAACTGTAGAGTTTATGCTTGAACTTGTCTTTATGGTCAGACACAAATGCTTACTAGAATCTTTATTTTTAGCAATAATTGCATAGCAGCCTCAAAAGCATTTTGGGAACTAGAGAGTAACACAGGACTTATACAGTAACATAGGATATATACAGAAAAGTTCTGGCAATTTCCATAGTATTTTCTTCTATAACTGGGTATGTAATGCAGGTTGCTTTAATTCATTCTCCTGAGGCTGCACATTGCTTCATGAGATATCTGGGCTGAGTTTGGAGGTTTGGGGGCTGGACTCTTTTCTTATATCATTATTGTACTGACTTGTTCTGGGGTTTCTCCCACACTGGTATCTTCTGCTGTCATTTAGGCATCTAGGCTTCCTGCCCAATAGTATACAGAGAAAATTAATTGAATGTACTGGTTTTACTTAGGATAGAGTCAATTTTCTTCACAGTAGCTCATATGGTGCTGTGTTTTAGATTTGTGATTAAAACAGAGTTGATAACACAGGGATGTGTTCAACTTCTACCTTTTTCTTTCATTTTCAAATTAACATGTTTGTTTCATGAGTTGCATCCTTTTGAAATAAGGTTTCTGAACTTTTGGAGATGCTTGGTTAGTTGATTTCTATTCCTTTTGATCACATCAAACACACCCACACACAGACAACTGGGAATTGCTTATTTGTAACCATTGAGCATTTTCTTCACTTACAAACTGCAGTATGCATACAAGTATCCTTTCCTGATTGTGTTTGTCACCTATGTGTATATTTCACCTTTGGGACAAGGAAAGCCCTGTCATGCCTTAAAAAAAAAAAGTTAGCAGTGGTGAGAGCCCTGTTTGACTAGTTCTACATGTCAATAACTAAAACAAAATCCATTAAGAAAGGAAGAGTTTTTAAAAAGTTATTTGAAGGAAAGTGAATGCATGAAACAAATCAAAAATGATTAAACACTATTCAATCTTTCTGTGGGTGATGTTTTATCCATTGTCTTGGCACTGAAAGGTCAAAAGAAAAGAAACCTAACCAGGTAGAGCTGCTTACTATGGAATAGCTCCCCATTTCATTATATCATAAAGCTACTGGAGAAGAGATGGAGACTTTTCAAAGGAGACTTTGAGTTTTCAAGTGTAGATCCTGCCAAATAAGCTCAAAAAGACTTAGCTAGGGAAGCCTACAGATAAAACTGAGAATCTTCTCTCTAACGATCTTATTCTGTATCTTTAGGAGGTGATACTGAACATGGATAGAACAGGGTACATTCTATTTTGTTTCACAAAATTAGGGGCAAGATTAGAGAACTAGGATAATAAGATCATGAAATAATTCAGGGTGGAAGGGATGTCAGGGGGTTATTTTGTCCATACTCCTGCTCAAAGCAGGGTCATCTCTGAGGTCTGACAAGGTTGTTCAGGGCTTTCTCCAATCTGATCTTGAAAGCCTCTGAGGAAAGAAACTGCACAAACCCCCAAACCCCCTGAGAAACCTGTTCCAATGTTGAACTGTCCTCATAGTGAAAAGATTTTTCATAATATCCAGTTGGAACCTCTCATTTTAACTTTGTCTCTTGCCTCTTGTCCTCCCACAATGTACTGCTGTGAAGAACCTGGCTCCATCATCTCAGTAAGTTCTTCATATATGAAGGCTACTATTAGGTTTGTGAAGGCTACTATTAGGTCTGCTTGAAGCCTTCCCTTGCAAAGGCTGAACAAGCTCAGTTTCTCCGGCATCTGCTCACAGGGCAAACATTCCGTTCCTCTGACTATCTTTGTGGCCATCCTCTTGTCTCATTCAGTTTGTCTTCCTTGTATTAGGGAATCAAAAACTGAATGCAATACTCTAGATATGGTCTAAGAATTGATGCATAGAGGGGAATAATTGCTTCTCCCAATCTACTTTTTATGTGCCTTTAAATACAGCCCAGGATACTGTTTGCCTCCTTTTCTGTCAGGGTACACTGCTGGTTCATATTCAGCTTGCTGTTTACCAAGTCTCCCCAGATCCTTTTCAGCAGAGCTGTTTCGCAGCCAATCAGTTCCCAGCCAGCACTTTTGCAGTGCAGACTTTGAGTGTACACTTGCTGAATTTCAGAAGCTTCCTTTTGGTCCATTTTACCAGCCTGTCTACGTCCTTTTGGATGGTAGTCCTGCTCCCACATGTATCAACTGGTCATCTCAATTTGGCATCATCTGTAAAGTTGAGCCAAAGTTGAGTCACCTCCTCCAGGTCTTGATAAAGATGTTGAACAACACAGGCTGCAGGAATAACCTCTGCTATAACTCACCAGTTACTGGTCTCCAGGCAGAATACAGTCTACTGATCAATTAACCAGTCCCCTCTGAGCCTGACTATTCAGTTTTTATGCATGTGATTGTCCACTCATCTAGACCACAATGCTTAAATAGAATACTGAGCAAGAAAGCATTGAGGGCTTTGCAAAATTTGATGTAAATAACATTTGTTGCTTTCCCCTTCTCCACAAATCAAATACTTTTATCACAGAAAGGAATGAAGTTGGTCAAGCATGATTTAACCTTGGAAAATCCATGCTGACTGTTCCAAATCACCTTCTCCTCATGTCCCCGGAGGACTTGCTCCATGATTTGTCCAGTGATTGAAGTGAAGCTATTCAGCTTGAAGTTCCCCAGTGTGTGATCGACTCAGTCTTCCACTGGTAGTTCTTCTTTTCATTGAACTCTCCTGCCAAGCACAGAGGCCTTAGAGAGCTTGTTGATGAAAACTGAGCAAAGAAGGCATTGTGTACCTCAGCCTTTTCCATGTCCACAGGATCTAAATTACCCAGCCATTCAACAATAGGCCATAATTTTCTTTTTTCTGGCTTTTACTACAAACATAGCAATAGAAGCTCTGTTTGTTGATGTTGATGCCCTTGTGAGGGTCAACTCTAGTTGATCTTTAGCTGTCCTAACACCATTCCTACCTCTTTATGCAGTATTTCTCCCTTGTAACCTGACCTTGCTTCCACCTCTATATGCTGTCTTTTTGCATTGGTGCTTCATCATTAATTCCCTGATTAGCCAAACCAATCTCTTAAGACATCTGTTCCTGGGTGCTGGGGTGACTCTTCTTGCACTTGGAGGATGCAGTCCTTAAAGACCTATGGGTTTTCCTGAACTCTTTTAGAGTTCAATCTAGAGCTTTGGCCTGTGGAATCCCACCCACTAGTTACCTGGGGAAATTGAAATCTTCTCACCTGAAATCCAGGGTCTGTACTCTGCTACTCTCTCACCCTTCAGTATCGTGAACTCCCCTACTTCAAGGATGCCGCTGCAACCAGTTCTTCCTGCTTATCAAGTCCTTCTGAGAGTATTTTCATTGTAGCTGCATAACAATTCAACAAGAGTTTAAGTGAAGATTCACTGAACAACAGCGTTGGTTTTTTTTCTTTTCATGTGGGCAGCACTGAGTTTAGGTAGCCCTTCCACTCCCAGTTTTTCTGTGCTTCTGGATGTGGTTTTGCTCAGTTAGTCTGTGGGGCCAGGCTTTATGTAAATTCCCATACTAACCTATATGATAGGGTCTGTGTTCCTTAGGGCACAGGGATATGTTTGAAGCCTTGAAAATCCTTTCCTACTCAGTACTTGGTACTCTCTATTTAATAATATTTCACTACAGTGGCAAAAAGAGTGGAATGTTTTGTTCTGGAATGAATGGGCCTTAATTTGAAAAAGGTGTCAAAGTAAGTATTAAGAACAGATGCTGTCATCCTGTAATGTAATATATCCTGTAATGTAACCCTACAATATATATAACACATTGGATGCTTAGTTATCTAAGTGGCTTAGGGTTTTTTATATCAAGCAAAATGAATAAACACAAATTGCTGACATGAGGCAAGACACCCTGATGGTAATCACTCTGTTCTGCCTCCAAGCAGTATTCTTCCACTTTCCCTAAAAACTACCAGTGTCAGAGTAGAGGAGTGATGTAGTGGTTTTCTCAAAAGAAACTTCTTGTCCATCTCTGTTCAGGCATAGTACCATAATAATAATGAAAATATACCAAATACATCCATCAGATATGCTAGAGGTAATACCAATAGAAGTAAAGCGCCATGAAAAATGGTGTATTGCTGCTGAGGGTTTCCTAAGTCCATTTTGATAGGCCACCTTGGCTGTGCGTGATGACCTTAAGGGTGGCTTGTCCCTTGGAAAGCCCACTGGGCCAATGTACTTTTGTTGAAGTACAGCATGCCCTTGCTAAGTTCAAGTTGTCCTGTTTACCTCATCCTGCTTTGCTGCATACAGCAACTAGGAGGGAGCATCCACAACAGCCATACCCTATTTATCACCCAGTGCTGAACAATGACAAACTGTTATGAGATATACTTGGTGCTAGACTTCAACAAAAGAGGAATGAATGTGTCTGATCCATCCATACTCTAAACAATTCCATGTTCTGGTATATGTTGTGTGTCTTTATCCCCTTGCCCAAATCCTTGCTGGTGCATGGTCTTTTATGCAAACACTCTAAATGTATATGAACTAAGTCTGTGTCTGAGTATGGGTAGGCCTATGCTCTAAAGGCAGGTAAGACCAAGCTATTATTGGTGTTTATCTGATACCCATTCTCTGGAAATGGAGATAAATAGAATGAAGTTGATCTCTTCCTTAAATCCTGTGTTAATATATCCACAGCAAACACATGGCTGACTGACAAAGCAAAATGTTAAAAATGCTCCTTCAGCAGTTGTAATGTCATCATGGTATATGTGTGTAACTTTATTCTTCTTGGCCACTAATGGGTGAGTACACATTTCATCTTTCTTCAGCACATAAATGTGCTTTCTGCTTATCTAATGGAAGCACACATCTGAATTAGTCAGATTACCATGGATGACGGAAGCATAAGCAAAAGAAGAAAGCTGAAACTCAACTTTTCTTCAGCATCCTATATAATTTTGAAGTTCTTGAAGTCAGCTTCAGAGTAAACTTCAGCATAGTATCATGGGATGTATTCTAGTATAGTTACTAGTATTTATTCTAGTATAGCTACTAGTATTTATTCTAGTATAGCTACTAGACAAGGGTATTGCTCTTACTGTTCAGACTATGACAGAGGCAGGGCTTTGTTACAGGGTTTACAGCCATAAGACTCTGTTCATTCTTCACTAATTACAGCAGCTACTTGAATTGAAGTGATTAGCATAAAGAAGATGTAATGTTTTGGATCCAGAGCTAAGTTAAAAAAAAAAAAATTAAAAATCGGTCTATTTCATTAAGACCCAGATTTAGAAGCCATTATGTAGTCATGGAGAATTGCAAACTGTAAGATCTGATAATCATAAGAGAAGATACACACCCTCTGCATTAGAAAAGGAAGAGGTTCCTTGAACAAAAGTGGAAAAATCTTGTACTAGATTGTGTGCAGATGTAACACTGTGCTGACCATGCATAGGTAAATTAAAGCAATGAGAACTTAATTGAAAATAAGTGTTTTTCCAAATGACTTGAAGACAATGTGGGGTTTTCCACATAGAGTGCAGAAAACATGATCACAGACAATGCAGTGAGTGACTGTGGTTTCCTAGTAGTTACTAACTGGAACAGAGTGCATGATGAGTTCAGATCCTATTAATGGAGGTAGTTTTACAGGGTGGAAACACCATGCACTGAATTATAAATTTTTCTTAACAATGAACAGGAAGATGTACAGGTCCTTGTACACATGAGGCTGAGGAAGAACATGGAACTATTCTTATCTAGTTCTGCTGGAAAATGTAAGAAGTAGTGTATGGCAGTTTACGTATGGAGCAATGGAAACTGGTGGTCTGGCATGTTGAGAACTAAACCCTTTCTGCTTTATTCACACAGATGCTGGGAAAATCTCCAAGTATAACATCAAAGTTACAGTGTAATTGCATTAAGTCTTGTCAGATCAGGTCCTAAGTATTACTAAAGAAAAAAAAAGAAACAAAGGCATCCAAAAATAATATGAAGATAATGGTTTATTAGAATAAAGTAATTTCCCATTCCTCTGACAGAATTCTTTGCACAAGTGCTGTCTAATACTGAAGACTCCTAAATACTCTTGACCACATGTTTCTACCCATGAGGTATCTTAATTGCCAACACTTCTTTGGCAAGACATGCATGCGACTACCCAAATCCTGGCAACACTGATTTTTAAAGCATTTAAACCCTGGAGGGATTCTCAGACTCCCCTGGAAACCTCATGTGTGCAGCATTATCTTCTAGGCACGTTCTCAGGCTGTGCTAATGGCAGTGCTTAGCCTGCACCTTGGCGGGACACAGTGCTACAGCTCTTACATCCCATATCCTCTCTGAATTTGAGCTTATGTTTTCCAGAGTGTCACAAGAGCCTTTGGCAGCTCTCAATTCTTTAAAGCTTTTCTACTTGAAAAAGCCCTTTGTGGCACTGTCTCAAAACTTTATGATGAAGAGCTTGTTTTCAAGGTAGGTGAGAAAGTAAATAATCCATGAATACCAGCCCCAAGTGTTTCAAAAGACTGAATGAGCTTCACAGCTGTGAAAGTCTTAATATTAATGTTAGACTTTAAATATTGGTGCTAACTGCTCTTTGTTAGGGCTTATTCAGGCCCTATTTCCCAGCTTCTTGAATAACCAAAATGGCAACTGTCAGTAGTTAGGAGGAACAGGGTGTTAACCATGTTGGATCAGGTTGGGTCCCAGACATCCCTGTAGATCCTCCACAGTCAGACTTCCTTGATGGTAGGGTTGTATACTGTCCCACTTTGTGCTGAGGTGGATCATTTCTATGAGGTTTAGAGCATCTTCCAAATAATTTGATCTTTACTAGTTGGTGAACTGCTTCAAGTTGCTGCTTGTTGATTAATATGGCAAGTAGCGAGACAAATATTCTTTTATAAGTTTTCTTTCTTTCAGTTATGTGGGGTTTTTTCATAAAGTGTTTCTAATTGTGCTTATTTAACTAAATTACTTCCCAAATAGTAACAAACAGTTAGACTGTGGGCCTCTGACATCAGCCTAACTATTCAAGTTATGCCAGCACAGTAAGTCAAGACACTTATCTCTAGAAATTAAGAACTTATGCAAAATGTTGTTTGACAAGTCTCATAATTTTATTACGTTTTTACATTTCTACTAACTAGAAATGTGTCTGATAAAAAAATAATTAGGAAAAGAAAGCAATTAAAAGTAAATTTTAGCAAGTAAATGAGGGAAGTCTTTTATTATCAAAACATCATGAAGTTGTCAGAGATTCCTCCATTTGAGGATGCATTTAACTTTGTTCACTTAGTAAAAACACAGCTTACAATTGGGCCCAATGCTGTAATCGCTTTATTCAGGAACTGCTATACTTGAGAACAACCTTGTTCTCTGCAGTGATAGTACTACCAGGATGTTTTCAGAAGGCTTTGCGACTGTGGAACTGGGCATACAATCATTTGGATTGTAAAAGAAAATTTTCTGCTAAGCGCAGACCTACATTTGAGAAGGCAAAATTGGGACAATATTTAAATTATTTTTTAATCTAGTTCACTTCAGTGCATTTCATCAAGATTATTTTATGGAGTTAAAGTTAAACTTAAGTAAATATTTTAATCTTATCCTTTTCTAAAATCTAAAAAGGATTGTCCACCTTGTTGAGTGTTTTTAAGATTGGATTACCATATTATCGGAAGATCTCACATGTTTTAGTACACTTACCCTCTTGACTTTCTATGAGATGAGTAATACCCATAGCCCAGGCAGATCCTCAAAGAATCCTCCCTTAAAAGTAGACTCCTGAATACCTTAGGCTAAGTCACTCTGGCCAAGAATTTTGATATCATACAGGAAATCTGGAAGACTTGCCAATTGATCTCCAATCCTACAGTCTAAGAACTGGGCTCAAAATTGGAGAGTTAGGTTTAAGTCAGCAGAAATGAAATTTTTAGCTGTAAGAGGACCATTGTAGATTCAGAGTACTGACTAGAACAATCAGTCTTTCTGCATTCTGTCTTTCTACTTTCTTACATTCATCATTTCTAATAAACATGTTTCTTCATGTGGGAGAAGATGAGGGGAAGGAAAAAGGAAAAACAATAGGACCAGAAATGGGGGAACAGAGGACAGACAGCAATAAGAGAGAGAAAAAAGAGTGGAAAGGCAAATGTTAAGTGATTCACAAAAAGGTTTAGATCAGATCTATAACAT
This sequence comes from Numenius arquata, assembly GCF_964106895.1. Classification (NCBI taxonomy): domain Eukaryota; kingdom Metazoa; phylum Chordata; class Aves; order Charadriiformes; family Scolopacidae; genus Numenius; species Numenius arquata. The sequence continues at coordinate 9,407,300 of NC_133576.1, read as the reverse complement.
CATCACAGGAAGTGAATGCTCCCTCTAAAACACAGCTTGAACCCTGTTTACATACCACCCATGTGATCACAGATCTGCAGGGAGTAGTGATGAGTGTTTCCAATGAAGACAAAGAGGTGAGGTTTCTATCCAGTGATATAGTGATCTGCAGTTGCAACTTCAGACACAAAAAAGAAACAATAAAAACATTGCTTCAAAATTCCTTTCATTTTGTAAGCATGGGGCATATGAATTTAGTAAAATCTAACTACAACTAGTAAAATATCACAATCTGAGACAGAAGAAAAGAAAGGTCTCCATGGTCCATTTTGACTTAATCTTGGGACAAAGGGGAATATAGCCTTGAAGCAAATGGAGGGTATGATGGATATAAATTATATTAGTCTTGGAGGAGGCATGACTTTCATAGGATGTTTATGCATAAGCAAGTGAAGTTTTGCTCTACATCACTGGTTGAACTGTCATTAGAATGATTGTGCAGGACTTCAATTCATACAGCCTTGACTTGAAGATCACAAAAAGGGAAACAACATCTGTAGATGTGCCAACATAGAGAGGATGTGCTCTTGCTACAGACAGTAGAGCATTACTAACTCCCAGTATTCATCCTTTCTCATCAAAGAAATAAAGAATATCTGAAGTATTTTCTTTATGAAAGGAGGAATCTGGTTTAGCGTCTCTTGAGCTTGCTTCAGAGCTGTGTGCATGTTTTATTTTTTATTTGAGAAGATATATGAGTCATTCCATCTGGAGATGTGGATTCAATTATTCCTGTTCCTCTACTGCTATGTGGTATCCTCCTTGCCAAGTCAAATTTCCTTTCCAGTAACTTGTTTCATCTGTTTGTCAAGACAATAGACATTGTTTCACATTGTTTCACAATGCCTATTGTCTAATAGAACAATGTTGGGGTTGTTTTTTAAGACTTCCAAGCATTATCATAAGTATATAGTACTTAGAAAATAAAGGCACTAATTACTCTTTCAAGCTACTTCTCAAAAACAGTAGGTGTAAAAGAAAGGAGGGAACAACCAGGTCCAACATTGACCAGATTTGCTAGAATAAGAGTATGAATTATTTTCCTTAACATATATTGAAATCCTAGCACAGCAGAGATCCAAGTGAATCAGGATTGAAAGATATTCTGAATTTTCCATTTGTGGCTTAGAGTTTCCTGATCAGCAGCCTTTGCTAACCCATGGCGAAAACAAACAATGGAAGTTGAATCTCAGGAAAGTTGTTTCCCTAGCTCTGAGACTGACGGTACATATGTGAAAGAGAGATGTTTCCTAGAGACATGGAGCAAATGCAACAGGAAACCCTAAAATGTTGTGACACGAGGATGGATCTAATTCAATGCATACACCAGATTCCGCCAGGTCTTTTTCTTTATGTTTTTTTGCTTAAGGCATAAATAGAAGACAACAATCCTCAGATATTGGCCTGTCAGCCATAGTATGAAGTATTGTTTTGGCTTCAGCTTAAAAATCTTAAAGATAAAAGAAGAAGATAACAGAGGATTGGAGGGACTAAAGGCAGATAGACTATTTACGTTTCTCCCTGTGAACTCAGTGGCTTCAAAGAATGAAGAGGTGAAAAAATCCTGCATAGACTGAAGGAGGTAGAAGCAAAAAATAGCTCTGATTTCTCATTACAGACAGAGGAGTGCCTATGAGGACATGGAATGAAATGGAGAAAAGCAAACTAGAAAAACTATTGACTATTTAGAGGGTAAATGACTCTTGACTGTCTGGATGTTCCCACAGTGCCTACCAGGGACAGCAATTTCATTACAGAAGATTAAAATAAAAATTGTTATCCTTTAGATAAGCATATAAGGGACTCTCAGCTTTGGCCTCATTCATATCTGTGTGCTTGCCACTTTGTGAATATTCATGTATGCACATTCCTGTATGAATTTGCTTCTGTCATAATTTTTTCCTTTCAGTACCTGTGGAAGATGGATGTCAGTCTTGTGGCAGCGTGTTAGGGATATATTTATATCTCGGTGATGTTTTTAGCTGAGTGGTGTCATATCAAAAGCTCTTTCTCATAACTGTTGCCTAATTTACTTAATAAACTGTTAAATTACAGTTGACAGTTTCAGTACCTGTTCGTGTTGGGTCATGTTAGTATTCAGACCTCCATGCTTCAAAGACAAAAAACAATGTATGAGTGAAACTTTTACTCTGAGGAAAATATGAATGCTGCAAAATTATAACGGATAAGTGGAACTGAAAAAAAAACAGAAGAATTTTGATATTCCAGAATATTTTCCCCACAAACCTTAGGAAAATCAGTCAATCAGTCTCCTGAGCATTTGTTACATAATCTTTTCTGTCTGGACAAATTTCCATTTTCATGTGCATGTATTGGAGTAACCTTATTTAAAACAATAATTCTCAGTTTGATTGCTTTGTTTGTAACACGTACTTCAGCCCCATCACTGGTTTGTAGGAATTCCCCCTTGGTATATGCACCAATATGAACGCTGTGGCATCCAACCTTGTGTGTGTGTCCTATTGTGGATAAACTTGTACTTTGTTTTGGTGGCTACTGAACTCTGAGGAAAACAAATTCTATCTATATACTGTGCCTGATTTGGCTTTTCTGAGTAAAGATAATGGGCCAGCTCTACAAAAGCACCTCCCAGAAACTCTGCTAAGGCACATGGAAAATAAGGAGGTCATTGGTGACGTGGCTTCAATGAGGGCAAGTCATGCCTGACAAATTTGGTGACCTTCTATGATGGGGTTACAGCATTGGTGGATAAGGGGAGAGCAACAGACATAATTTGCCCAGACTTATACAAAGTGTTTACACTATCCTGCATGACATCCTGGTCTCTAAATTGGAGAGACACAGATTTGATGGATGGACCACTCGGTGGATAAGGAATTGGCTAGATGGCCACACTCAAACAGTTGCAGTCAATGGCTCGATGTCCATCGATGGAAACCAGTGACGAGTGGTGCTCCTCAGGGGTCTGTACTGGGACTGGTACTGTCCAACACCTTTGCCGGCAACATGGGTGGTGGGATTGTGTGCACACTCAGCAAGTTTGCTGACAACACCAAGCTGTGTGGTGCGGTCAACATGCTGAAAGGAAGGGATGCCATCCAGAGGGAACTTGACAGGCTTAAGAGGTGGGCCCATACCAACCTCATGAAGTTCAACAAGGCCAAGTGCAAGGTCCTGTACCTGGGTTGCAGCAATCCCAAGCACAAATACAGGCTGGGCAGAGAATGCATTGAGAGCAGCCCTGAGAAGAAGGACTTGGGGGTGTTGGTTGATAACAATCTCAGCATGAGCCGGCAGTGCTCTCTTACAGCCCAGAAAGCCAACAGCACCTCAGACTGCACCAAAAGAAGGGTGGCCAGCAGGTCGAGGGAGATGATTCACCCCCTCTACTCCACCCTCACAAGAGTCCACCTGAAGTATTGCCTCCAGCTTTGGAGTCCTCAACACAAGAAGGATGTGTACCTGTTGGAGCGCATCCAGAGGGAGAACCTGTCCTATGAAGACAGGTTGAGAGAGTTGGCTTTGTTCGGCTTGGAGAAGAGAAGGCTCCAGGGTGACCTTCTTGTGGCCTTCCAGCACCTGAAGGGGGCCTACAAGAAAGATGGAGAGGGACTTTTTACAAGGACATGTGGTGATAGGATGAGAGGCAATGGCTTCAAACTGAAAGAGGGTAAATTTAGATTAGATATCAGGAAGAAATTCTTTACTGTCAGGGTGGTGAAACACTGTAACAGGTTGCTTAGAGAAGCTGTGGAGGCCCCATTCGTGGAAATATTCAAGACCAGGATCGATGGGGCTTTGATTAACCTATCTAGTGGGAGGTGTTCTTGCCCATGGCAGGGGGGTTGGAACTAGATGATCTTTGAGGTCCCTTCCAATCTAAACCATTCTGTGATTCTATGATTCTATTCTATGAAATGGCTTATAGGGAGCGAGAGTGAGTGTGTTTTCAGAGGGCAGTACAGGATTTTACACCTTCTAGGCCTTTTCCTTGTCAAAAGTCAGGCCCTTGGTATTTAACCACTTTTCAAGAGACTCTTCTCCATCTAAGAGAACCAGAACGAATGCTGTTTGTCTGATATTTTGGCAAGTGTTCCTGAGAACACAAGGATCACTGCTGTCCTTAAAGGAAAGGTTGGTCACAATCATCAGCAGAGCAGTTATATGTAAAGTATGTTTACTGGTGTGAACACATGCATTCCTATCTAACCTGAACTCACAAAGACCCTCATGCGAGAAAGATGATAGACAGCTATATAGATGGAGTTACATATTTTCCTCCAACCCCTTTAAAGCCATTCATCCATTTGCACGAAGACATATTTCTCATCCTGACTGTCCCTGATGCTAGGAGGAAATAGAGTTTTATTGTTCCCAGTCGCTGAAGTTCTCACACTTATCCATGAAACCCTCCCCACCTCTCCCACCCCCTAGTCCCTTTGAAAGGAAAGCAGTGATCTTACATCCATCAGGGTAGTGAGACTGAGTTCAGAGAGTTTATCCTCACGCGGTTCAGCAGGCAGACTGTACCCAGAGACCCGGGTCAAGCCAGCCTGCCAAACCTGCAGCAGATTGCAATCATTCCAACTCATGCTTTATGGATCAAAACAAGTTTTCTTTGATTTCTAGTCGTGATTAGAGAATAAGACTGCCATCCTTGGTTTATGGTGACAGCTAGATGATACTGTGGGTTTGTTATATCTGTTTAACAAGACACCTGTGACCTAACTCAGCCTCACAAGCAGTTTTGAGTTGGTGTGCTCTTCATGGTCATTCAGTTGAGCAGCATGAGTGAGAAGAAATGTCTGCCTGGGCCCTCATTTTTTTTTTATTTGTCAATCTAGCATGATGAAATTTTCATTTAGGGACAGCAAGTACCCACAAGGATATTTTTGAAGGTGCAACAGATGTCTGCATTAAAGATAACTTACAGAAGAGACTTCTTTTCTGTCCCTTTGCTGATAAACTTTTGCTTTAATGACTCACACAGGGGGAAAAAGAACATCTTAGGATAGCCGAAAGGCATGGGTAGCTGTTACTCAGGGCTGGGTTTTAAGCATATGCGTGTGGGCTTTATTTGTGGTGGAAAGAGACACAAGGGAGAAGTCTGCCTGGAACCTGAAGCAGAAGAGCTTCAAGCAATCCTTCCCATTTAGTCTCCTGTCACTGTCATTGTTGCCTCTTCTGCAGACAGGGACAAAACTGTGCCTGAAAGAGAAAGAAAGGGAAAAGTAGAGGAGGCAAACGCAGCCCCTGACAACCTTTGGCACTTCTCTTATAACTGCTGGTTCTCTTAAAACATCTGTTCTTGAAAATATGTGCCAAAAGTCCTGTGTGGAGTACAAACGAGACTATGCGGCGAACACAGTAGACTTCTTAACAGCTTCTGGAGAAAGCCACGTCTTTTTAAATCAGGAAGTAGTTTGGAAAAGAGGTGCACGCTTGCTCTCTTTCACTTAGCAACTCTCCAGCAGGCTGGCTGCCTTTGGAACTCAGCCAAGTGGCCTGCCTTAGCTGAATGCTGCAAGTCTCTGCCCCTCTTTGGCAATGACCTTTTCTGCAGGAGCACCTGTTTCCCACTTGGATTGTCTCATCCCAGATGGAACAGAGGGAGAAAGTGCCATTTACAGACATGCACTAGAGGAAGAAAGAGATGGAGGTGGCAGTTTGAGTTCAGCTGAGGAGGGCACACAACCAAGTCCCCCTGAGGATCATGGGTTGCTCCTCTGGCTCTGGGGCTCTTTTTTGTACTGCTAACAGAGTGAAAGAACTCAGGCTAGGTGCCTGGATGAAATCAACCTACTGCATCAAAAAGGGTATGTCCAAGACTTGATGATTTTTTTCTGCCTTTTGCTTCAGGTTTTTCCCTTGTCTGCTCTCCCCACCTGCTGTTTACGTGTTTTGTATCCTAGACCTGGATGCATAGAATAATTATGGTCTCCAGGTAGCTTGGAAACAGTTCTTCCTTTCATATATAATTGGGTGTGAAGAAATGGGCATTCCAAAGATGCTATAAGGACAGACTGAAGGACACTACAATATAATGGCATAGCTGATTTGACAACTGAGAATTCAGTAGCTCCAAATTGTCAGGGAAAGCACAACAGAGATCATGAATCTGTTGCCATAATTAATAGTTTGTGGTCTTGAGGGAGCCATACTCTGACCTTTGGCCCAATTGCAACCATAAATTTGATGTGTCACACCCATGTTTATTACATATCCTCTCTGATAGGTCTCTTCTCTGCTGAAATGTTTGTGGAGAGGGATGAATTTTTAAAGCATTTTAAGATTGTGTGACTGTAAAGGAGAGTAAAACAGAGATTACAGAAATCTTCCCCCATCCACATGCAACATCCTAGGAGGAAGAAAGTCAGCCAATGAGAAATTGTATAGCCTCTTCAGTGAGGCTAAATTTACGTGGTGACAGTAAGCCGATGTTACATGCTTTGGCTGCCACTGAAAGCAGTCTTCTCCCCGTGTCCAAAACCTTTTACATCTACTCTATCCACTTCCTTGTGCCAGCACTAATGCTAACTTGGTTGTGCTGTGCGCTGTGGCAGAGAAGTGAGATTGTTGCAGACTAGAAACCTGAGAAAAAGGTTTGTTTTCAGCTGGATGGGTTCTTGATGTGTTGTGAACTGAACAAGAATCAACCCTGGCACAAGGAGGCACAGGAGAATGCCTACCTGGTGCAGAGACGAGGGTGGGGCTGAGCTCTCCCCTCAAAATGGTTCTGCATCTGCAACCCAAGACACAACGTACCAACCGCTGATCCACCTTGCTCTGCTGCCATGCTTTTGACATCCTCCTCTTCTGACAGTGACGTCCAGTGAGGTGGAGGCTAGCAAAGGGACTACCACTGAAATGTGCTTGGTGAATGGGTAGCAAACAAGTTCCTTTGAGTTTTGGCTGTCTGAGAAGTATTTCACCCTTACTTGCAGGAAGCTACATATAACAGTCATCATTGTTACTAATTTTCAGGATCCATAGCATAGGGCCCATAGCATCAGTGCTACTTAAATGATATTTAGGAGACGGAGGGGATGACCAAGCTGAGCTGCTGCTCCGTAGCTGGACAGTCAGAATACCGCAAGGAAAAAACCCCTTTTGTTGGGGTAAAAAAATTTTCACAATGCTAACACAGTAGCTGCTGCAGACTGCTCTTGCATGGTATTTGAGGAAATTGAATACCGCAATGTGGATGTTTATTTCCTGTGGGTGGCCAAACAGGTGAATCACTGGACTGGCTTAATTAGTTATTTATTCTATTAAGTCTTAGGGTGTGCATACTGTAATTCTATTTGGCTTAATCATGATGACTTGCAGCTGAGGAATTCATGAGCAAGAAGGCAGCAAAACTTGGCTTAAGAACTGAAGTCCAGAGGGCCAGTAATTGTACAATAACTAGAAGGTTAGCAACTGGAAACCTTTCCTCTAGGCCCTCCTACTCTATTACCAATGTTTGCTACCACTGAATTAATGAACTGTTCAAAGCAAATAATGAAATTAATGGAACGTGTCTGAAAACAGGAAAGGGGTGAGATCTTAGAATATTTTCATTGGTAGTGACTTCATTTTTTAAATTTTAGCCTATTTAAGAGTAGGAAGAGAATAACAATGAGAATATTGTAATGCTTAGGGCTAGAAGCAGCTAGAAGCTGAATGAGAGAAGTGAACAGTCACAGAGCCAACATCCTTCAGAAAACTTGCTCCTGTCCCATTCTGTAAATGAGTAAGACAACTTTCTGCTGGAATCATATGTTCAGCCTTGGTTATCCTGTCTCAAAAAAATGAAGGGAATGTAAGAATGGGTACAAAAACTTATTTAAAGCAGGAAGAAACCATGATGTGAGATAAAGTTGAAATTTTTTGGTTTAGAAAGATTAGTAAGTGTGAGGGTGTGTGCATAGAGGGAAGATTTCCTAAAACAATTAATGAGAAAGAGGATGATGATCCTGTCCTTCATACAATGGGAGAAATAAGAGATGTTGGCAACTTAAAAAAACACACAAGACCAATGCTTTTTACAGCAGCTGTAATTTACTTCAGGAACAGGATACAGTCAGGTAAAAAGCACAGCACAATAAAAAAATAAAGTGCAGAGAATCTAGAGTTTGTTTGTTGTTTTGGATTTGTTTGGTTTTAAGGTAGATTACATTCATATCATGGCTAGTAGTATAAATGTAGTGTATGCAGTTGGAGATGCGAGAGGCTTGTTTAATGGCACTCTCAAGGTGAAGCTTTACCAGGAAAGGGCCAGTTAAACGTACTGCAGATTCTCCCATCATCAATGCTGTTATGCTAGTTTACATGGTGCCCCCTGCCCCCCAAGAGGCACGCTTAAGCGCCTTATATACTTCATGAGTAGATCTGATTCTGATATTAGCGCTTAAAAAAACCTCTGCCATCTTCCCTTGTCATACATGTCACTGGCCATGTTCCCTGACAGAACACTGAGTTAGTGAGCTACCATTATGCCAGAATATGGCCAAGCCTATGTTAGCCTAGTTTCACGTAATAAAAAGATAAATTGTTACAAGCACATTGTAACCCTGAATTTAATTGTGGTGCATTGCCTTGAATAACTTGTATTACCTCTCCCCATTTTCAACCTTAGAATCTGCAGGGTAGAGCTTCCCTTTTTGGATAACTTATGTCTCCCAGTAGGCCAATGTTGATTAAAAACTTTGACTATATCATAGGGGGTAACATATTGTAATTTTTGGTTGCATTAAAAATAGGACTGGGTTGATCTTCCAAAGGTTTTTATTTCTATAAATTATTATATATTTTTTGATTATGCATATATTATTAGAAAATGTATAACATTTTTCAACAATACAGGCCAAGTGCTTCAGTGGCTCATTCATGTTTCATGTTTAGACCAACACTGTTTATTCAGATATCTAAAAAGCACCCCACTGCCTAGCAGGAACTGGAATTTCATGTAGAACTCTCTGGGACATTCTTTTAGATGATTACATAGATAACATGTTGAGGAATGCAGCACTGCTAATAGAGTATTAGGAAAGTAGTCATTACCATAAATGACTGTATTTTTAAGAGTGACTTTTTCTAACAGGTTTATCTAAAGGTTTATTATGTAACACAAACAGCCCACAGCCGTTGCATTTTTATGAGTTAATCCTACTCTCAGTGACACTGTCCAAACCCATTGACCTCAGTTAGTCTGTCCAAGTGGGTTCAAGAACAGATGACCTTTTGGCCAGTATTCACCTCCTCCTCTGTTGTCTCATGAGGCTACACAATAAGTTGAAGGTTGGTTTTTTTTTTCATGTTTGAAATACAGTTTGATTTTCTTTTTAGTTTAGAAAAGAATAGAATAGAATAGTTTTAGTTGGAAGGGACCTACAACGATCATCTGGTCCAACTGCCAGACCAATTCAGGGCTGACCAGAAGTTAAAGCATGTTATTAAGGGCATTGTCCAAATGTCTTTTCAACACTGACAGGCATGAGGAATTGACCACCACTCTAGGAAGCCTGTTGCAGTGTTTGACCACCCTCTCAGTAAAAAAATGCTTCCTAATTTCAATTCTGAACCTCCCCTGATGCAGCTTTGAAACATTCCCACGTCTTATCTCCCACAGGGAGAAGAGATCAGCACCGCCCTCTCCACTTCCCCTCCCTGGGAAGCTGTACAGAGCAATGAGGTTGCCCCTCAGACTCCTTTTCTCCAAACTAGACAAATCCAGTGTCCTTGGCTACTCCTCATAGAATATTCCTTCAGCCCTTTCACCAGCTTTGCTACCCTCCTCTGGAGGTATTCAAGGACCTTACCATCCTTCTTAAATTGTGGGGTCCAGAACTGCACGCAGTACTCAAGATGAGGCTGCACCAACGCTGTAGACAGTAGGATGATCACCTCTTTTGACCGGCTGGTGATGCTGTGTTTGATGCACCCCAGGATGCCGTTTGCCCTCTTGACTGCCAGGGCACGCTGCTGGCTCCTGTTGAGCCTGCTGTCAGCCAGCACCCCCAGATCCCTTTCTGCAGGGCTGCTCTACAGCCACGTCCCTTCCAATTTATACTTTTGTCTGGCATTTCTCCATCCCAGGTGCAGAACCCAGCATTCATTCTTGTTAAATTTCAGCCACTGATGATTGCCCAATGCTCCAATCTATCTAGAACCTTCTGCAAGGCCTCTTGTCCCTCAAGAGAGTCAACAGCACCTCCCAGTTTGGTATCATCAGCAAACTTGTTAATGGTGCATTCAACTCCTGCATCCAGATAAAAATACTGAACAGAACTGGCCCTAGAACTGAACCCTGAGGAATGCCACTGGTCACTAGCCAGACGTAGCCCCATTCACTACAACCCTTTGAGCCCTGCCCTTCAGCCAGTTCTTCACACAGTGCACCGTGTACCTGCTTATCACACAGCTGGACAATGTCTCCAGAAAGATACTGTGAGGGACAGTATCAATAGCCAGAACAAGACATATCTACTGCCTTCCCTTCATCCACTAGGTGTGTGACCTTATCATAGAAGGATATCAAGTCAGCTAGACAGAACTTTCCCTTTGTGTACCCATGTTGGCTGTGCCCAATGATTGCATTGTCCTTTAAATGCCTCTCAATAGCACCTAGCATTATTTTCTCCATAATTTTCTGGGTACTGATGTTAGGCTAACAGGTCTGTAGTTTCTTGGGTCTTCCCTCATGCCCTTCTTGTAAATTGGAATAGTGTTGGCTAGCTTCCAGTCAGCAATGACCTCTCCAGACTCCCAAAGCCCTTGGTAGATGACTTCATCAGATAAACAGACATGCTTATTGAGTGAAGTGAATTGAAATAAATGGGACTAAAAAAATCTACTTAAACACAGGTTTGTGCTCTGTTCTACAAAAAGTTGTCTTTGGCAGGTCTATTTTTTTTAACAAAAGCAAGGGACAGCTTTATGAGCACCATGGAGATGGCCTGCCACTGTGATGTCAGAAACTCACGCTCTAAAATTCATTATCCTTGATTCAAAGTAAGGATGAGTCTTTCCTTGCAGGAAACCACTCACATTGCTGAGCTACAGAATTTTTCCAGAATTAGCAGTTCTCCATCTTTTTAGCGTTTCCTTATAATTAGTCCCAAAAGAAAAACTATCTTCCACCTGGAGATACTGAGAGCAGTTTAATATGAAATATCTAGTAGGAGCCTGGTCATATCCATTTCCTGAGACTTTGATTCAAATCCTGCTCTGAAACATACATTATATGGTTTTAAATTCAGTGCTGCCACAGAGTAGGTGACTGAATTGAAAGACAATAAAGTATTGCTTTCCTTTTCTTTTAAATTTTATTTGTGACAGTTCTGTTTATTTGTGCCTCAACCCAAATACCATAAATGATTCATACTTTTTGGTCATAAACTAGATCCAAATTCCTGAATTCCTTAAGGTAATCCAAACTGCATTTTCCTGGCAAATAAATTATTTGCCAAAAATTACAAAACATTCCCCAACAAATTGAATTAGCTTAAGTGGAGTATACCCAAGTATGAATGTTAAGACATGCTGAGTATTTTAGTTCTGATAGATTTCAAGAAGCTTGATGTGCCTCAGCACTACTCTAGTGAAGAGGTTCTACAAATGGATATCAAAGATAACTGCAAAGCTATCTTCTTCATTTGCAACACTACTCCAGGTTCCTGTGGTGACCTTCCACCAACTTTGCTCTAGAAATACCCTGTGACCAAAATTAAGATAAGGCTGAGTCCTAATTTCAAGAGTATTAGGTCACAATCTTAACCTAAACTAAGGTTTATTCTTGAAAAAGAATGGACTCTCCAGTGTTCCAAATCAAGTATCTCAAGTGTGATACTGTTTGCTTTATTAGTCATATACCCCATAGACATTTTGTATGTTCACATATGTTTTCTTTACTAAAAATAACCCCATTAGGATCTCAAACACATGTCCACTTCTTTGTTGTATTTATGCATCAAAGGTTTATATGCAAGTACTTCTCAAACTCCATCTTCTGGGGCAAAAGATAGTATTTAAGAAGTTATAGATACCAATATCTTATGATGTCATACAATCTATATTCCTTCTAACAAAGGTCCTTACCCTTTAGGACATTTCTCAAAGAACTTAACCCCTAAAACTTTTAAAATCGAAATATATCAGAGGTGAGATGATTTTCCAAGCGAGAAGAAATCCTTATCTCCTTATCTCCTGAGTTACCTATACCTGGAACAGATAGAGTAGTAGTTATTATGGTTCCAGCCTAGCTGCACTAGATGTATTTCGGAAAAGAATTCTGGTCTAGTAAGGAAAGATCATGAGTTTTATTTGGAACTTTTAAAATTTTTAATTTTGATGATTGGAGTAGAGGGGTATTTGGTATTGTTCTTTAAAATTGTTTTCATTTAATAGATCTGAAATAATAAACAATTATTTTCATGTTTTTAAGCTTGGACTGTCTGTGGTGGTTGAAATCAAAGAGGCAAATTTTCTCTCTGGCATCTGACAATAGAGTCTAGTGGTTACACCAAGACACTGTATGACAGGGCATTTTCTTATAATTTTGATCGACAATTTCCTCATCTGCATAATAAATAGAAAACATGCAACCATGTTATGAAAAGATGTGAGATATTCGGATATAAACAGCAACATGAACATGAAATACGTAACTTCATACCTCAATTTGGGCTAGAAATTCCATGATGAGAGTTTGCACTGCAGTCTAACAGGTAGTAGGATCTACTCCAAGGTGGCACGGATCTAACTTGTTTTCAGCATTGATTGAGCATTTTTCCCAATTCCTGCATGACGACAACTCTACCTGGAGTATTGAAGAATGGAAATGAGCGAGGTGAAAATAGAGAAACTGGACTGATATATGTATAACCACACTGATAGTACATTAAGAAAGTAAATGACACTTCAGTCTGTGTGAAAGTATAGCATAGTGAGAAGTTTCAGTATGATTTTTATTTCTGTAATTGTTTGAAAAATCAAGGCTCATTAATTTACCTTTTTTCTTTATCAGAAATTATTTCATTGTTGTTAACATTTATTTTTTTCCTCCAGACACTGCACGAACATTTTACCCATGTAATTAGGGAAGGGTAGAACCCTTTTATATGTATATATATTCTACCTGCTTCTATTTTTTTCATGCTTTTCTAATGTCACATGCATCCCTTGAACAAGAAAGAGGCAATAGGTCTCTATAGCAAACATACGAGAAGTATGCAGTGCTGGAACACTGTTTCCTGCTCACTGTATGTCAGTCTGTATCCTGGCCAAACAATACCCAATGGTACAGTTGGATTTTAAGAAAACTGAAGGGGAATACATGTTAGAGAATCACTGGTAGCCTTTGTTGTTATGAAAATAGTGGATGTCATTGTGATTACAAAAACTATAAGCAATTTTTTTTATTCCTCTAGACCAACAGAAAAATTTTGATGAAGGTCTTATTCAAAAGTTACTTTAGATATATATTTAAACTGTCTGAACCCAAATATATTTTATCTACCTATTATTGTAGTATATATCAGGAACTTTGGGGGTTTTCTAAATTTCTGTCTTTGAAAGGAAGCATAAATATAAAATTGTCTGTAATATAGTCTTCTCTCTTCCTATTTTTATTTTTGTTTTGTTTTGATGCTCAGTCAAATGAATCACCCATACAGAAATATGTAAATTCCAGGACAGTTGCAACTATGGTGACATCTATGAGCAACCTACGCTGTGAATACTTAAAAGTATTCACAGAAATCCTACCTGAATCTCAGTTAGGATGAATCCAAGGATTGTCTGCTAAAGCCCCTGACGTTCTGGGGAATCAGGGTATCAAAACATCAGGCAGTCAGAAATCATCTCAGTGGAGCACAGAACACTCCCTAGCAGCAGAAATCGCTGATAGTGTTGTGCTACGGGTATGTTTAAGGTATCTAGTAAGTCCTCTGAGGTAAGAGCCACATGATGCAGTTAAATTGCTCTTGAACCCTGTGACTGGCCTGGCGACCATGAGGAGCACAGCAGATGTGTCTGCAGCACTGTAGAAATGAAACAAGGGGGGCTGTGTTCCTTTTTGTGTCCGAGGCCAGGCACAAACTAGAAGCTGGGGCTTTTTTTTTTTTTTTTTTGCATCATTCTATTAATGTGGCAACAAGCTGACTGGCAGAAAGACAAGCTTATTTGAAAAGAGAACACATGATTTTCACAGTGTTTCTCACGTCAAACTCCCAGGGCACTTTTCAGTGGTTACCTGAACATCTGAGACGTAAACAAAAATGTTCTGCCCATAGCTACAGAGTCCTATAACTGACTCAGGTCTTGTCCAAATCCAGTGTGTTATGGAAAACACCAAGTCCTTGTTAGAGGATCTTGCTAAGTGTAGTGTGAGAGGGTGAAGGTTATTGTGAGTTGGTACATGATGCAACTCGGTCCCATTCCAGGCTACCTGGTCATTTGTAGACTTCACTGTTCTTCACTAGCCATTGTCCTTTTAGTTGGGACAATAGCAGGATTGTGCTATGTCAGAGAACAAAGTGTAGGGCAAGAATTCTAGAAAAGCAGCAAATATTGGATTGCCATCAGACAATCCACTGAGTTCAGACACCCCCTATTTTTTCAGAGTATCTGAACCACATCTACGTCTTTGTGAAGTCACAAAACACCTTTGTTTATGACCCATGTGCACCCAGAGTGTTTGCTGAACAGCAATACAGCAATAGCATATCATAGATATAAAATAGGATAGTGTTGGCTTCAGTTCTGTGCTGAGAGATGATCTGCAGCGAGAGGTAGTGATAGGGAATGGGAACAAATTAAGAAAACACCCATCATTCTGCTGTTTTATCATTCTGGAATTGCTGTAATCCTGGTTTGAGTCATAGATACAGAAGTAAAAATAGGGAATTGCTCCAGAAAAAAGTCCTCTTCAACCCACAGCTCTTCAAACTGCTTAACTGATTTGATTCCTAAGAAACAAATCTAAAAGAAAATGCTCCAAAACTGATTTTGAGCTAATGTTAAAAAGAATCAGTCATATTCTTTATCATGCAAGTTCTGATTCTGAATAATTGTAAGCCCTGGGGCTGGAGAAGCATAACCTGGGCACTGTGGCTGACTGCGAGCAGCACTGTGTTGATATTTAGAAACGGTCAAGTTCTATTACGTGCAATGGGTATGTCCATAGCTTTAGGCACATCATATGCCTCTGTATGTATGAGTTTCCCCATCTGAAGATATTTTGGTGGTGTGTAGAAGGGATATATATTCTACTTTGTCAGAATTATTTAGCAGACATACCACCAAAGCAGTGTCTGTTCTAA
Organism: Numenius arquata; assembly: GCF_964106895.1. Classification (NCBI taxonomy): domain Eukaryota; kingdom Metazoa; phylum Chordata; class Aves; order Charadriiformes; family Scolopacidae; genus Numenius; species Numenius arquata. The sequence goes on along the minus strand of NC_133576.1, from coordinate 9,391,974 downwards.
CGATCAGTTTTCAAGGCCTTTTTCCTTCTTGCCTTTCTTCCTGTCTTCCACCCTTCTGTCTTCCTTTCTTTTTCTTAAGAAGTTTTGCCACAGGCCTATGGAAATATTTTCCTATTGGATAAATAAAAGGGCATCAACAAACAGAACTTCAAGCAAACTGGCTCTATTGGTTGCCCTGTTTGCCTTGTGTGTAATTAAATAACTGAAATTATTCAAGCTCAAGAAATGCCACTATGTTTGCATGTGTTTAAACCTTTCCAGACTTCCTTGCAAAGTCTCCATAAAGGGGGAAGAAAAAGGCTTACAACTCAGCTTAGTTTCTATACTGACCTACCTAAAGAAGAAGGAATTAACCCTATGTATTGATACTATAACTCACCGCATGTGCACACAGATTACAGGGCTCCTAACTGAGAGCAGACACTAACTGCTGTTCTTTAGAATGAATTATTTTATTCCAGAGGGACGTAGAACCATTTCTAGCCTGGCTTCATACCATGGGGAGTGGTGAATGGGTGATGTAGGAAAATACAGAAATTCTAGGACAGTGCTTGCTTGTAGCAGGGGGTAAGGTAAGGAGGCAGCAGATAGTACCTGTGCATGAACACTTTATGACCAGGGCATTGCTCCCATTATTGTTTAGTCAGTCTGTTGGTAAGATGGGAGAATGGGAAATGAGACCATATTCTTTTGCTCCAGGGTTCTCTTTCAGGTTTCACTGCAAGCCTAGTGTGAAACTGGATAACATGGAGATTAGCAAAAAGAGACAAGGAGCATATAACTGCTGTTCAATATGTCATCAGTGATGAAATAATAAACAAAATAAAGATTAAAACATAGCAGTTGTTTTACAAAACACTGGGGTTTTTTTGGCAACCTGGATCCATACGTAGTTAGTCAGTCTTAGGTGTTAGTTTGTTTGGGTTTTTTAGATAATACAGCCAAAGAAACTGAAGTTTTATAGCTATTATGGAAGAAAGCTATCTATAGCAACAGATTGGGTGTGGCAGGAAGCATTGGCACTGAAAAACATTTTGGGGTAGTAGAGGACAAAGAAATCAACATGACAGTCAATGTGAAACTGTAAAAAACACTACTGCAATCTCTTGGCATGCATATTGAAAGCATTATGAAGGAGAAAGAATGTAAATTGTTAATTAATATGCAAATTGTTAAAGCATCTGAAAAGTTAAAAAAGTTCTTAAAGGGAACCTTAAAAATGAATGAATGATCAGAGAAACATGCCTGACACTGAGAAGCTTAAAAAGTACAGTCTGTACACATGTATAAAAAATAAAAATAAGAAGTACCACCTTATAAGTGTAAGAATCTTCATGAGAGAAAATGCCAGGTTTATTCTGTAAAGTAGCTGAGAATAACATAACAAAAAGCAGTGGCTGGAAGCTTAAGCCAATGTTAATTTTAAACACGAAAAGTGATATTTTCTGTTACAGTGATGTTAATAAACTGGTGAACAAATTTCCTCAAGAAATGGCAAGTTTTTCATCTCCAATACTTTCTGGAAGAAAAGCTCTATCTGGACATATTTACCCAAATCCCTGACATGTGGAGAACTATACGGGTCTAAGATATATGCAAGGTCAGACTAAATGATTTTTGGGTTGCTTCTGGCCTTAAATTCTAATACTCCCCTTTATTTCAAACAAGTAGTGAACACAAACTCAGTTTAGGTGAGAAAAAAGGAGGAGGAGAAGGGAAGGGAAAAAAAAAGGAAGGTAGGAACAGCTACACTTAACCAAGATCACAACTTATGATGTAAGAGCATCACCTTCTGCCAAAATGGTAATAGAGAGATAAAGCCCATTTAGTCCTTGTCCTTCCTTCTTTCCTGGGAAAAACCATAGCTGGAGAATATCTTATATTCTGAGTAGGATGTCAATACTATGTTAGTCAGCTAGAGAGTTATTAAGTCAGTAAGCAAAACGCCTGTGCCTCATTAGACTGTTCTTTCCATGTTGCAGCTGAAGCTGTTTTGCTCATTGTGCTGCCACCGCAGCATATTCTCCCTAGTTTTATAAAATGGAGCACAGTTCATTTAACTCTAAACTAGGCACATATATGTGGACAGAAGATTCACAGCTTGACCTCCATCTACTGAAGTGACAAAGGTTAATGATAACCTAGTAACCTAACTTATCTACACCTATTCTACAATTCTGTAGAAGACACCTAACATTAGTTCAGATGAAACTGAGGTTTAGTTTCTTATCCAATATGTTAACTCTGGTATGACCTTAGAATGTCAGTTATATGAGATGTTTTGCTTATACTTTGATTCATTGGATTACTTAAGTTTACCTTGCTGGCTTGATAATCATATATGAAGTTACTTCCTGTAAAATGGCACCAAATAGTGATAACCTACATATTAAAAAGAGAGTAAATCAAATTAAGAATTTCTTGTACCTGTTCAGATAGTATATTGTGCTAGAATTGGCTGCACAGTGCACATCTGGTTGAAATACACATCATCACAGGCCTCTGTCCTGACTATTTCTGGATATTGGCTAGTGGATTATAATGCCACCTTGAATTTCAGTGGCTGGGGCTGAGACAATTAGTGTCTGCTGTCTCATAATTCTTACATGCTCCTTTACATGATAGGTTAAAGTTACATTTGCCTTGAAAGTTTCAACTCTCTCAGCCTGTCCTCATAGGATAGGTGCTCCAGCCCCCTGATCATCTTTGTGGTCCTTCTCTGGACCCTCTCCAACAGGTCCAAGTCCCTCCTGTGCTGAGGACCCCAGAGCTGGAAGCAGTACTCCAGGTGGGAACTCACCAGAGCAGAGTAGAGGGGCAGAATCACCTCCCTCAGCCTGCTGGCCACGCTTCTTTTGGTGCAGCCCAAGACACAGTTGGCTTTTGGGGCTGTAAGTGCACATTGCCAGCTCATGTTGAGCTTCTCATCCACCAACAGTCCCAAGTCCCACTAGATGGGGTTACATTGATGTTTGTAGCAGTCTCACCTAAAACCTAGTTCAAATGGTTTGTATTTAATTCAGGTTGCACATATATATCTTCTCTAAACAGACACATGCTGAACAAATCTTCTTACCTCGAGTTCAGGTAAAGATGAATTTTAGCAAGCCCTTCCTGTTTTCCACTCTGATCTCTGCTGCAACCTTGTGGTCATTTAGTTTCACTGCAGCAGAATGGTATCCTCACTACAAAACTAGGATCTTTCCTAGCAACAATCAGTTTGAGAGTTTCAAATTTAGAAAAGCATTTGAGGTAATTATCTGAGGTTTTGTGCTGATTCATGCTACACATCTCAGCTTAACAAATTCTTTTCAGATTTTAGTATTAAAAAAATAATATAGATTATTGTTTCTATCCCAGACCAAATTCATAACATTTATTTCCAAAAAATAAATCACCCTAAAACCTAAATGTTGGGCCTTTGCATGGAAACTGATATGGAAGATTCCTTTCTGCATTGTTAGAAAATTTAGATAGCCTTTTTTAGCATTTGGATAATTCTTAATCTTTTTTTTTTTTTTTTTCCCATCTGTCTCTGCATTTGTAGAAATTTGTGTAAACAGGTTTGACATTCAGGGCAACAAGCTATTGAACCTGCCCACCTGTTTTGCTTTGGATCTTTTTTCTGCCTCTTTAGAATGGAGACAACCTCATCCATACAGTTTTCCCGGCCTGGCGGGCATAAAGAAATACAAATTTTGTGCAAAATGTACTTCTGTGAAACTGTCAAGTTTTTGCAGTCCTGAGACGTTCACATCCATCTGTTTATATCTGATACCTTTTCCATCTGGCATCAGATATGCTGCCATTTCAACACTGGGCTTGTTTTCTCAGGGACAGCATCACTAAATCATTGCAGGGCGGGGCGGGGGGGGGGGAAGAAACAAACAAACAAAAAACCCCAAACACATTATAGCACTGCAATAATAAGCTGGTCAATATATGCATCCTGCTGCTCTTCTCCCAACAAAATCCACCCTGCTCAGCCCTGTGTCCTGGAAAAAATTATATGTTTATCTTTTGTAGGCCACTAACACACCTGTCAGAATTGTTCTTACCTAAACTATCAGCCAAGCCAATCCCAGCTGGACATCGTGAGGCAGTGGTTTGGGTAAGAGATGGGTGAATGAAGCAGCACCAGTTCTGAGACCACGGCTGGAGTGCTGTGTAGAAAGATACAACTTTTCAATCAAAGGAAGTACGTCCTCTGTTTGGTCAAATCAAAGCAAGGGTGGGCTGTGCAACTTTGGGGGCCTGAAGTTCTGTCACTGTTTACATCTTGTGGACTGATAGCTTCAAAATTTGGAAAGGCTATCTGACAGTCAAACTGAAATCATAATTAGTGACCAACCTTCAGGCTTTAATGATTGCTTTAAGAATTAATAACGAAACAATATGAAGTCTTTATACTGGCATGTGCTTCCAAGAGAGGTGACAGAACCTCATTGCTTGAGTCATCTTAATGTGAATAATTGGCAAGTAACACAATCAATCAAAGATGTCTGGGAAGAATGAAAATAAGTCTAGTGAGGTATGAGCTGAGATTAATTCCTCTCTTGGTAGGATTAATTAATAATTAATTAATTCCTCAGGTAGGAAGGATGCAAAAGCAGGGAGCTTCTCCCCTTCTCTTCCTCCATTGACTGGAACCTCACTGCAGATTAGCAATAGTATTTTAGAGCATGAAAGTACCAGACAAGCAGTACTTTGATACTCTTAATTATATTTTTAATATTTTTAATCAAAATATATTAAATGTTTCTTTACTGAAATGATCATTTTAACCATTCTCAAAACTGGGCTTTTCTCACCTGGAAAAAATAATTGATTTAGAGACAAGATTTGGGGGTCGGGGTGGGGGTGGGTGGGAAGAGAAAAAAGAAATTTAATAGAGTTCCATTATACAAATACTGAGGTGGGAAGGGACCTCTAGTGGTTTCTGCTCTGGAATTTTCTACTCCAAACCCTTGCTTACAGCAGAAGTGACTCCAAAGCCAGACCAGGCTGTTCAGGTGAATTCTGAACATCTCAAAGAATCTAGATTTCCCAGGATCTCTAGGTACCTTTTCTAGTGTTGAGCCTGAACCACCCTCAGGAGAAAAAATTTTTCCTTATGTGCTATCAGAATTTCCCTTAATGCAACCAGTTCCTGTCACCTTTCTCTTTCACTGTGTTGTTCTGAGAAGAGTTTGACTCCTCATTTTTCTCCTCCCCCCATGGGTATTGGAAGATAGTAATTATATCTCCCTCAGGCTTCTCCAAGCTGCACAAACTAGCCATTCTCAACCTCTCCTCATATATCATGTGCTCCAGCACCCTAAGAGTCATAATGATTGATAACTATACTCACTCCACTTCATCATTGTCTCTCATGGACTGCAGAGCTTAACCCAAGACTTTTTTTCCTAGATGCAACTTCATCTGTGCTGGGGCAAATAGTCACTTCTCTTACCCTGATGGTTATGTGTTTCCTAATACATTACACCAAGTAGATAAATGGAATTATCAGAAAGGCACACTACACTGCTGATGCACACTCAAGTTGAAGTCTTGTTGCAGAGCTGTCCCCTGTCAGTCAGTCAGTCCCTGGCCTGAAGTGAGTCACAGGTTAGTTCCATTCCAGATGTGGGACTTTACCTTCAACACCTTAATGGCAGATTTTCAGTTTTCCCTCTATTTTTTTTTTCCAAACCGTTATTCGGACATGTAAAAATAAATAGGAAGAAAGAATTCTCACTTAAAATGTTTCAAAACTGTTCGCTTCATTGAGCAAGTGGATTATTTCTACCTAGAGAGAAGATAATATTTGATTCAAGTTTGTCTTTTTCTTCGTGTTTGAAAATTACCTCAACAAGAACAGTCATATTTAGGCTGTTAGGATAGTTAGCCTATCTGGAATAGTTAGCCCACCATGTCAAAGGGAAGGAAAAATGCAAAAATGGATTATTTAGCATGTAAGTAATAAACAGGCCACTTGCTTTCATAACATACATATTTCTCAGAGGCAGAAACAGCAAGAAATCCTGTCATCAGCAGAATGACTTTTCCGAACAGCTGCATGTCTAAAGATTGATCAAGTCATTTTCCTTGCTCACTGAAGGGTGGAAATTCTCACCAGCCTTTCTGCTGCCTCTGAAATGACTGTGGGAATAGAAACCCTGAAGAACGCTAGCTCATAAAACATGTGTCTTTACATTTTACAATTGTGGGATTCTATTTTCCTGTGGATAGATTATTCCCTTTGGAGCAAACTTTAGCATGCTAAAAATAAGCTTCTGTAATAAAAGAAAGGAACTTCTTAATTCCTGGACACTTTACATGCGGTGAGTCAACACGCACTCTTCCAGAGTCCTGTCAGGCAAGTTCATCAGATCTATGTAATTACCCAGCCTTATGTGTACATATCCAATCAGGTGAAGAGCACCTGGTTTAAAAATTATTCCAAATAATATGAAATATATTTTAGAAAAGTTTCATTAATGTTTTAATTCAGGAATATTATATTTCTTTACAAATTGTTAATGGTAGGCTTTAAAAAATCATTTTAGACATTTAAGTATCATGAACAACCTGTTGAGAATAAAGAAGGAGAGCACGTTAGGCATAGTTACAAACAATTTTAAGACAAAGGTGAAGTTACACAGACAGTGATCTTATCCTTATAGATAAAGCAATAGAAATCGTTTAGGGTGGCCTGAAAGAACACAGAGAACTAAAGGAAACAATTAGACAAAAACAGAAGATTCAGGTAGGATTATAAGAGATCCTTCTGCACAATTACAGCTCTGTAAGGCTATGAAACAGTCACCTCAAGCACAGAAGCCCAAGCAGAAAGTGTGATTTTGGACTATCCAGGGTAGATCACAATGAAATCACATTCCACATTTTCATGTATATTTTCTTCTGAGATAAACAATTTTTTCAAGCTTGAATTTTGACCATTTTTTTTTATTTCCTGCAACTCCATGTTCAAATATGTAATTATTCTGTAATCAGCTTCCAGTGTCTTTCTTTATCTTATATATAGTTCAGACTTAATCTTTCATAAACGCATCACATCCACTTTAACCTCAGAGATCTATTAGTTCCATTTCTAAAAATTCTGATTGATCTGAATTAGATTCAGGCCTCCCACCTCACACTCTGACTATTGGAGGACAGAAGAACCTCAACAATCCCCTTTGGCGGTAGCAATTTTTTGCTTAAGTATGGCAAAGCAGACCATCTGCTATGTAGGTCTACAGAATATTAGAGAGGGAAGTAGATGGGCCTTTTAACCTACAGTGTTCCTTGGGCCATCTCCCTCCCTTGGATTTCAGCCAGCAGCCTGAAGGTGTTTCCTGTGCTCGAGCCTTGTTCTGCGTTGTGCATCTGCTGTAGATCTGCGCCTAGAATAGAAGAATGCTTTAGATATTTCCCTGACCAGCAAGTATCCAGAGCAGATCCTGTATGTTGAACAGCTACTATATGGTGACTCACTCTTAGGACTTCTGTTCTCCTTTTGTAGACTGAACATACTCCATTTAGGTATATTTTATTCTAAACTGCTGAACTCCAATTGAGAATGCAGGAGACTGGAATCTCTCCCCTAAATAAAAATTGCACAGAGAGACAATGCAGATTTCCAGCCTACCAACTCTTTTGCAAACATTCAATTTCAACACATTTAACTCATTCTTGACTTTCTTTAGGAGTAACAACTGATAGGAAGGGATGGTGATCGTGAAGGCCTCATCAGTATTCCTGAGGAACCTGCTAAACTGAGGAACATTCAAAGATTTTAAAATGAGAAATGTCATCTGTCACCTGCCTTGTGTGAACAAACTGTTCCTTCTACAGTTAGCTCAGGCAACTAACAACAGGTTGAAGGGGAATCCTAAAATTGTGTTTTGTGGGAGAACTGTTTCTTTTTTAGTCTCTGCATATCTTGCTTGCATTCTGAAGCTGCAATCTGAGCCTAGAATTTTCATCTTGACTCATTGAAGAATGAAAGCCATTTGTTTGTTGAACTATTATTCTTTGCTGCTCCTGAAGGAGAGAGATAATTCCTGCCAACTACATTGCTGCCTCTTCCTAATCACTGAAGACATCATAGTCTGTACGGATA